>NC_072053.1:71234337-71566670 GCF_027791375.1 Indicator indicator | reverse complement strand
TGAAAGTCCAAAGTGAGGGTTCTGTTACTGCTCCTCCCTATTTCCCTGCATATTGAAAACTCCACTATCTCATGGGCGCTGCACCCTAGACAGCCTCCAACCATCACATCTCCCACCAGCCCTTCTCTGTTTGAGAACAGCAGATCAAGCAGAGCCTTGCCCCTGGTAGGTTCACCTAAGAGCTGCATCAGGAAGTTGTCATCATCAAGTGTATATTTGCCCACTGCAGAGGATCTTTACCATGTGCATGCATGTGAATGCTTGTATCATATTGACTGAGAAATGTTGAATACATTGCATGTGCGGTGCATCACTGATTCCTCATGTGTAGTACATTTGCCCTGTATCGTCAGGGCATAAAGTGCACTGTGTTTTTGGCCACGGATTTATCCATAGGAGATTTTCCAGTTTGAAATTGAAGAAAGCTTGAGGGCCAATGCCATTCATATCTTTGACTAGGAAATTCTCCACAAAGATGTAGAATCAATTCTCCTCAAACATTGATGTGATATCAAAAATGTCATGGTATGACCATCAGCAGAGTGTCTAATTAACATTAACATTAGGAAGTCAAAAAACTGTGCATCAACAGCTGTTTTCTAAAGTCCTTGTGATAATCTACCAGCAGACCTGAAACTTGATCTGTGAATGACAGACAACAGCTTATATGATACATTTTAATATCTTAATGGAGTTTCACCTCTATGAACTTTAAGGTGACTTTGGTTCATCAAGATACATTACAAAGACATTCCTGATCTCTTCTCATCTAAGTACCCTTTGATATGAATAGTAAACAGAGCACAGGTCAGAAAACTATTCTGGTAATAGTTGCTTGTCTTCACCTTCTCTGTTTCCCTCTTGTGACAGAATAGACCTAGCTAACTGTTAAACTGCTAAACTGCTGCTAAACATATGTCTTACTCCTGAGAAAAATGTGAAACAACAAACTTCAAGCATTGTGACATCAGCTCCAAGATATATGATCTGCAGAAAGGACACCAGAAGTCACTGTGGGTTGCAGGGAGAAAAAAACACATAACCATGCTCCCAAGAAAAACTGCTTAGGACTAATCAAAGGAAATACAAAGAACAGGACTGTATTCCATGAGAATACAGGAACTCCCATCTGCTGGAGTGGGAAGCACACCTCAAGAAGGTATGCCATTTTGTCTACCTTACCAAGAAGAATGAAGAATTATTAAGATTTAAAACACTGTTACACATGGTGAGCTCTTGCACATTTTAGCTATGAGTGATTAGAGAATGAACTTGAGACCATAAAAGTTTACTGACTAAATCCAGATATACACCTTTTGCCTCATATGACAGAATCATGGAATAACAAAATGTGATGGAATGACATGGAAATGTCCTAAGAAATCACAGAAGTAGGTGTGACAATGAGTAGAAAAAAGTTCAAGATTCATAAACTCATGATTTTATAGCCTGAAGAGTAGGGCAATGACCTGCTTCTCATTCTCAATATTATGTATATAATGTATATATGAATGTATATAATGTATATATGAATGTATATAATACATTCATAGAGTGTCAATAATTTTGATTTAAAGTATATACTTTTATTCAATAAATCTGTTATAAAAATTATAGTTTAGTCATTGTGGTTGTTTGAATTCAATTTTTAGTGTAGGTTGAAATATATACTGGTGTTCAGTCTTAATTCTTTTTTCTTGATGTGTTACCTCACTTTAACTGAAGATAACATAGAAAAAGTCTCAAAAATATTAAAATTGTTACAATATGGGCAGACACAACCTCTAGGAGGATTGAAAATTCCATATCATGAATATCAAGTCAAAAGAAACATAACCAGACAAATACAATAATTCTGGGAGAGAGTAAAAGTTGAAAAAAATAATTAAAAAAAAAATTACTCTCTGTCTGGTTCAAGAACACTTTATACACTTACTCTTCAGGTCTTGACTGTGTCAGGAGTTTGGTACATGCCAGACAGAATAAACATGGGTATTTTGTACCTCTTCCAAATAATTACATGTCAGGATACTGAAAGTTCCGAGTATTCCATCTTGCCACATAACTGAGCCAACACATTTCCCCCTCAAGTCACTGTTCTGTATCTAAGAGAAACAGAAGTGTAAGAATGGAAGTGAGTCTGGTCTTAGCCAAAACTGAATGAAAGTTGTCTATTTGTTTAATTCTTCATATGGTTCATATCACTTAGTACGAAAAGTGTCAACCAAATATTTAAGAATTCTGATTGGATTGACAAACCTTTTTCTCACTTTAGACATTCCTCTTAACTTTTGAACCTTCTAGAGTGTAGCAATAGTATTTTAAATGCTTGAGAAATGACAAAAATACAAACTATCAGTTTAGTTCACTATAGCTCCATTTCTTATTATAAAGTTTTAATAAAATAAATTTTAAAAGACACTTCTTCCTTACAAGAATTTAAAACCAGGCAGGTTTTTATTAGGCAATTTCACAATGCACCAGATTATTCACTCACTAATCGAGAATGAGTTGAGTTAGACCTTACTGATGATGTGCTGTTGCAAAACAAGTTTTGAGCTTTTACACAGAAATTTCAGCAACTGCAACAACTTGAATCTAAGGAAAAAGTGATTAACAAGAATGGAATCACTTCCCCTCATTTCTACACACAAGCCTTTTGTCAGATGCCACCCAAATGTGAGTCTGATGACTCTCAAAGGTCTCTCCTAACAAAACAAAACAAAACAAAACAAAACAAAACAAAACAAAACACCAAACCAAACCAAACCAAGAATATAAATATCTGTTGTTAAGGTTACTTGGAGATGGAATTTGTATTGTTAGGTGCCTGCTTCCTAGTCAAGCCCTGACTGCAAGTACAGCATACATCCTGGGGTCAGCATACATGTAGGAATAGAGAATTACATCCCTTCTTTTCTTTTCTCAGGTGGCCCTGAGCATGCTAAGACAGCCACAGACCTCACTGAGTGCTAGAGCCTTCTAATCCCTGATGTGTTAGTGTTGCAGTAAAACAAAGCTGAGTCACTTTACTATGAACTTCACAGAGAAAGGAGAGTTGCTCTCAGCAGGCCAGACTAGCCTGACTAAACTCTTAATTTGATTGTCCATTTTATCAGATTACACAGGTTCAGGATTGAATTTGCTTTCAGTGCCTCTGGATGAAGCAACTTCCAAAGTAAAATGTCTGTGCTGTAACATATTTATGGAAACTTTCATCAACACTTTACTCCAAACAATTTGCAAAATTGAGCATATTTCAAAGAAGTTTCTGGAATCCTTTGTAGCTCTTCCTTTGTTGTTTCTTTGTTTGATTTTTTTTTAATTAAAATACTGACAAGGTTGTTGAAACTAAAAATTTACAAAGGTAAATTTTACTAAATGGGGCTTATGTGGTTTGTCAGGCACACTACTGCTGTATTATTTTTCAAGTGCAAAAAAAAAGAATGGAATTTATCAGAGAGACACAAATGAACATGTTTATATCAAGCCTTTTGATCTTCACCATTTCATCCTTAGATGAAATCTGAGTTGGTGTAAGAAATGCTGAAATGGTGCTAATGACACAAATAAGGCATCCTCAAAGTATCTGAGCAACAGCAAGAGCCAAGGAAAATTCAGGTTGCTCCATTACTAATTGCTAGATACCAGAGAAGCTTGGGTCTGCTCTTCCTATACAAAATAATGCACATTTTAAAGCAAGGAATAAAAAATGGAATTTTCCTCACTTTTCGACTGCAAATGATATGTGGGAACTTCTTTCCATTCACTGTGCTAACGATTTTTAAAGTTCTTTTCAGAGCAGACTTATTCTGTGTAGGAACTTCTAAAGCAAGAATATTAAATGTTAACTAAATCTAGCATTTTATTATACTAATCCCCCTCCCCCTCTCCCTCTGCTCCACCCCCCTCCCATCAATATAGGAGATTTGTATGACAATTTACTAAATGTGGTACTTGTCACCTGTACCAAAAGTAATTTACATACAGATATTGGTCAGATGGAAGTACTCAGAAATACAATTTTAGGGCTAATTTACGGGTTCAGATCTCAGGAGCAGAAGCATAAGACATAAGGTCCTTTCAGCCCAGTTACCTGTGTTGGTATTGAATTACCACAGAAACAAATGACAGTAGCATAAAACCAGCATATCCCAGGGAAACTAAGAGAGCCTTCTTGTGATTTGACTTTCTTAGACGGAAGCCATATCTTTCTGCTAAAAGATAAGATTGGACATTCTGATAACTTATCATCAAACAGTTTTACAGATGTTTAGATCAGACTTTCTCACTTTTTACAAGAAGCCTGTAGACTGCAGGTCAGGCCCATAGTAATATAAATCAACATGTTAGTTATAAGTTTAATTATGGGGAATTTTCTGAAAGTGGAAGGTAGAACTGACCTGCTCTCTACAGGTTACCAAAAAGCATTTAATGTTTTATCAAACAACCAGCCTGTATTTGAACTGAAAACTTCATTTTGATCTGCATTCTCTTCCTAAAATTTCACACGACGACATTTTGTTTAAAAAAAGCACCCCAAAAATATAATACAGACTAAGGTAGAAATGTCTTTTGCTGTCAACTGAGTGCTACTAATTTTTTCTTGATACATGTTAACGAGATCAGGAACTCCTCCATAGTTTTGAAAGAAAAGGTATTCAAGATCATGAAGAAGTTACAACTCTCCATGTTGATTTTGTACCTTTCATCTGAGATTACAATCCAGAGTGCATAAATTCTAGACTCCTTTTCCCCAGCCATTAGGTAAAAAATGGGCCTGTGGTAATTATCAAGGAAGCAAACACCACATATGTGATTCTGAAGATTTCTGTTAGTACCTAAGAAAAAGGGAAATTTTGCATTTTCCCAGTGCAGCTGAAGAGAATTGCAAATTCTCCAGAACAAATTCAAAGTTGAGGTAAGCAAGATCAGGGACTTTATCTGAATGATTATTGGATGAGACATTCAGACATATGCTGAAAATACTACTTTCTTAAAAATACCTGGCACCACTTCTGAAAGAAGTGTTAAATACAATGTACATACCAGTGTGTGTGTCACTGTGTCACTGACACAGGTCATAGGTCCTGAGAGACTGCTAGAAAGGGTGTGACTTAAATTGATTACTGGATTTTACAAGGAGATTTTTCCTCAGAAAATATTGTTTAAAATAATAATTTTTAAAAATCATAGAAAAAAAGCATTACTAACAGATTCCTCTACTATTATAAAATTAGTGAATGCTGAATAATGGAAAGATATATTTTGTATTACAATTATCTGAAATTGGGAATGGAATATAGGAATATTTTTCTATAGTTTGGAAGAGTCTGATGCCCGTGGGTGCTTGGGTCTGTAATGCTATGGGTCTAGTTCAATGAGGCATGGACAGAACCGGCGTGTTCTCATGCCATCAATTGGAGAACAGTCAGTGCCTCAAGGGACTACTTGGCAGTCAGACAATCCAGTTGCATGTTCATCAATGAGTAATGGATCCTACCTATTTATGTTTCTGGCTTCTTTCTCTTAGCTTGTACAAGGGCTTTTAACATAATTTGAATCTGGGGAGTAGGGGAGGAAGTGGCAGAGATTCATTGTCTTTCGATAGATAATTCATCAGTCTAAAACAAAACCATTGAAAGTACGAATGTCCACCTTTGCTTTGCAGCGTATGACATAGAAAAAATAGATTTTTAATTGCACTAGCTGGAGTTAGCTTGTGATAGAGGCTGTATAAATTTGCTGTAGTCTTACAAGTTAAAGAATAGCATTTTTTTACTTTTTTATTCTTGCTACTGTACTCTAGTCCTCTTCCATGCTTAGTTTATTCACTTAATGTAACATGTCTCTGGCTATTCTGATTGAGGTGCTTTAGGAAAAAAATCCATTGGTTGTTTTCCTTGTGAGCTCCAGATGTTTGTAATACTTGAGAAGTGAATGCAAGTGGGTTATTCCTGCACAGGAAATAGTTCGCACCTGATACCAAGCAATAGCTCCTGGGGGAAGACAGGGCACCAATTTTTTAGCTGACAGTTAATCTGTAAACAAAAAATAATCATGGTAAAATTTGATTAAGTATATAACTTCCATTATTTGAGGTTGAAAAACAAGCGTTAAGAAGTGACTAACATAAACTATTACTTTAGAATTATTGTAGAAACATATTTGACCACTATTCTCCTTTCAGTCTTACCACCATTTTGCTTTAAAGAGAAAAAACCCAAATTTCTGGTTTTCCCAAGAAACGATGCAGAATGTATTAAATGGGAAAAAATAATAAAAATCTCATTATTCCTATGCTTTAAAAGCATTTTCACTGGTTTTGTCACAAAGATGCAACAAGCATGGTATTATAACATTTTCCCTTCCCTAACCCATTTCCTATTTATTTTTTGCCACGTATTTTTTTATACTTTGAATATAGAGTGCATTCTATCAATTTGCATTAAGACAGCCATTTTTGTTGAATATCTCCACCAAAATAGCAGACATTGAACTGTTTATTGTTTACTGAGTGTACAAATACATTTCTGCATCTTTCACAGATGTGTATTTATATAGTTTAGTTTACTTCTTCTCCCACATTAAATGAACAGATTCTTTTTGTTTGCCTATCCAGTGAGTCACTGTCAAGCCAAAGCATTTTACAGAGAAGTATTTAGACAATGGTAGAAGTTGTTGTATAATATGCATGCACATAGTTCGTGTAACTTGGAAAAAGTTCATAATGTTGTATCACTTCTAGGTACTTGCATCCTGACTGAATTTGGTTTTATAATCCTGTCTTACTAAATCCAGTGGCTGTATTTGGTTGAATGTTACACGGAAAAGTGGATTTTTGTTAAATTAAAGCAAGTCACAGATATAACTGATACTTTTTTTTTTTTTTCTCTTTTCTTTAAAGGAGGATGCTCCATTTCTTTATCCAGCTACTGAGCTAGAGAGACATTATGATTAGGAAGATTTTCTTTGAACTGTATAAATTAGTGTAGCAATCCATCCTGAGCATATCGGTGGCATCGAAAATGACCTATGCATGGGAAACATTTTATTCATATGTACTGCGGAAATACTTGCACATATTTTTAAAATTAGGCTAAAATAACTCATTTCTTTTCATGACATCATTCAACAAATGGTTTGCCAGATACGAGATGTAACTTTCGGTGCCACCCTGACCACACACTTACTAACAACACGCAATTGAAATAGAGTTGGATTCCATAAACTTGGGTCCGCTTTTACTTCTGAAGGACAATAGCACAGTCTAAGCTGTCCAGTTTCTTAAAAGCTTAGTTTCATGTAGAGTTCTGCTCTACTAATAATCAGGCCTGTACCATATTAACCAACATGTAAATCCTCATAAGAAACACATGTGGACTGAAAGTATTATATTACTGCTTTTATACTATACATATGTTATGCATGATTTTAAATCAATACAAAGGAAAAAAAGGTTGGAGAAGTCTGAGATAGGTGCAAAGTGTAACTTTGCCTTAATTCTGACTTCCATTTTGTTTGCTATTTGGAAATAAGCCAGCTTAATTCAGAAGTAAATAGTTTATTTTGTTAGATACTGAGTTTCTTTCTACGGGAACAACTTGCTTTTAAAGAAATGAAATGGCGTAATGGTATTTAACTGTACCACACTTCAGAAAGTGCTTTTAATCTTTCCCCTTAACTGAAATCTTTTGGCCTTTATCCAAATGTGTAGTGTAAGCAGTCTGTGACTTCCTTAGCATAACTATTAAAGAATTGTTTAAGAATTAAGAAAACACCACCCTATGCAGTTAAGTATGGGAGTGTTACAGAAAAAGATTGGCCCAGTGTTCTTTCAGGACAGAAGATATTAAAATCTGTTTAACAAGTATCTGGAATGTTAGGGGCATTGTATTATAGCCCAGTGTATTATCTCAATTTAACTGATAATTAATTTAAAATGCTTTAGTGAATATGTTGATTAGTGTATCTCCAATATGTAAGCCTGTAGAAATTGAATTAGGCTTTCTTTCTAGCATATTTTCATTTGGAGTGAAAAAAGAAAGGTTTACTGCTTCAGTGCTTCCCTATCTTGTATGCACAATGTTTCTTTTAGGGACAAATTCAAAGAGGGATAGAAAATAAACAAAGGTTTTATTTTATCATTCCCTAAATGAGTCACTTCAGCTAGACATCTTTTTGTTTTGTAAATTCTTTAATTTTTTTTTGAAAGTTTGAGAAGTTTAAAATAAAACAGGACATTCAGAAAAAAGTTTTGACCTAGAAGACTTTGTTCAACTTTTACCTTTGATAAATAGCATAAATCCCAAACAAAATACATTCAACAGGCAGTGCCAAAATAATTATAAAATAATCAATCTGAAATACTAATGACTTGGGGAAAATTTGAGGTAGTACTATATATATAATTTGGAAAGTGCTAGTTTGGTTTCTGTTCTCATACAAGAATAAGTATAGAAGTTTCATGGTACTGTATCAGCCCCTTCCAATCAGGTAAATATTTGGGGGTTCTTTTTGGTATTAGTTTGCTGTCATTTTTTTTTAAGAAGAAAGAAGGGACTAAATTTAAAAGTGATTACATTTTTGTATTTCTGATTTTCATGAAAAATTGTTTCTGTGATTCTTGTTCATTTTATAATTACTCATAATTTCCCTGCATTGTTTCCAACTCTCTTTATGACTCCATAAAGCTTAATGACTCCATGCTTAAAATAAAGAACATAAATAAACTGCTTTGTGTGTGTGAGTTCAGTTCATTACATTTGTAAGGCTGGGCTGATACACAGGATATTTTTTTCCAAAAGGAAAAGTGCCATCTACTGAATCACTGAGACAAAATTTTGCAGCATCTTGACAGATTTTTCCAAGTGATGTCCTTTCCAACTACTGATCAGGCCAAGCCTTATTCAACTTGTGAGCTTTGATGAGATCACTGCTAGCAATGGTGTGGTAGACTGCCACATTACTTCACTAAGTATCTATTTAATCTGCATTTTATTTTTATTTGGGTGCTCTTTTTCCTGGATTAAAAAGTGTTAGTGGAAGATCAGTGAATTGCACTTTGAAGGTCTTAGGCTTTAATGCCCAAAATAACTTTCTTCCACAAGATAGCTGGGGAGACTTGATCATCTGCATTTTCTTAATGGCCTACGTGTGTCAGACTTCCAATAAGCAGTTACTCCTTTTTTTTTCCCTGATTAACCTTTTCAGATTTGGTGAAGATACAGACAGAAAAATTTCCAAAATAATAAACTGATAAATCACATTTACATATTGATAAATCACATTTACTGGCAGAGAGAGATGCTACAGAAATAGAAAAACTAGTAGATAACTTTGCTATGGGATACTACCTATCAGTTAATGAGACATGATTTATGAAAAAAAAAAAAAAGGAAAAAAAAGGCACATTTTGTAAAGGCATAAAATTGCTTTCAAGTCCAATAAGACAAAGAATTTTACTCAAGACTTAGAAGAGCTGTTGTATTTTTTTAGGGATTAGTAGTAGATGCTTAGATGAACATAGAATATCAGCCACTATATGATTCTGCACAGCTTTTAGAAGAATGCCATTACAAAAGGGGAGGGATTAGTGAAGTCAACACAATTTACATCTTCAAAGGTTTGGGAAGTCTCCAAATGTGGCCACAGGATGAAGGACATTGGATAAACAGAAGATTATGGGTAAAGTCTTGTCATAACTTTAAACTAACTGATGAGATAGGACAGGAATAAATTTTCCTTTAAAGTAAAAATATTTAGCAGTGAGAAGCACTAGGGCTTTATACAGAGACAACAAAAAAGCAAGCAACTGAAAAATATAGCTAATCATGAATGCTCAATTAGGCTAGACAAAATATAGAGGGTGTGTAGCAAATCTGGTAGCAATTTTGTGACAGTGCAGATGATTTCTACAGAAATATAGCAGAAACCTTTCCTTACTTTTGTAACCTATGTTATGTGTAGGTATGAATGGTATACTGTTACACTGTACCTCTAATTTCTGCCAGAAAATAGGTGCTTTTTCCTCTGCTTAAACTGGGTATGTGTTGGCTTCTGTATGGATAATTTCACCGATAGCTTTTCATAAATGTTGGGGGGATATGTGGTGTTGTTTTTTTTCTTTTTCCCTCCCCATTCCTACACCATATTTGAGGGACGGTATTTGAACATGTTAATTAAAACTTACTCAACAAGTTGTGGGTTGCTTTCTTCCTAATTTAGTGGTAACTGTAGTTTGGAAATTCAGACTGTATTACTTAGCCAGCTTCAAAAATCATATGATATTGCTCATAGAGAAACAGTTAAGCAAAAATAACCAGCAAGAATGTTTTTAAAAGTCAGTGTTGGAGGAGCTTTCATTTTGGTGAGATGAAAAGTAATTCACCATAGGACTTAAGGAATGTCAAGAGAAAGGACAGGGGCCTTTTTCCTGACATGACCTCCTTGAAATCATTTAAAATGGCTATGATACATTTGGACATAAAAAAAAAAAGAGTATAATGTATGCCCAATAACAAATTATTTCAACCAAAGACCACAGGATTTATAGTGGTAAAACATGGAAAGATAATTATATCTAACTCAAGACAGCAAGAGTGGCTGTCAGACCCTGTCTATTCATATCCCAGACCTGCACCCTTCCCTGAGACAAACTGGTCGTCACCAAGTGAGATTTTTACCATGTGCAGACACACTGCTCTGGGCAAGGTTTATGCTTTTCCCCTCCTGCTCTAGCTAGGTTATACTATCTCAGGATGCCACAGCTCTCAGATGCATTTACAGTATCAAAGACAGTTGCAACCACGCAGGACGATGCTTGAATCGGGGCTTGGCTGCCTGCCCTCTTCTTGCTGTTCATAGCTAGTGGGAGGTAGAAATACCTAAAACAATTCCTTTTACCTGAACATGCTGTCTTTTCACAGTAAGATGAAAATCACCAAAGGTCAGTGATATCTAAGAAATCTTCCTTTTGCTCCACTGAGTAGTCTCCGAATTCAAACACCAGGGGAAGTGTGAGCTCAAAAGCAGCACTGGGCTCTACCTTAGAGAAAGAGACAGTATATTCATAAAAGCTGTTCATAAAAGCTCATGTGAATTTTCATTTCTATCTGATGACGTGCACAACCTTTACTTCCCAGCTAGAATAGGATGAACTGATCACTCTGAGTTTTCAGGGCAGTACGTGGGGGTGAGCAGAGACATGTCTTTTACCTGTTTGGTGGCATTTACAAAACATCATCCTTCCCTACAGCCTCCTCACAGCAGCTAAACTCAAAACGAGCACTGTGTACCCCAGAGGGACAGAACGGTTACTCTACGGTGCAGAGGTGAGTGTCGCTTCCCAATTACGACTTTTTTCACCAGAAATAGGCACTGTTGTCCCCTTCCACAGGAATTTTGCAGGGAGCCGGTCACAAGTGTTTCGTTTTGAGGGGTTGTTTTGGCGGGTGACTATTTCTCTCCGACAGAGCTGGTGCACCCTGCATGCCTAAAGGAGGGGAGGTCCAAGGCGACCCATTGGGTTGCACTCCCCCACTGGCTGTGGGGCAGGGACAGGGGAAGAGGAGGAAGGGAAGGGTGTGGGGGATTTCTCTTCCGGAGGAGTCTCTCTGGCTCTCCCGCCCCCCGGGAAAGGAGTGCGAGCGGGGGCGATGCCGCGGGGGGGCGGGCGTTCCTCCCCGTCTCCTTTCCCCGGCCGGAGCCGGAGCCCTAGCTTGTGCCGGAGCCGGAGCGGGCGGCGGCGCGGGCGGGGCGAGGCGCAGGCGCGGCGCACGGCGGGCTGCAGCCGGGCCCCCGCGCCGCTCCCGGGAGCCGATGGCAGCTGCACAGCGCGGCCGCCCGGCGGAGCGCGGCGCGGCTGGGCGCCCCCGGCGCGGGATGCGCGGGCGGGCAGGCGGCGGCGGCAGCGGCTGCGGCAGCTCCGGGAGCCGGAGGGACGGGGCCGGGTGGCCGGCGGCCACCGCGCTCGCCTGACCTACGTGCCCCACTGGCCGCGCCGGGCTGCCCCGAAGGATGTCCGCCCAGTCCAAGGGAACCGCATCCTCCTCCTCGTCGCCGTCCGAGGGGCCGCCGGCAGCCTCCAAAGCCAAGGTGAAGGAGCAGATCAAGATCATAGTGGAGGATTTGGAATTAGTCCTGGGGGACCTGAAAGACGTGGCCAAGGAACTTAAGGAGGTGAGAAGCGGAGGGCTACTCGGGCGGACCCCCAGCTTGCCCCTTGCGGGGCGAGCATTCTTTGCCTGTGGGCCCTGTTAATGCCCCGGGGCTCTGCTCCTGCCCCTAGGCTCCTTTCACCACTTCTTCGCTTCGGGTCGATCAACTGGTGTCCAGTCTGGACACTGGGTAACCTTCGCCGTGGCAGGCGGCTGTGCTCTGCTGCGGCACCCGGCAATCCGGAATGGGACGGGGAGGTGCTGCTGCAGCCCCGTGTCCCGGGTGCGGTGCGCCCTCGGCGCCGGCCGTGCGCCCCTGGCTGCGAGACGGCTCTTGCGGGGGACTTCCCACCTCGGCGCACCGCGCGGAGTTGTTTTTTCCAGGGAGGCCTGGGGTGCTTTTCCTGCGGGGTCCCCGCTGGGCAAGGAGCTGCGGAGTCCGCAGACCTGCCTGATCCCGCGCTACGCCTGTGCCGGCTTCTCGGCAGTGGAGGGGAGTCAGGACCGGCTGCACTCAGCTCCTGCGCGTTTAACTTTTCCACTGCACGGTGGTCCCCCATATTCACCCCCAGGCAGGAGCGCGACTCGGATGCCGAGGCCAGTGAGGTCTGCGGGGGTCCCGGGTGCCCCGTACCCGCCGCCCTGAGCGAAGGCTCCCTACCCGTCTCGGCAGCACCGGGTCGGCGAATTCTGCTTCTGCCTTTCCAGGAGGCTTCACCGGGAGCTGAGCGACCCGTTTATATTGCCTATCTGGAAAGATTGCCTTCGCAATCTTTCTTTTGCCGGTGGCGAGTGTCATCTTCTCTAGGTTAATCTGCAGGCAGAGTGCGATTACCGCGGGCATGTTTCTAAGTAGGGAAATGCTGTAGCTGAAGGAAGAGAATTTGGCAGTCCTTTTGGAGAGTTCCACGTTATCTTGATTTTTGCTACACAAATGGTCGACAGATAGTTGGATTATGCACCGAAATTAAAGTCTAGACTTTCACTGCATTTCTTTGTAATCCTGTATTTGACATTTGTAACAAGCTGAATTTTGTCTATAAAATACAGTTTTATATTTCAACAAATGTTGTCAACAAGTTTCATAGAACAGACTTTTGCCATCTGAGGCAGTCTGAAACTGACCCCGTGCTTTATATGATGTTGAAAGATGTATAAATATATGGCTCACTAATCACAGCTGTTAGACGTCTTTCACACCCACAATTCCAGATTTCTCCTTTTTTGAAAATATATCTGTAATTTTTCTTTTTCCTAACGTGCTGTGTGGTCTGTGCTTTGTGATTTTTTTTCTGAGGTGTTTTGAGGAGCAATTAAACACTGTTTGCAGGGTAGTTCTTTCGGGGTTTTATAGACTGATAGAGCAAACTGGCTTCTGTTGCTGCAGAAGCACATTTTCGGAACCTGGAGAGGATGTACTGTGATCTGTCCCATGAATATAAATCATTCTCTGCACATAATCAGTCCTAGATTTTTTCTAGTGAGCAAACAAGACTGCTGTAAGTGGACGCTGTATGTCATCATTTGCTGTGGCATGTTTTATCTAAGCAAACTTGTCTGTTCTGGTTGACTGCATCTGTGAAAGAGAACTGTATTTACATCTGCTTGTTGAAGAAGAGGATCATGTGAAACTCCTTTTCACGAGTAGAGTGAAATGTGAACGGGAAGTTGCAGTGGAATGGTGCCGTAACTGTGAAGTAACACGTACCTGTTGAAGGGTGGAAGGATTGCTAAGAGCATCTCTATAAAAATAGGAGTATTTCTATAAAGAGGATAGTTAAATCTTGTTCATAACCACATGAGCTTTTGGGTAATGCTTTTCTCTAGGTATCTCATAGAAGGATGATAGTGGTGATACCCCAACAAACAAGGGTTGCATGTGCCATTATCTGCTTGCTTGCAGCATATATCATTGTGTGTTAAATACACTATGTATGATGTTTATTTCTGAAAGTCTGCAGAAATTTGCAGTCTACCTCAAATTTTCTGCCTTTTGTAGTATGTACTAACTGTGTGCAAAGATCTCTTGATGCATCTGCATCATACACCTTTTTATATGAATGTGGTTGACTGATGATATTACAAGCTAAAAATCAGTCCCTTTGATAGGTTGTGTGTAGATGTTAGAAAGCATTGGCAGGTCTTCCATTGAGGCTTCTAGGAAGTTGATCTGAAGTCAGTTTTGGTGTATGACACTCAAAAGTGTATATGTGCTTCATTTGTGGTTCTTTATGATAATAGGAACAGAGAAAGTGATAGAGAATGTAAGTTTGCATTTTCTCTTTTCACTATAAATTGTGTTCTTCTGGAAATTCTTGGGTGCTTTTTTTTCCCCACTGTTTGCTACAGTCCAGCAATTGTGCTACAGTCCTTCTGTTGTTTTTTCTTAGGGAAAAACAAAAAGAAAAGACAAGAAATGCAGCATTCTAAGACCAGCTTTTCATTCTTTTTATTACCGTTACATTAAAAAAAGACTTTACTTCTTCTACTGTGGTAGGTCATGACTTTTTTTTTGTGCAGTTGCTGTGAATACGTAGTTGTGATATTGAAAATAGAGCATGTGTAGAACACTTTTATTTCCCTTTTATATATATACACCTATTTGTTACCTTTGAATATAAATTATTTAGCTATTTGATTATACTTAATGTAGCACTTTAGGTATTGGGATAGACTGAATGTCCTCTCCTAGCATCTTTCAGTCTTTTGTAAGATTTAATAGTCAAGGTACTGTCAAATTGACAGTGTCATTGCTTCAAAGCAAACTGTTCTGTAACAGTTAGGAATACAGTTGTAGAATACTTGTTACTTTTATCTTGTTATAATTAACTTGCTTTAATGTATTTTCATCAACTCTTTGTTCCAAACCTTTTTCTAATTGATACTTCAGTATTTTTCTGTTTAAAAGGAGGAAATGGAGGAGTGGGGAAAGGGTGGTGTGTTAAATCTAAATGTACAAACTATAAAGCTTATAACTCTTCTGTAAAAACATGTGAGTTAAATACATGCTAGCAGCTACTGTGTCTCAGATATGGAACACCTGCCGCATTTTTGTACCTTACTTATTGGTCTAGTGTGGTCTGCTTAAGCTAAAGTAACCATATAAGATTAAGGATGTAGAAGAGGTGTGACTGGGAGATGTTAGGATGGAGTGGTGCCACGTCTAAAGGCTGAGCTCATACATGGCTAGTCCTCTCTATAGAGTGCAGTTACGAGACATGTGGATCCTTTTGCCTCCTTGCTAAAAAGAAACACCAAGTGGGTGTATACCAACAGTGGGATGTGTTTTTGTGCTGGAAGAAATTAATGAATTTAGAATGAATTGAGTGGTTGTTATTTGATGAATGTTCCAAAGAAAAATCAAAGGGATACCAGAGGATTGAGTAACACTGAGTATTCCTTTTGTCTAGACTGTTTCAAATGGGTAAAGCCTTAAACTTTGGTTCTTATCCAGAGGATTGGATAAAAGACCTTTTTCTTTGGGTTCTGTCTAGAAATCACAGAATTTCAGAATCAAAGAATGTTAGGGGCTGGAATGGACCTTGAAAGATCATCTAGTCCACCCCCCCACCCCCCCGCCAACAGTACAGGATCACCTATACCAGATCACACAGGAACACCTCCAGGTGGGTCTTGAATATCTCCAGAGAAGGAGACTCCACAATCCCCCTGGGCAGCCAGTTCCAGTGTTCTGTCACCCTCACAGTGGAAAAAAAATGTCCTTATGTTATTGTGGAAAAAGAAAGGTGGTTGTTATTTTGTGTTGCCTTGCAGATATTATTCATTGGTCTTGTACTCATTAATGAGGTGATGAACACTACTGGAAAGCAGACCTGTGCTAATTGAACTATTTTGAATGTAAAATGCATGATGTAGCCCTCATTCTCTGATGACATCATAAGGATTGTAGGGAATATGCATGAGCACCTGTGGACATCATGACATAGAGATCTGATATTATAATTGTTAAGACTTCCCTGCTTTCACATTTTATGTTAATGTTGCACATTTTGGTAGCCTTGCACTTGTTTACATTTTAAGGAAATAGGTAACTAAATAATTTGATACATACTTTTTCTAGTAATAAAAATTCATCATGCAAAACAAATTTGTGAAGTTATGTGTGAAACATTTGCATAGCTTTTAACTGGCTAAATGCACTTAAAACTTTTATCGAAAGTGTGCAGCTGTGTTGCTGTTGCCAATGCTTAGAATAATCCAAAATGGAGGTACACGAGAAACAGAAGCCCTCATAGACATTGCACATGATCAGTAAATTTCCAGTCTTTTTGAGTCTGACTCCTCTGCTTTATATCCTCCAAAAAAGTCTTGCTAACAGAATGAGTGAATAAAACTCTCATCTAATGGATGCATTTGAACATGACTTAACAAATGATGTTTTGAAACTGATGATAGAACTAGCAGATGCCAGCCTCCTACCCTGAAACACTGCAACAAAGTTTGTTACAGGGTAGTCAACCTGATTCCATAACCAGGCCAGTCACTGATTTTTTTAAGGGGAAAGCGATCATGTATTCCATCGTGTTCGTTTCTGGGTCGTGCCTGCAGAAGCATATTACAATTTCAACACCAATGTTTTCCATTCTTTTTTTTTTTTTAGGTTGGTTTTGGTTTGGTTTTGTGTTCAGCTAATGATCCAGATGGCAGGAGCGCAATTCAGGTTCTTGCCTGATAATCCAGAAACTGGGAAGATACAGTTTATATCCATCAAGAGGATTAGAGCAGCAGCAATCAATCATGTATCAGTATCTCTGACATGTAGGCAGCAGTACAAACACTAGTGCAAAAATTGTTCTAGCTTCATACTGCTGTAGCAAGGCAAAGGGAGCATGTACTACAGCATAGGTATTGGAATAGACTATATAGAAACCTAAGGGTAGGTAGAACAATAGCAAAATATGTAATCCACTCCTTCTTCTGCTGATCCCTCCCTCTTTTGCTTTTTGGGCTTTTTCCAGATGTAAAGGACCTGCCACTCCTTTTGCTAGATAGTGGCAGTTGGAGGAAGAGCTTTTTTGAACATCTTTGTTCCTACCATTAAAAATCAAACGTAGATGTCTTTACGTATGGATTCTCTGTATGCTGGCCCTGTTAACAGTGTTCTTGGAGTCTTACATCAGTGGATGCTTGTTTTATGTGTACAGATGTGGCCAGTGAGATAGGAGAGGAAGTGAAGCACACACCAGGATCAAGGTATTGTATGACTAATAGCATTGCCTGTTCCCAACTTGTTAATCTGTCCAGCAGTAGATTTTTTTTTCTGATTTCTTATTGCAGTCCTTAGTGACAAATACAGTCATGAACTGTACCTGGATGTTTATTGTAAGTGCAGAGTATGATTCATTATGTAAAAGGAGCACTGCACAGCAACTTCATTGTGATTTGCCCAGGGGTCCAAAGAGGGCCATAAAAAGTCATTGCAGGTAACTTAATAATAGCTTTTCTTTTATTTCTTGTGGTCCGTGAAGTATTTATACTATTATATAGAACAACAAAAAAATGCAAATGCATTGAGACAGAATTCTTATGCTGGTAGTTTCATAAAGCTAGTAGAACTAGAACAATGAAAATAATAACTGGTGTACATAATAGGGAACTGCTTGTTAATACCAAGAGCCTTGACAGAGGGAAGCACACTGTCAATTTATGATAGCTATTTTTTTTGTAAACACATCAGCTACATTATTCCTTTTATGCAATACTAAGCTCCTGATAGTAATGTGTATTGTGCAACCATGAGCTAAATAGAGCATATATAAATTCAGTTTTCAAATAAAAATAGTACCACAGTGAAAATATCTCTTTGTACTGAAGTTTGAACTTCACTACAGATACAGAAAACAAAAATACTGAGTCACAAACTTTAGTTTGTTGCAATCAGATTTTTTTCCCATCAACTTCAGCAGAAGCAAACGTAAGTTTAAGAATGACAGGATTTAGTTTTGGACTGCTTAATTTTTATTAAAAACTCAGAATTCAGAGGAATCAGTTGCCTCTTGTGCTTGTCATATAGAGACAATGACTTGATTGAGCATTATCATTGAAGTTTTGTAAATTTCAGCCAGTTTCTTCTGGAAAAGAAACAATGCTTCTGTTCCTGTTACTCTCATTGGACGAAGTTTTGGAATAAGCTTCCCAGTTATAGTCAAAAACCTCAGCCAAATTACTCCTTGCAGTCAATTTGTACACCACTAATTAATACTCCTCTTGGGGGAGGTGCAAGGGAAGTGAAAATGTTGTCACCTTCCCATGCTATCTATTTCACAATACTTTTCTGGAGACAACTATCCTCTTCTAGTCTTAATTTTCTATTAGAGCTGCAAAATGTTGGTAGCTCACTCTTCTCTGTATGTTGTGTTTGTTTTTTTGAAAGCCAGTTGAACTGAATGGTTGGGTTATTGCTGTGATGCAGAGTGAAGGGGTCTGTTTTGCATATGGTCTGCTGTCTTTGCCACATAACCTGTGGCTGACATTCAGTCATGTAGGTTAACACTAGTTTAGTTACTTACACAAACATATGTCTTTGTTTTATTCTGCTAGTATTTGGCCTTTTTGTTTTCAGTTTGGTGTTTTGGTTGGGGTTTTTTGTTTGTTTGGTTGTGGGGGTTTTTTGTGGTTCCTTTTTTTAAAAAATAGGTTCATTAAATAACAGATAATATATGTTTTTTTCTTAATAAAGGTCTTCAGGCAGAATTTCACTCAAATTTTAATCTAGGGTGCATATTTTTTTACTTAATCTTCAATATATAAACCATGAATGTATGATAAGGGCTGGAGCCCATACATGTCTTTTCTCACAGGTTATTCGAGCTCTGTACTTCATTGACTCTGGTCATTTATGCTGCACCTAACTGCAATGCTTCACGAGATCCTTTCATACTGTACTCAGGGGAAGAAGAGAAATGGAGTCTGCTTTCACTGTGGAAGGACTGAGAAAATCCTCTGGCAGATCACTCACTCCTTGTGTCAGGTCCTGTGTGTGTGTTGAATGACTAGAGTGGGAGGGCTTGGTTGCTGAGCCGCTGGCATTCCAGTTTGATTTAAAATTACTGTACTGCAGCTGATGGGAATGTGAGGAGCAATTGCCTCCAAACAGATGTAGTACTCTCAGTTGCTGCTTTTCCAAAAATTGTAGTATGTCATACCCATTTAAAGGTTAACAAACTCATCCGTTGTTTCATGCAGCATATGCCACATTGCATTATGAAGGCTGAGAGCACTGATGTTGAGTCATTTCCAGATTTCATTGTAGATTATTTCTCAGTAACCTGAAAAATCCTGCCATTTTAAAATACCTTTCATTATTTTCTCCTTAAATATTTTTTTAATAAATCTGCATTAATTATTTCAGTCTTTCATCCATGATGGTGTTATGTTCTTTTCATTGTCATCTGCTTACAGTTCTTGTGGTGAACAGCGTGTAGGTAGAAGCAGAAAAAGAGGTCCTTGCTTGTACTTCAATCATTGTGGTCTAAGTATCAGAAGAAGATAATGTAATACTTCTGAAAATAGTTTGAGAAAGTTTATTATTTGTTTAAAGTGAGACCATTTGCATGGGGCTCCAGGAATTTGATGGGGAACCAAAAACTGTGATTTAGGCTTTCCATTCAACTTCATAAAGTGAGATAAATGCTTAAAGTATTAAAAATGTTGGTATCTAAGACTGTTTTGTACTTTACTTGAAATGACTGTGTTGAAACAGGCAGTTTATGTGGCTTCAAAGATACAGATTTTGGAAACAAACAAAATTAACAGAACTCCATCCCTCTCCATTGTAATCTATATACCCATGCAACTGTATCTTCTCTGTATGTAATTAATGTGTAAATGGGAAAAATCAAGGTCAGTATGTTTGGTGTTTTCTGTGGCATAACAAACCCCAAGTACAATTCTTTGCATGCTTTGTCATCGAGATTCTTTTGTGTGTGTGATATGCCTTTCGGTTTTCTTGTTGTTTTGGGCAAAAATAACATTTTTTCAGTGATAGTTCTCTGAATTCTTGTAAGAGCACATGCTAATAGGAGAGTAATTGTCCATCTGAATTGACTACTGAAAGCTTAGTAGTTACTGGACAAATATTTGGAGCAAGTACAGATATTTTTAAAATACAGAATCACAGACTGATTGAGGTTGAAAAGGATCCCTGGAAATTATAGAACATATTCAACAGTCAATTAAAGCAGGTTGCTTATGATCTTGTTCTTGAATATCTTGAAGGATGGTGACTGCATGAGCTTTTTGGACTACCTATTCCAATGCTGACTTACCGTTGCATTAAAAACATTTTGTCTCATGTTTAAGTAGAATTTCCTGTATTTCAGTTTGTGCCTGTTGCCCTGTCACTTAGTTCAACAGAGAAAAGTTTTAATTTTGTCTTCTTACTCCTTCCAATCAAGTATTTATACATATTGGAATAAGATTTCCCTGAGCCTTCTCTTCTCCAGACTAAATAATCCCACTTCTCTCAGCTGCTCCTCATACAACAGATGCACCAAGCCCTTAGTCATCTTCCCAACCTTTTCTGGACTAGCTCCAGTACGTTTGTATCTGTCTTGTACTGGGGAGTCCAGAACTTCACCCAGTGCTTCAGAAATGGTGTCAAAAAATCAGGTATGTATTCAGTGAAAATATTGTGTTACGAAGAGCTTCCCTCAATAAGGCTTTTGATACTGTCTCCTGTGACATTCTTGTAGAAAAGCTCAAGACATGCAGCATAGATAACTGCTCTGTGTGGTGGATTGAAAACTGGCTTGATAACAGAGTTCAGAGCCTTATGATCAGTGGCACAGAGTCAACTTGGAGGCCTGTGGCCAGTGCTGCTCCCCAGGGACCAGTATTGGGTCCAGTTTTGTTCAGTATCTTTATTGAGTTCGCTTATGATGCAAAACGTGATGGGGGAGGAGGGGAGACAGGACCGTGGCTGACACCCCATGGGGCTGTGCAGCCATCCAATGAGATCTGGACAGGCTGCAGAGCTGGGTGCAGACAAACCTCTTGAAGTTCAATAAGGACAAGTGCAGGGTCCTGCACCTGAGGAGGAATAACAACAGGCACTAGTACAGGTTAGACGCTGCCCTGCTGGAAACCAGTTCCACGGAGAAAGACCTTGGAGTGATGGTGGACGGCAAGTTCTCCATGGAACAACAATGTGCCCTTGTGGCCAAAAGAACCAATGGTATCCTGGGGTGCATCAAGAAAGGTGTGTCCAGCAAGACTAGGGAGGTTCTTCTCCCCCTCTACTCTGCCCTGGTGAGACCACACCTGGAATACTGCGTCCAGTTTTGGGGTCCCCAGTTCGAGAGAGATAGAAACCTGCTGGAGAGAATCCAGTGGAGAGCGATGAGGATGATTAAGGAACTTGAGCATCTCCTCTATGAAGAGAGACTGAGATCCCTGGCGCTGTTTAGTCTTGAGAAGACTGGGAGGGGATCTGATTAATGTCCATAAATACCTGAGTGGTGGGTGTCAAATGGAGGGGGACAATCTCTTTTCAGTGGTGCACAATAATAAGAAACAATGGATTCAAGCTTGAACACAGAAGATTTCACCTCAGCATGAGGAGAAACTTCTTTACAGTGAGGGTGATGGAGCACTGGAGCAGGCTGCCCAGGGGGGGTTGTGGAGTCTCCTTCTCTGGAGACTTTCAAAACCCATCTGGATGCATTCCTGTGTGGACTACCCTAAGTGATCCTGCTTTGGCAGAGGGGTTGGACCTGATGATCTCTTGAGGTCCCTTCCAACCTCTAATGTACTGTGATACTGTGATAAGTGTTTCTTTATCTGAAAATTTATAATTAGCTGAAAAACATACTCTCTGCTTTTTCATTGAAGTTGCAGTAATAAATGGTTATGGGCTTCTCACTACTTGTGATCTGAATCTGGATTTTACTTACTGTCAGGCAGAAGAATAAATAAAAGATTTGCAGTGTAACTCCCTATATAAAGATAACAGATGCATACATCAAGGGTTTGAAGTAAGTTGAGTGCAGCCACTGGAGCAGCACATATGTGACATTAGGCAGTGATGACGGGAAGGGAGTGATGCAGCTCCTACTGCTTTTACAGGAATACTACTCTTCTGAAACACTTCTCTGTCAAGCTATGATATATCCTTTTCCCTACTTCTAAATTAAATTGTTCAGGCAAACCCAATGTAATTACTCAGATTAACTTTGTGAACCATTCAGATTAATTTTCCTCCTCTACTCCAACTTCTGTCAGTTTTCACTTTCATTTCTCATCTAATTCCTCCCTTTCTCTGAGGCTTTTTGTTTTCTTTCTGTAGCCGTTTTCCTCTTTCCCTTCATAACAGTTTCTGGAGCTCTTGCACTGTTAGTGGCTATCAAAATGACATCTAGATTGTTAAACGTGAGGGTGCTGGTCTCTGCATTCTTAAATGTTGACTCAGGAAAAGTCAGTATTATCGTTTGAAGATTGGTCTAAAGAATTTCAGGTGATTCTGGCATTTAACTTAGTAGTACAATTGTTCTCATGCATCTTTCTCATGCTAATAAAAGATTCTTCTGCATGTTAGTATTTTATTCCAGTTCAATTTCCGATCTGGTGTAGCAACTGAGAGCTGTGTTTGGGTACCAGAGTAATCAGGATTATTACTACAAGCAAAAGCTTTTAATTTAAAGTGCATGGTAGGTAAATTAACATTGTTTTCCAGATGTCTGCTTCAACATCCATAGTGTTGAAAGTTCTCACCATCTTTTCTCAAAATACTGCTGCTACTCTTTTAAAGAAATGTTTTTCATTTTCCAAGTTGAGTGTATTTTTTTACTCTAGGCGTTTTCACTGGTGACTGCTGCGACCATTTGAATGAGATAAGTTTATGACAGCAGATGGTCTCTGCTAGTGCTACTGAGTTTTATCTATGGTAACTGGAGTGGAACAGTTTAACCTTATTTCATTTTCATTGCTTATGGATAATCTTAAGGTATGTTTTTGAGGTTCAGTAAAGCTGTGGCATTTGGATAAAGAAATATCCTGTGTATGAACATCATGTCTTGTGGTTTGCATATAAGACTAGGAAACTCTACAAGCATAAACACCACTACTGAAGTAATAACTTTTGTTTCTTGAAATCAGAGTACAGACGTATGGTGAACCTGTAAGGCTTACAGAAGACTGTTGTTTGACCAAACTGGGAGGGAGGTTTATGCTGAGGCAAGAAAATGAGGAGGTTGTGATTTTAAGTTTTTGTTGTTGCCTTTTGCAAATTGATTTGCATGTCGTTGTTTTTCAGATGGTGATTATTTGATCCTGTCTGCTAAAAACCAACAGCAACAACAACCAGAAACAGAATTTGAGTAGTTGGACTGTTAGAACTCTAAATCATGTGAAAACACTTTAGTTAAGTATTTCCATTAGATATCTTAAATCTTAGAAGTCTGAGCCTTTGCTGATGCAATAGTGTAACTGTAAAGCTAAGACTTTAAACTGACTTGGTGAGTATCATAGAACATACATGTACTGCAAAGATATGAGAGACAGTAGAACAGCACAATAAAATGCCAGCCTTGAAACCAATATATTGCTACACATTGTAATCTTTAAATTAGGGATGGACAGATGTGTACACGAGGTGTTAGGGGTTGGAAGGGACCTCTGGAGATCTTTGAGTCCAACCCCCCCTGCCAGAACAGGACTGTATAATCTAGTGCAGGTCGCACAGGAATGCGTGCAGACATGTCTTGAAAGCCTCCAGAGAAGGAGACTCACAACTCTGTGGGGAGCCTGTTCCAGTGCTCTGTGACCCTTACAGTAAAAAAGTTCTTCCTCATGTTGAGGTGGAAGTTCCTGTGCTGTAGTTTACATCCATTGCTCCTAGTTCTGTCACAGGGCACAAGTGAGAAGAGGCTGTCCCTTCCTTCTTGATACCCAGCCCTCAGATGTTTGTATACATTTGTTAGAACCCCTCTCAGTCTTCTTCTCTCCAGACTAAAAAGCTGAACAAAAAGTTGCACAACAAAAAATCTGAACTAGAAGAAAAGTGTACTACAGAGGATTGAGAACTTCCGTTTAGTACAGACTTTACATAGCCTGTTTCTTTGTTCAGATTTAAACAGCTAGAACAATACTGAAAAAATAATACATTTAAAATACTCAAGTTTGTCTTTAACAAAGGTTTGAAGCATGTAGTGAAACTAAGAACACTGCAATACAGTTAAAATAACTAAATAACTTTCTTTTTTCCCACCTGCCCTGCCCTGCAGCTTCTAAGGTAATGGACACTAAATAAATTTGACTTGGATAGAACTGTGCCATCTACTATCAACAGGCCTGTTTTCCTGAAGTGGTGCCAGGCATTCTGGAGATTTAATATGTATATGTATGTGTGAAGTTAATGCCTGATTAATGTGGTTTGTGTTCTTCATTTCAGAAGAAAGTAGAGTCTCAGTACTTGTATAGAGAGTAATGTGCATGAATTGGAATGACCAGATTCCAGTTCCTTTTTTCTAAGGCTAAAGTTCATTGCATACCAAAGAATTACCATCTAAGATCAATTAAAGTTAGGCATACACAGGATTTTACATTTAATGATAAGTGGTTGATGGAAATATCTTTTAAAACCAGACTGTATCTTAATGAATAACTTCTGTATACTATTTCAAGGAGACACACACTTAGTTAGCATTTTGAATCTCTACTTCATATTTCTTACAATTTAAGAAAAATAAATAAAAAAATCACTATCAAAGCCAAAGTTTTTTCAGTGTATGCTACTGTAGAAACAGAGGCCACTTTACAGAATATTGGATGTACCTAATCAGTTATTTTTCTCTTCAATTTGGTAGTCTGCTTCAAATTTACATCTGTCTTAGGATGTAAATTAATTCGAGATTGAATGTTTAACAAATATTAGTTAACCAAGGACATAAGATACTATAAGCAAAGGTTAATAAATAACCCACTGGATGAATTCTTTCTTTGGAGAAATGTAAACAACCTTGACTAGATGCCTTGTATTATGGTGTCAGGTGTAATAAGTTATGAAAAGAGGGAAGGATATATGTTTTTGTAGGTCTTGTGGATCATTAGGTAGGTGTGAAGCATGCTTCTGTTTAGTTTTTACCACTTCTGACAGTGACATCTCATGATGTGGGGTTAATGTCCTGGTGTTATGTGACAGCTTTCCAAACAATGTGTTTCTTTTATAGACATCTTTCAAAAGACTGGAAGGACTCAGATGGAGTTTCAAACATTACTGAGCATTAGTTTTCTAAAAAACAAGTCCTTGTTTTAGTAACTGCTTGTTTTGTACAGGTTTTGTACTTCTCTCATAATCTATTATTTCTTAGCTTAATTTATTAATCAAGAACGAGGCATCATTTATGTTGCTGTGAATTCCAGATATAACATGTATTCCTGCTATGCATGGTTTCTTGTGCATAATGAAACAAAGTTGTCCGTTACATAAATGCTAATAAATTGCAATTAAATTTTAATCAAGTATGTTTTATGATAATGTCTGTTTTGAACAGATTAAATCATTTCCTTTTTTTTTTTTTTTTGTTTTTGTAGAGTAACTATAGTCTTGCTACATGTCAGTACAACTTTTCATTGGAGAATGATGTGTTAGACTGGGAGCCTGTGTGGCTAGAGGGAAAGACATCAGCATCTTGCTTTTTTCTCACATAAAGCAGTAGCAAGTGTATGGGGCTTAATTTAAGGTTTTCTTACAATAAAAGAGATGTTCTTGAAGTCTTCACATGGTTCCCACTGCAGACTATGTTGTAATACAGATATGGGAAGCATAGTACCATGTTTTTGTAAATGGAAACTGCTTGGTCTAGGCAAAAAACTCCACCAGGGAAACAAATTAAGAGTGACATTAAAGTTCTGTTAAAATTTTAGTAGTACAGGTTAAGAGGATGTTTATCACAGTTTCTTTTTACCTTCTCAGTACTCTCATCTTTTATTTCCCTTTGCTTCTGTTTTTTGTATGGTATTTCTTTGAGATGCAATGTATGTGTATGATAAATTAACATACACAGAACAAAGTGTTACTGTGATGTGAGTACTTACAGTCTCCTGTGACATAGATGCGTGCTTCACATAGTTTTCTCTGTGCATGTATGTCCTTTAGTGGAAGCAGTTGCAGATAACACACAAGGAACAGATTTTTTTTTTTTTTTGAAAGGCATCCTGTTACTAGCTCTATAGAAAGAGATTTCTCTGAAGGAATGATTTTATTTAAGGACATCAAAGGGAAACAAATTACCTTAGTATTTTCTGAACCACGTCTGAGGAATAATTAAACTAAAAGCTCTGTAGAGATTAACAGGCTAAGTAGAGGTATTTGCTGGATGAGATAGTAGTGTGGTCC
Organism: Indicator indicator; assembly: GCF_027791375.1. Taxonomy (NCBI): domain Eukaryota; kingdom Metazoa; phylum Chordata; class Aves; order Piciformes; family Indicatoridae; genus Indicator; species Indicator indicator. Next base: position 71,540,156 of record NC_072053.1, on the reverse strand, counting down.
TCTGTATTATTGCAGTGTGTACATTACCAGGAGAGAGGTCTTGTAAGCAAATAGTCCTACTTTCCTAAAGGAGAAGTCAAACCTGCTGCATGAAATGCAGCAAGAATTTACATTTTCTTTTCAGAAAGTTTCTGTTTTGTTACTCTCTGAAGAACATGTTTGGGTTGAATGTTGACACTGTTACCATCATGATTTGCAGACTGCTCTTGGACCTCTGCTGCTTATTCTTGCTTTGTGTTAGAAGGTTGGCAATTTTCATTACAGGTGAGAAGAAAATCATAAGTATGAAAAGTAAGAACAAGAATTATTTGTGATTTAAAAAAATTCTTTGTAGAACCGCAGAATGTCACAGGTGCTGAAACTGGTGACTGAGAATGAAGAACTTGGAGAAACTGCAGGAAGACGGAAAAGAAGAAAAAGGAGGGATGCTGATGGTGAAGGAAAGCAAATAGTACAAAGAAAGGCTTTGCCTGACAGGTTTTCCATTTAGAAAAGGAAGACTAAACTGGAGTAAAAGACATTCCAGCTGGAAATTCAGCTTATGATATCTAAAATCACGTGATGTTTCATATGGTGGTCTATAGTTTATTTATGAGTGGACAACTGGAAAGAGCAAACTATGTCTCTGAATCTAGGACCCTTCAGTTGGAGGCAGATAATGTGTTTCTTCGTTAGTTTATCCAGCTCCGTTTAAAAAAGAGCCTGTTCTTTTGTGGTTCTTTTCTTCCTGCTCTTCACATTAGAATATTGTAACAATTGACATACCAACTTGGAATATTTTAATATTTTTTAATTAAAAAAGTTTTTAACTTTAGCTCAGACTTTTCTGCCTATTCTTAATACTTGGCTAAGATAGCTCTTGTATGTTGGTATATTAGTAAAGAAACTTCTACTCCTTTTATTATTTTGATAAGCTTTCTGTCCATTTGACGAGAATTTTTCTCTCTTGATTTTGATTGAATTAGTCTTTATAGAAATGTCTACAATGTTGCAGTTGAGGTCTAACCAGAGCTTTGCTCAGTGTTGCTTATCGTTGTTGCAGGGTGCTCCAAAGCCCCCACCTTCCCTCATTGTCTATCAGTCGAGGTCTGAATAGGGGAGACAAAGGAGTGAAACGCTCTTCCCCTGCCCTGATGACAGTCATAACCGCCTATTGTCCCTGCCGGGTGGAGGCCCCACAGGTATTTATATATATACTGGTGTGGGGAGAAGCCCACTGGGATTTGGAAATGTGATAACGGGGATATTTCACATTTTGGCTTGGACAGATTGTCTAGGAGTATATAAAAGGGTGAGAGAGAGCAGTGGGGGCTCTCACTTTCTGCAGCTCTCAATTTCACACGGCTCACCCGTGTTTCGGGACCTGCTCATTTCTTCTCCGTCATTTTGGACGCTCATCTCTGGCAGCCCTTCCTCACTTCTCCCCGGACCGGCCTGCCAGCCGTGGGACCTGCCTGCCACCGCCATCCTGGGACCGATGCTGCTCGGGAGCATGCCAGCAAAGCCGTGAGTCTGCCTGCCTGGGACCTGCCTGCTGTTTTGCTTCTCCCTGGGAGCCTTGAATTGGATCACAAATGGACAGTTCCTGGAGCCTGAAAGCAGGGAGAGTGAGCTAGGGACCGTCTCCAAATTCCTACTCTGATTTTCCTGAGTAAACCCGGCCTGCTCATGTCTCCCTAAGGGTTATTGGTTGGCCTTTGATTTATAAGTGGGTGAAGCTATTTGTGGCTTAGCCTTTTCCAGTCTCTGAACTCTCTAAATTGTGTCAAAATTGCTGTAAGCATCCTGGAAGAATTTGCGAGCGAATAGAACCTGTAAATAATTTTTTATCAGTTTTGTACATAGTTTTGGGTTGGGGTTTTGGGAAAATAAAAATAACTATATTTTTATAATTCCCACCTTGTTAATCTAACCCCAAAGTAATACAATCTTTACTAGAACTATCGCTTTAGCGACATGCTAGATTCAAAGGGGGGAAAGGGAAAACCCAGGCTCACTGGAAACAAGCCTGGGATGCTTGAGAGGTGGTGTGTCAGTTCCACTGCTACTTCAGGGGAGGTAGGGGATAATGAGCCATGTGTTGGGGAAGATGCAAGAGCAAATAAGGAAACACCAACACATACAGGGCTTGCTGGTAGGTTGGTGGCCATGGAGGTAGCCAGGAGTGATTGGACGGAAAGAGTGAAAACTAAAGGATTAACTCCCTCCCTGAAATGCTTATATATACCAATGCATGAGGCATGGGGAATAAGCAGGAGGAATTTGAGCTCTACATTAGGTTCCATGATTGTGATATAATTGGAATCACTGCAACATGGTGAGACAGCTCCCATGACTGGAGTTCGGTCATGGAGGACTATGTAGTGTTCAGGAAAGATAGACCAACAAAGCAAGATGGTGGTATTGCTCTCTATATGCAAGAATAACTGGAATGTGTGAGGACTGGAGGAAAGCCAAAGTCACTCCAGTCTTCAAAAGGGCAAGAAAGAGGTCCCAGGAAACTACAGACCAGTTAGCCTCACCTCCATCCCAGGAAAAATGATGGAGTGACTCATTCAGGAGGTCATCTCTCGGCACTTCGAAGAAAAGAAGATGATCAGGGGCAGTCAGCATGGATTTACCAAAAGTAAATTATGCTTGATTAATCTGATAGCCTTCTGTGATGTCATAACTGAATGGCTAGATGCAGGGAAACCAGTGCATGTAGTTTACCTTGACTCTAGTAAGGCTTTTGACGCTGTCTCCCACAATATCCTTGTGAGTAAGCTCAGGAAGTGTGGGATAGAAGAACGGACAGTGAGATGGATTAGGAACTGGTTACACAGTAGAGGCCAAAGAGTGGTGGTCAGTAGTGCCAAGTGCAGCTGGAGAGCTGTAACTAGTGGAGTCGCCCAGGGATCAGTGCTGGGTCCAATCCTGTTCAAAGTCTTCACCAATGACATTGATAAGGGGCCAGTGTCTACTCAGCAAGTTTGCTGATGATACCAAACTGGGAGGCTTGGCTGATACGCTTGAAGGCTGTGCAACCATTCAATGAGACTTGGACAAACTGGAGAGCTGGGCAGAGAGAAACCTAATGAGGTTCAACAAGGATAAGTGCAGAGTCCTGTACTTGGGAAGGAATAATAAACTGCACCGGTACAGGTTAGGAGGTGATCTGCTGGAGAGCAGCCCTGTGGAGAAGAACCTGAGAGTCCTGGTGGATAACAAATTATCCATGGGTCAGCAATGTGCCCTTGTGGTCAAGAAGGCCAATGGGATTCTGGGGTGCATTAAGAGGAGTGTGTCCAGCAGATTGAGGGAGGTTCTCCTCCCCCTCTACTCTGTCCCAGTGAGACCTCACCAGTTTTGGGCTCCGCAGTTCAAGAGAGACAGGGATCTGCTCGAGAGAGTCCAACGGAGGGCTACCAGGATGATTAGGGGACTGGCCACATGCTCTCTGAGGAGAGGCTGAGAGACCTGGGCTGTTTAGTCTGGAGAAGAGAAGACTGAGGGGGGATTTGATAAGTGTTTATAGGTATTTGAGGGCTGAGTGTCAAGATGGAGGGGACAGGCTCTTCTCCTGCTATCCTGTGATACTTGAAGTGGTATTTCTCTTTCAGTGTCAGATTGGTAGCTGACAGCCACCTCATGATCACCTTGTACACAGAGGGTCTTTCACATGCCTATGAATTAGAATTAGTGCACTTCCAGTCTGTAGCACAAAACTATTTAGTTTGTCCTCGTGGTTATCATCTTGCATACTGCACAATGGAAATTTTATTCAACTTTTAAGTATCTGTGAGATATACTTCCTCCCCTCTATATTGTCTCCTAGTTTTTCTCGGTCAGCAGATTTCCTCAGAGTATTTACAACTTTCACGCAGAGTAATTGATAAAAATATTTTATGATATCAGATAAATTTTGGTTTTATTGCTGTTTGCCCCTCACCCACAGATACAGCTTTTTGCATGTCTAGAAAACCAATTAACAATAACGTAATCAACAGTCCACCTGGAGGTGGCTTTTCGAACAGATGTGGAACATGTTACAGCTAAACGTTGTGGGGAATATGAATTTTCAGGCATTGTAGGTGTTGGTGGAGAAATCTAATGGAACAATGCTCTCTAAATGCATAGAAAAACCCAGAAGTCAGCTAATTGTATTGGATGAAGTACACGTCTCAGAATTATCCTAGGCCTCAGATGATTGAGATCTAGGAGAGTATTTAAGGAGACTACTCACTGTGCTCCTCAGCATCTGTTTTTCATCACTGTTGGGGACAAGATGGTAGAGTAAACAGAGGTTTGATTTCATCCTGTACAGACATTTTTATGTAGTTTGATTATCATAGTTTATCCAATTTCCTTTACTGTCTTTTTTTTCTTTCATACAGGCACTCCCAAAGTTAAGGGGGTTTATTTTTGGTTTATCAGTCTCTAGCTGCCATGCTTCTATTTAAATAAAAAGTAATACATTACTTTCTCACCATCACAGGGTATCTCATTTGACTGTCAAGATTTAAAAGTCTTGCTGCTGGCCCTGGGGATAACTGTGTCAGCATTTCTAGAGCAGCACAGCTGAGCTTGTCCAACACTGCTCACCTCGACACATTATGTTTCTGGGCTTTCATTTATGCTTCTGATGCATGAAATTTAATTTCCATTGTCCAGCTTGCTTCTGGATGGGTGTAACTGATATTCAGTGCAGGAACAAAAGCCTAGTAGTTCCACTAGCACTCATGAAAGCTAATGCAAATTACAATTTGAGGGCCACTGGTCCTTACAGTGTAGTAGTAAATATATTCCTTACTTTCCTTCAGCAAATCTGCAGAATCTTTCACTACTTACTATTGGCTACAAAGTCTAGATCAAGTTGTTGGTTGTATCTTTAACAGTATATTCTTTATTGTACATTATTTTTATGAAGTGTTGACGAACTGTTTATTTCTGTGTGCTCTTTGAGGTTGTTTCTTAAGTTTGTGGAAGCAAAGGGCTATGATACTTCTGACTGATTTTATACTTTTTCTTGACTAAAGTGCAGTCGTTGTCTGTATCCAGATTCATGAGCTTCTCAGTTAACCTTGTTTATCAATCCCTTGTATTCTGTTGAAGTCTGTTTTCTTTAACATTCAAGGTCTATTTCTGTTTGGTTTGTTTTTCTGGTGTTTTGTTTGTATGTTATTTTTAAACTGTGTGTTAACCTACTGTTATTATATGCAGGGGTATTTCTGTGGCTGCTTTTTCTACAGGGACTAAAAGGGATGAAGTAGTATAATCTCTTACTGAAGTAGTTACTAGCTCAAAAGGATGTGTGTGGTATCACCCTCAGGAGTACTTGTGTATTACCATTAATGATAACAACATTGCATGTGTTTACTGGACGTAGTTGAATTAGATAGCAAGCGCATGTGCCAACGAATTAGTAATATACTGGGCAATGAAGGAGATTCTGTGGGTCTGATAGGTTCAAAGACATTTCATAAAAATGGCTGATAACTGATGGTTATATCGCTATGGTGTTATTAAATTATTATTATTACAATAATTTCAATGAGAGAAGTTGAGGCTGCAAAGAGATTAGCAGAAAAAGGCAAAACAGAAAGTGAAGGAAACTAATGTTGGTCTTCAGAGTCTGATGATGTCTGTGGCCTGGCAAGGAAATATGAAATGTCAGGAATACACCTTCAGGCACGATTTTCACTTGCTGTTCATCCTTACTACTCTTATTTTTTTTAAAACGTCCTGTAAAAGCTTCCTTCTAGTCACCTTAAACTACAGCTTTTATTTTTGTAAAGGAATATGCCCACTGTGACTTTTCCACAGTGGCAGTCTCCAGTTGTTATTTATAGACTTAGGCATGTTTCTATTTTATTTGGGATTATTGTTGTTAATATTTTGTTCTCTGGATGCTAGAACATAACAGTATTCTTGTGTGGTGCTTGATTAAGAAAGCATATGTTGTAATTCTGCTTTTTATCTACCTCTTTTCTCAGAGCATGTTTTTATTCCACAAGCATATTAAAAATATCTTTTCCTCTTCTGTGTTGCTACATCTTGCTGGAAACTAAGGTTATTTACATCACATACATTCTGTCCTTTTCTAAGACAAAGTCTTGCTTCTAATTAACTACTATTAGATTCCTTCCTGCTTTGTGTGTGGCATGGGAGTAAGCTTTGTTTCCTGTCTTCCTTGAGGGTTAGGTTTCATAGGCTGTGAAACTCTGGCCAAAGAGTAACACCCTATTGGAACTGGAGTGTCCTGTCTGGCAGATTTTTTTTTCTGTCTCCTCTGTCCAGTCAAGTAGACATCTGGTAAGATTTTCCAGGCTCTGGGAAGTGTGTGATATCAAGATACAAAATTAAAAGCGAGAGTAACAGTAGCTGAAGTTAGCAAATTAAGTGACCTTCTTTTATGAGGGAGTGACATTAAGTATTTTTCTTTGCATGTTCCTACAAACTTACCAGATCAGTGAAGTAAAATAATGTCTGAAGGACTAATTTGCCATATCATATATATTAGTGTCAAAGAAGCACTGTCCAAACTGTCGTGGTGTATTTTCAAAGGCATAATGTTCCATTCTGAAGAGTTCAGTTGGTTTAGTTCATTTAATTTTGCTTCATTTTGCTTTGCAAACAAATGTAGTATACAGATAGTGTTAATATATCACTAGATTTCCAAGTGATTCCCATTATAAATTACCATCTTCATTTGTTTAAGGCCAAGTAGTTCAGAGATTTCCAGGGCTCAGATATAAATCACATTTTTTTTTTTTAATCCCAACTTTATTTTAGGTTAAGTGATTGATCTACTTCAGAGCAGTAAACATGAGAAAATACTGTTTTGATCATGCTTGTCATCTTCATGCTTGAAAGTTTTTTTACTCCTCTACTTTAGCAAAGGAGTCTAGCCATTGCTATAGTATTCTTTTTATCAGGGAAGCCTGTATGACATGACCAGGGAATGTAAATGCCCCCTTTGAGCTGCTAATAATGTCTGAATTAGGATTCCAACTTGTGAGTGAGGGGGATTTTAATTTGTTTTCCTCTTCTCCTCTGAGTTGCTACACCACTCTGCTGAATTAACTTGGTGGAGATACGTGTACCTGAAATGAAAAGAGAAAGCTGAACATCTGGTTGGGGATAAACTGGAGTGAGATTGCTACAGTGCATATAAACTATGTACAATTTACCTTTCTATAAAGAAAGCTTGGCAGAGGGGAATGGGAAAACAAATGTAAATGAAAAACTGATAGGATGATAAGGCTGTGACTGTGTACGTTTGAGAGCTCAGGGAAAAAGGTGTCATGTTGGAGAGTTTTGAGCAAAATCTGTGTACTGAGGTTCCTTTTCATCAGAGTGCTGACACAAAAGGCTCCCAAAATCTTGGACTCTCCATCTTTGAATGTGTGAAACTCTCTAGTAAAGGTCCATCACTCCCAGCTCCATTGTATCATGGCTGACAATTGTCTTTTTTCTTTGTGTATCTGTGGACTTTTAGTGATCTGTGCAACTCAACAATCATTGTAGTGCTAGATGATGGAGTTTGTCTTTTACCCTATCTTTGCTTGCTTTTTAAACAAGGAGATGTAACAGAAAGTTAGGGTGTGTATTCTTAAAATTGTTTCTTTATTGGCTTTGATGCAGTTTCCAGTTGCATTCACATAACTGTTTTATGTTAGACTGCCTTACTTAGATATTTTATGATGGTTCATGCTTGCTATGTAGTTAGCTGTTTAATATTATGTTGTAATTATTTGGTGTGGTGGCCCATGCCTTATACATAGGATGATGTTCAGAGCTTTTTTGAATGGAGAACTAATTTCCTATTGGTCTTTTCTGTGCCAAGTATCATTATGGTCCTGTAAAGTCTCATAAATGTTTAATTAATTTATTTTCATATTGTATGAGGTCAGGGGTTATTATCTCCAGTTCACAAAGTGGAGGGTGCCAAGTACAAAACAATAGAGCTTTATTTTTCAGTGTATTAAGGACTTTATGCCTCCACTGATTTAATCTGTTATGTTTATCTTTGGTAAATCAGGTATGAGTAATTCAGGTCAAAAAATATGAAATGCACACCTGTTTGATAGCAGTGGTTTTCTATTGCATCACCAAGCTGAGTGGCAGAGTTAGAAACAGGGTATTTTGAAATGCATCTATTGATAAGCTACCTGGTCATCTCTCTTTCCCCTCTCTTTTTTTTTTTTTAATTTATTTTCTGTTTAAGTCTCTTTTGCCTTCCAGCACAGTAGTTCAGGGCTCTTTCACCAAATGAAATTGATCTAATCTCATGCCATCTTAAGACTTTTATGTTCAATCAGTTGGGATTTTTGCTGAAAGTGCTGTGCAACCCATATCTAGACCATAAAGTTTATGTACGAGGGGCTCCAAGTAAAAATTATAGGGGCAATTTTGATCTAATGACCCTAATTTTTTTTGCTTAATTTTTAAGCTTTAGACTTTGGTAGAAAGAACAGTAAAGATATGAAAAGTCTGCATTCATTGAAGTGGTCTAGGAACACTGAATCTTATATACTGAAATTAACATCTGAAACCAAATTCCTGACTGAAATGAAGCCACTAAAAATGCTAAGTTACGAGATGATTTATGCAAAATGAATCTGAAATTAACTGAGTGAATTATGGAACAGTGTAACAGTGTGTCTGTCTGTTAACTGTTTTCAGCAGATCTGCTGTTGAAATCTGTATGCATTTAAAAGGAGAAAAAAAAATCCAAAAAGCTGACTGGTTTTGCGAAGAACTTTTATTTCTGTATTTTCATTATTCTCTGCTCTCAGAATCTCCTTTGCAGAACTTTTTGTGGAAGGATCTTCCAGTGATCATTGAATGCTAACTGGTCATAAAGGCATTAGATGTAAACATCTGGTTATTTAAAAGGTATTTCAGGACATGTGGAGTCTGTTCAGTCTACTGTTACTTAAGTTTGGTTAAGGTAACTGGAAACACTAATTTTAAAATCAGAATTGCATGGTAAATCAACATTTTGTACTACCAATACATTATTTTCACTCCTACAGTCTAAAGTTACATAAATATCCTGCTTTAGATTTCTTTCGTGTTTTGTCTCATTACTCAAAAACAATCTAAATTATTTCCATTAAAAATAGAGTCTGTATCTTTTTTACTGTGTTAACTTGATCAATAATCACTTTTAATGATACTATGCCACTCAAAGAGAATATTTTATTCCCTAATTATGGGTGATCTTGGTCACTTCTGCAAGAAGGGTGATGTTGTGTTTGTTGAGGAAAGTGGAATTTTCTTGCTCTTAATTATAATGCATACTGTGAAAACAGACTGGTTGTATTTTTTTTCCACTGGAATTTTAATTAAGCAAAGGCATCAAGGAAGTAGGATAGATGTTTTTTAAAATTGCAAATTGAATTCCATAGCAAATAAGCATGTTGCAAAAAGGAAATTCTTCCTAAAGCAGAACTAGGTAATGTTTATCTACAAGGCACATTAGACATTTTTGTAGTACACTTTTCATGTAGCAAAGCAACGCTGAAAATGAAGGTGTGATTCTTTTACAATATTTTTCTGGCTCCCCAGTTCAAGAGAGACAGAAACCTGCTGGAGAGAATACATCAGAGAGCCACGAGGATGATTTGGGGACTTGAGCATCTCCTCTATGAAGAGAGACTGAGATGCCTGGAGCTTTTTAGTCTTGAGAAGAGAAGACTGAGAGGGGATCTGATCAATGTCTATCAATATCTGAGGGGTGGGTGTCAAGTGGAGGGGGCCAGGCCGTCTTCGGTGGTTCACAGTGGTAAGACAAGCAACAATGGGTTCAAACTAGAACATAGAAGATTTCACCTCAACATGAGGAGAAACTTCTTTACAGGGAGTGTGACAGAGCACTGGAACAGGCGGTGCAGGGGAGTTGTGGAGTCTCCTTCTTTGGAGACTTTCCAAACCCACCTGGATGCATTCCTGTGCAGACTACCCTAAATGATCCTGCTCTGGCAGGGGGGGTTGGACCTGATGATCTCTTGAGGTCCCTTCCAACCTCTGATATACTATGATACTGTGATTTTTCCTGTCTCTGGTGTACCCTTATTTCTTTCACTGGACATTATTGTTGGGTTTTTTTCTGTTACAAAGGCAGTACAGCTTCTGGCATAATCAGAATGTTTTGAGTCGGAATAGATCTTTAAATGCCACCTAGTCCAACCCTTCTGCAATAAGCAGGGACATCTTCCAACTCAATCAGGTTGCTCAGAACCCTATCTTCCCAGGCCTTTGGTGGTCAAGCACCTCTCTGTGCAACCTGTTCCAGTGTTCCATCAAACTTGATGTAAAAAATTTCTTCCTTAGAGCTAAGCTAAATCGACCCTTTTTTAGTTTAATGCCGTCACCTCTTCTTCTGTCACAACAGGCCCTTCTAACAAGGTTGTTACCATTTTTCTTATAGGTCCCCTTTAAGTACTGAAAGGCAGCAGTCTCCCCAGAACCTTGTCCTCTCCAGGCTGAACAACCTCAAATCTCTCAGACTATGCTCATATAAGTGTTCTATCTTTCTGATCATTTTTGTGGTGCTCCTTTGGTCCCACTTCATCAGGTCCTTATCTTTCTTTTGATTAGGACTCGAGAGCTGGAAGTGGTGCTCAGGGTGGGGTCTCATAAGCGTAGAGTTAGAGGGGTGGAATCACCTCCTTCAACCTGCTGGCCATACTTGTGATGTAGCTCAGGACGTGTTGGAAGACACTGTTTAGCTTTTTCTCCATAATAGTTTTTCTCCCTAAATTTTGTTGCAGCATAAACCTCAGGTGGGTGATGTATTTGGAGAGACTCGTCATCTTTGGAGAGAAAAGAGAGGGGATTTTTTAGGGGATGTTTTTGTTATATTTAGGGGTGACAAATCATTAGGTTACATGTGGCTAAAATTACACCTAAGTCAGAATTTGAAACTGGAAAAAGTTTATTGCTCTTTTGTTGATTTTTTTATAGTTTATGTGTTTTTATGTGAGAGTTTTTAAGCAAAGCAGACTTTAGCACAATTTTGATTTGAACATACTGCTGTCTATTTTTTATGCACATGTATGAACAAGTACACTCTGTTTTATGCTTTTTTCTTCTTCGGGTGGTTTCTTTAGAATCTTCTAGTCACCTTTCTTGATGACCATTGCAGCAGTGTTCATGGCCCATTTGTCAAGTTTCTTTCTCAACTCTTTCTGTCCTTCTGTTGAATGTGCATCTGTTTAGATGTGGGAAAGACTATCTTTGCAGTTTCAATAGCTGAATGAGAATTAAGTTCACAGAACCATAGAATTACTTAGGCTGGAAAAGACCTTTAGTATCATCAAGTCCAACAGTTAACCCAGCACTGCCAAGTCTATTACTAAACCATGCCCTTCAGTGCCACATCTACACATCTTTTAAATACCTCAGGGGATGAAAACGCAACCAGTTCCATAGGTATTGTGTTCCAGTTCTTGAAAATTCTTTCAGTGAAGAAATTTTTCTTAATATTCAATCTAAACCTTCCCTGGCACAACTTGAATACGTTTTCTCCTGTCCTATCACTTGTTACTTGAAAGAGGAAACCAGCACCCACCTCGCTACAACCTTTGTTTAGATAATTGTAGAAAGGGATAAGATCTGCCCTCAACCTCCTTGGCTGTGGGAATTGGAGATATTGATGCAGCAAACATCCCAAACAAGCCTTAGTTCAGGCTTTAAACTTGTACTGCAGTAAATTCTTGGTGAAAACCATTTTGAAATCTGAAATGGATTTTATATTTGAAATGAAATCCTGAAGTTAGTTATCTTACCTTTGTTGACTTGTTGTAGGTTTTAGTACAGTACAGTGCATCCAGAAATACCTCCTAACAAAGGATTTTGAAAATTAAATGCTAACAGTATAGCCTAAACTCGTCTCTACATCTGTGCATTCTGTTTGACTGTACTTTCCCTAACCTCACTAAGGTGTTGTAAAAATAACTGCATTGAAGATTGCAAAATGCCTATATATTATGGTAATAGGGGCCATGTAAGTACATAAGATAGATGGATAGATAGATAGCATTAGTGCATTAGAGGGTTCCTTGAGAACGCTAACCAGATCAAGTGCCAGTGTCCTCCTATCTAGCAATGTTAATTGCCAATTGTTGGCAGTTGCACAGGTGCTAATTACCTTTTAATAGATCCAGTGGAAGAAAATCTTCCACTAAACTTTTATGAATAATTTTTTGCCTTGTTTTTCTCTTGCTTCCAGAAGCTTGAAAGTATGCTTTTGCAGCATCCATCAGATCTGTGTTCTAGGTAAATGGTAGTATTACAGCATGTGCAAGATTGTTTTCTGTAGCTTTATATCATCCCTGTCTGCTTTTTTAAATGACATCATTTAGAACCTACTCCCTCACTGATTTTTATTTATAAAAATAACACATTAATACATTGCTTTGTCCCGTTGAAATGCACCTTGTTTTTACACAACGCATTACATAACAGCCACATTTGTAGGGACTGCCCACTGTACTCAGAGCTTTTGAAGTGAAGCCTCATGTCTCTGCTGAATAAATATGACAGTGTTAGAATTTAATGCACTAGATTTGCCAGGTACTGTTTCTCGAGGTTGTTTCCAGGATTTATTCTTTCTATGTCACATTCTCTCATTACATATTCATGTTGTGTTCAGAATAAAAAGAAGAAATTGCTGTAAAAATGTTTTCAGAAAGACAAGATGCATGTAAGCTGGTCAACTTTAAATCACATTAAAAGATGAGTGTGTCATTGCAGTTGGACTGAAGTACTATTGACATCATCTTACATCACCCTCCTGTCAAGGGTTTGTTACAGCTCATTGGTATTTTAATGTAATACTTGTCTTTCATAATACTTCATAAACCAATATGCTATGTCTTCTCCCTGGTAATGAGTTAAATTGAACACCAGTGTTTCTGTCTGCAGATTTCACTGTGGCTTCAATATTCCTCATTGGCTACTGGGTAAAATAACAGGTCTTCAGTTGTAGGATCCTGGAAGCTTATCAGAAGGCCCTTAACGTAAAAAGTATATGTGAAATCAAAAGTTTTTGTGGGCTACAGGCAGGCGAGGCTACTGCGCCACAAACCAGTCACTCTGTGGGGACTGATGCCTAACTGCTTGGGTTTGTGTGGCTCCTCTGTTCATTCATGTTCTGAATTTGGCTCTGAAACATCTTTCTGACAATTCTGGTCTTTTTGAACGTTTACCAGAATTTGGACAAAACTTTTTTGTATTTTTGTTTTCTTGAAGTGCTTACTGGAATAATGACCTAACCATTAACGAAAAGAAACAAAAGAAGGGGAGGGGGAGCAATTGTTTATATTTGAGGTATAATTTGTAAGGAATTTTTTTTTAATGTGGTGTTATATGTAACAATTTGAAGCTATATATCTAAAGTTATAAATTACTTTATGATACGAAGTGATGATTACAGAGTAAGACACCTGTTTCATGTAAAAAATTACTGAAACATTAGCTAAACCTGGTTGAGGCAATGTTTGCTTAGAGATTCATTAAAGAGATCTTTTTTAATGCTTGCGTGTGTATAAGGATAATATGTTTATAATGTACTGTATGCTCATTCTCTTCTCTAGAGCCATTCAGTTGATTTACATTAATTGCTCTGCCACAGCTTCTCTCTCCCTTTCTTTATGCTTGTTATTTAAATAAATAAATAAACAAACAAACAAATAAATAAATAAATACATAAATAAATAACTCCTCCCCCTCCCCAAATCATCTTTCCCTTCTAAGCCATCTGTTTCCACCGTCCTTATGACTGGGCGATGGAATAGTCAGTATCACAAACTGATTACGATGATGACATTCATTTGCACATTTCAAGAGGTTTAAAACTCCAGCTCCTCATGATTTTAATCGTGATGAAAATTTTTGTATTTCTTCTAAAACATAACTAAACCTTCAAGTTGCAAAGTTTGTTGCACTTTTTGAACTTTTTTCCACAATAACAGTATTTTAATCAACTTTCATTTAAGTATTTTGTAAGTTAGTATTTTAAACAGGCACAGATGTATGAATAGATGAGAAGGGGCAGAAGTAGCACTGGAGAAGAGGCTTACAGAGAAAGACATTCTTAACAGTTGGAATAGATTGAGAATGTCAGAAACATCATCTGTGTGAAGTTACCTTCAGTGTTGGGAATAAGTAAATTGTCAAATGGTCCAAACACACTGTGTGTGGCTGGGCTGGCTACTAGACAAGTGGCAGGTTCTCTCTGTTAACTAACTCCTCTCCCTTTCCAATGGGGAAGAGTAAGGGAGTAAGGGAGGGACATTTATGAATTGGAAAAGAAAACTAAAACTACTTTAAAATAATGACAATAAATTGAAATATACATCCCAAACCCCTGATGGCAGTTATGTAACCATCAGCACTGTTGGTTTGGGCAGCACTGGGGAAGTTGCTGACTAGACTCAGAGGCAGATAGAAACTGGATTCAGGAGCTGGATTCTAGAACTGAATTCAGGCACTCATAGATCAGGCGCAAAGGCAGAATGGACAAGGCCCTCTTCGGATGCTGGCCATTGAAAGTCAGGGCTTGACCATGATCTCTCAGCTTGATACTGAATATGACACATAATGAATGGAATATCTTGTTGGTCAGTTTAGGATCACCTGTCCTGTCTGCTTCTCCCTGCACATGGGGCCTTTTACTTTGCACTCCTAATGTGATGCACAAAATTTATCAGTGACCTTGGTTTATATATCATTCAGTAATACTGACTAGAAACATTAAGTGTCATCACTACTAGAAGCAGACACTGTGAAAACATGCTGTTAATTTCAGAAAGAAATTACTTAGAGGAGACTGAGCTGAAAAATAAAATCACTGACCAAATTAGCTCTGTTCTAACTCAAACCAGGACACATACGATATGAGTAACCTGTTCAAGACTGCTAGGAGGTCAATTAAACCTAAAAAGTGATGTTTTCTGAAACGTAAGCAGGACACAACCAACACCTATAAAACAAGTAGATGCAAGAAGGAGCTGGGATTGTTCAGGTTGGAGAAGAGAAGGCTCTGGGGAGACCTAATCACCACCTTCCAGTACCTGAAGGGGGCCTGCAAGAAGGCTGGAGAGGGACTGTTTATGAAATGCAGTGACAGGGTGAGGGGCTGTGGTTTGAAATTAGAGAAGAGTAGATTTGCATTGGATGGTAGGAAAAAGTTTTTTACAATGAAGCTGTTTGAGCACTGGAACAGGTTGTCCAGAGAGGTGGCTGAGGCCCCATACCTGGAGATACTCAAGGTGAGGCTTGACAAGGCTCTAGGCAATCTGATGCAGTTGAGGATGTCCCTGCTTACTGCAGGGGGTTTAAACTAGATGACCTTTTGATATCCCTTCCAACCCAGGAGATTCTATGATTCTGCATGAGGACAAAGAATGACACTGCCTGTACATCACTCTACCTCTTACAATAATTTAATCCAGAATTCCCGTTAGTGTTTGGTGGTTGGACTTGATGGCATAACACAGGGACCAATACTGAGATTGTTTTTACTAGCTCTACTTTTTCATAATTCATTAATGGAATATTCAGAATGATGATACACGTAGAAGTTCCATTTTTGAAAAGGTAGAAAAGAGCACCCTGGGAACTATGGACCTATCACCCTCACCTCTGTGCCTGGTAATATTATGGAACAGATCCTCCTAGGAGCTACACTAAAGCACATAGAGGGCAGGAAGGTGATTAGAGACAGCCACCATGGCTTAACTAAGGGTGGGTCCTGCCTGACCAATCTGTTGTATTCAATGGAGTGACTTCATCACTGGGCAATTTAAGAGCAACGGATGTCATATGTCTGAACTTCTGCAAGGCCTTTAACAGGGTCACACAACATTCTTCTCTCTGAGTTGGAGTTATGTGGATTTGATGGATGGACTGGTGGATAAGGAATTGGCTGAATGGTCACATTCCTCTGGATGTGATCAGTGGCTACAAGTAATGTCCCTCACATGACCCATTCTAGGACCAGTGCTTTTTAATGTCATCACCATTGCTTTAGACAGTGGGATTGAGTGCACCCTTGGCAAGTTTTCAGATGACACCAAGATGAATGGTGCAGTTCGATATGCCAGTGGGATCTGGACGAGCTGGAGAAGTCGGCCCAGGTGAACCCCATGAGTTTTGGCTGATTCAAGCTTTGCTATCAGTACTGGATGGTGGCTGGTGGAGCTGGGATAGAGAGCAGTCCTGTGGAAAAGCACTTGGGGGTACTGGTGGACAAAAAGCTGGTCATGAGCTGGCAATGTGCAGTTGCAGCCCACAAAGCAAATTGCAGTCTGGGCTGCATCAAAAATGTGGCCATCAGATTGAGACAGCTGATTCTACCACTCTGCTCTAGGTGAGACCTCACCTGGAGTGCTGTGTCCAGCTATGAGGCCCTCAACACAAGAAGGAAATGTACATGATGGAAAGTCCAAAGCAGGGCCACAAAAATAGTCAGAGCACCTCTCTGAAGACAGGCTGAGAGAATTGGGGTTGATCAGCGTGGATAAGAGTAGGCTTCAGGAGACCTTATAGGGTCTCTTCCAGTACCTGAAGGGGACCTACAAGAAAGCTGAGGAAGGGCTTTACAAGGGCATGTAGCACTAGAACAAGTGTCCATGGTTTTAAACTAGAGATGGATAGATTTAGTTTAGATGTGAGGAAGAAATTATTTACTCTTAGGGTGGTGGACCATTGGAACAGGTTGCCCAGGGCACCATCCCTGAAGACATTCAAGGTCAGACTTGATGGGGCTCTGACCTTTAAAGGTCCCTTCTAACCTGATGCACTCTATGAAGTTCGTTCATCAGAAAAGAAAATTCTGACTGTGTGCTCAGTCTCTCCAGATAGATGTAGTCCAAGGCATTCCCTTCAGTTCCAAACTCTTCAATTTATGGACCTCATTCAAAATTAGCCCCACCTTTTTGTACATAATCAGATCTGCTCATGCCACTGTTCTGCCTCTTCTCCTGCAGTGTGTGTGGGGAACAAGTGTACACCAGGAAATCTGATGTACACACTTTCTTACATAAGACTTCAGATGTTGATTTGTGACTAATAAAATATTTTGTGAGCAGTGGTTGGAAAGAATTCTCTTCTATGGTAAGAAACACTGGACATGCAAAAAGGTCTTAATTCTGTACCATAGCCTTCACTGATTCAGAAATGAATTTGTGACTCGTATGAATCTGGGTTCAAAAGCAGTTCACTCTTAATTCAAATGAAGATGTGAAGTAGCTTATGATTCTTAGCAGAAATTATTTCTTCCATTGGTTAGAATGCTACAATTTGTCACACATGGCATTTTAAGTTTATAGGTAAGATCAAAGTAAGCAGAATGACACAATTTCCCAACTCTCACTGTGAAAGCTAACTCGACCCCATTAGCATGTAAGTGCTAAATAGGTTGTGCTAAGTTTATGGAAAGTTCGTGGTGATGCTAGAATTGGCTGAATTTCTGATAATAGGAAGACTACATTCTCATTTTCTCATCTTTTTTCTTTATTAGTGTAAGTTTATTAGGCATAAATCTACTTTTTAAATGAGTTTTAATTATTAAAATTTCAAATAATTTGGGGACAAAATGATTTAAAATACAAAACTATTTTATAGTCAGAACTCATCACTGATGGTGCAAAGTCTGTTTCTCTCTTTGGTTTTGATGATAACCAGAAGTTTTGTAAAGAGGCATTTATTTGTGGTCTGTTCTTTAAAAGGCCCTTAATTAGATTTAATCTTCTTAACTTTATCTCAGTAGGTGGTAAATAAGTTTGTTTCTAGTGACCATTTAACTGGCTGAATTAGGTTTTATTCTTACTCTTTTTAAGATTTTTCCTGAGACAAGCGAATTGAGCTGAATTTAGAGGTTTCTGGTTTTTTTAATGCCAGTTCAGTTAAAAAAACAAACACTAAAATTAATTGAATGCATGCTTTATAAAATATTTTCCCTTTGAAAACACAGTACTTTGTTATATAAACCGTAAAATGCTAAGAATGCTATTGAAATGTTTTTCTATGGAATTTCTTTCAGATCTGATTGTTGTGATGACAGCAAACTGACTTGGCAGCAAAATAAAACAAGCATTTGCAGGATGACCTTGGGTGGCTGACAGACTCCCACCCATTATTCTATCACTCCCCCTGCTCTCCAGGACTGGGATAAAAATATGATGAAAAAGATTATGGGTCAAGGTGAGATCACTCAGCAATTATAGGCAAAACAGACTTGGCTTGGGGAAATTAATTTAATTTAAAATAGAGGATGTTGGTGAGAAACAAAGGCAATACCTAGAACACCTTCCCCTCTCCTCTCCCTTCTTCCCTATCTCAGCATCACTCCTGGATGTTCTGCCTCCTCCCCCAAGGGGTACAGAGGGATGAGAAATGGGACTTGCAGTCAGTTTTTGATGCTTTGTCTCTGCTGCTCCTTCCTCTTCAAGTTCTACTGCTCCTCTGGTGTAGGATCCCTCTCAGGGGCTGCAGTTCTTCAGGAACTGCTTGAGTTTGGATTCTTATCATGGGACACAGTTTTTCACAAACAAACTGCCTCCCCATGGGTCCAAGGTCCTGCTAGCAGAGCTTACCTTGTGTGGGCTCCTCTCCATAGGCTGCAGGTCCTGTTAGGAGCCTGGTCTGACAGACACTTTTCACAGGCTGGAGATTCCTTTAGGGCACACACACCTGCTCGGGTATGGGGTTCTCCACAGGCTGCAGGGTGCTCATATGCTCTAGTATAGTCCTCCATGGGCTATAATGGAACAACGTGCATCACGATGGACTTCTCCAGGGACTGCAAGGGAATCTTTGTTCTTCTTCACTGACTGTGGTGTCTGCAAGGCTGTTTCTTTCAGCCAGCTGCTGTTGTGCAGTGTTTTTCACCCTTGCTATCATACATTCTCATAGACATGCCACCATCTTGTCTGATGGGCTTAGCTGTGTTACGTGGTGGGTCCATTGGAGCTGGCTGGCATGGCTGTGTCTGCCATGGGGCAATCCTGGCCTCTCTTCACAGAGAGGCAGCTCCTCTGCCAGTACCTGGGTACCTGCACCCAACACAGAAGGCTTGATCCAGAAAGTAAATGTAGTATGTAAGAGAAATGAAGTAAATGTAACAGAAATGGAGTAAATGTAACAGAAATGGAGTACACCTTTGATTAATAGGTGAAATTTTTCATAGGAAAGATGCCAAAGGCAAGATGTGGCACAAAGTCCTTGTCAGCTCATGAAACATGTAACTGTTTTTGACTTTAAGTTCCACTGATGAATTTGTAATAGGTAAAACTCTGTAACTCTATTTTGGGGGGGTGCTTTTGGGTGGGGAGGGTGTACAGATTCCCTCTTTTTGTGTAAAAACCCTGGAATTATGTCTTATCAATGCAATTTTTATTTTCATTATTATAGTGCATTTTGGACCCAACTTAAAACAATATGGAGGTTGTAGGATCTGTCATTTGCTTTTAGTACCTAATGAAAAGCATGCTAGGCAAGTATTTGAATAACAGAAGTTTGATGTGTAATCAGCCTGCTAGCTGATATGTGGCAGGTTCCATCTTGGAGTGACTAAAATATTTTCTTACCCCTTTCAACTGTAGTTGAAGTTATTGTTCTAGCAAACTTGATAATTTTTTCATAAATAATTTATTTCTTGAATTTTGGTGTAATGATAAATGGCTTGTTGATTAAAATGTTAATAATGTCTTGCTTTTGTATTTTGGTGGGGTGTTTATTTGTTTTGTTGGTATCAGTTGGTTGGGTTTTTTTCCTCTTGTTTGTTTGTTTTTAAATTCACAATGCGTTATATTTCTTAAGTGTTATGCTTGTTTAAAGTCTGGGACATTCTGGTTTAGGTTGATGTAGGTAGGGGGCAGGTTTGGGTAAATGCTTTGTTGCAGCTTCAGAGGGGACATCTCTAGTTTCCCACCAGGAGCAATTTGTGGTTCTGACAGTAAGAGCACCAAACTGTCAGTGTGTCAGGATGGCATTTACCCTGGAATTAAGAGACTTCATTAGGGCATGAAGCTTATTCTGACTTCCCTGAAATGTAATTCAGTCTTCAGAAATGGAAGACTGTTTGTTAGCACAAAACTACTACTTTAACAGGTATGATAGTAACAATCTGTTAAAGTGAACATCCAAATTCTTTTAAAGAAAAGAGCTGACAATAAAGAGAAGCAATATTAAATCAAAATCATATCATGTATTTCCATGAAGGTGTTTTTAAAATTTATGTGACCCAAAGACAATTTTATTGATAATTGACTGATTTTAAAGACTCCAAATATCAGCATTTTAAAGGACAAATATCAGGGGCAGCAAATTAATTCAATGAGTTTATCTTGTGTGCAGGTGAATCATAGAATCATAGAATCAGTCAGGGTTGGAAGGGACCACAAGGATCATCTAGTTCCAACCGCCCTGCCATGGGCAGGGACACCTCACACCAGATCAGGCTGGCCAGAGCCTCATCCAGCCTGGCCTTAAACACCTCCAGGGATGGGGCCTCAACCACCTCCCTGGACAACCCATTGCCGGCTCTCACCACTCTCATGGTGAAGAACTTCTTCCTCACTTCCAGCCTGAATCATCCCACTTCCAGCTTTATTCCATTCCCCCTAGTCCTATCACTCCCTGATATCCTAAAAAGTCCCTCCCCAGCTTTCTTGTAGGCCCCCTTCAGATACTGGAAGGCCACAAGAAGGTCACCTCGGAGCCTTCTCTTCTCCAGATTGAACAGCCCCAACTCTTTCAGTCTCTCCTCACAGGAGAGGTGCTCCAGCCCTCTGTTCATCCTGGTGGCCCTTCTCTGGCCACCTTCCAGCATCTCCATATCCCTCTTGTAATAGGAGCTCCAGAAGCGTATGCAGTACTCCAGGTGGGGTCTCACCAGAGCTGAGTAGAGGGGGAGAATCACCTCCCTTGACCTGCTGGCCACACTTCTCTTGATGCAGCCCAGGATCTGGTTGGCTTTCTGGGCTGCAGGTGCACACTGACAGCTCATGTTGAGCTTCTCATCCACCAGCACCCCCAAGTCCCTCTCCTCAGGGCTGCTTTCCAGCCAGTCACTGCCCAGTCTGTATTTGTGCTTGGGACTGCCTCGACCCAGATGCAGGACCCTGCACTTGGTCTTGTTGAACCTCTTGAGGTTGGTTTGTGCCCACCTCTCCAGCCTGTCAAGGTCCCTCTGGATGCCATCCCTTCCCTCCAGCGTGTCTGCTGCACCACAGAGCTTGGTGTCATCAGCAAACTTGCTGAGGGTGCACTCAATGCCTCTGTCCATGTCACCAACAAAGATGTTGAACAAGACTGGTCCCAGGACTGATCCCTGAGGGACCAGGGCCTCCACTGGGACATGGAGCCATTGACAGCCACTCTTTGGGTGCGACCTTCAAGCCAGTTCTTTATCCATCTCATGGTCCACCCATCAAACCCATGTGTCACCAGTTTGGAGACCAGGCTGTGGTGTGGGACAGTGTCAAAGGCTTTGCTCAGGTCCAGGTAAATGACATCAGTTGCTCGCCCCTCATCTATTAATGTTGTCACCTGTTCATAGAAGGCCACCAGGTTTGTCAGGCAGGATTTGGCCTTGGTGAAGCCATGCTGACTGTACCCAATCACCTCTTCACCATTCTTCTGTCTCAGTAGTGCCTCCAGGAGAATCTGCTCCATGATCTTACCAGGCACAAAGGTGAGACTGACTGGCCTGTAGTTCCCCAGTTCTTCCTTCTTACCCTTTTTGAAAATGGGAGTAATGTTTCCCCTTCTCCAGTCAGTGGGGACTTCCCCAGACTGCCAGGACTTTTGGAATATAATAGAGAGGGGTTTAGCAACCTCCTCTGCCAGTTCTCTCAGTACCCATGGGTGCATCCCGTCGGGTCCTATGGACTTGAACACTTTCTGGTTCTTCAGGTGATCACGAACCTGATCTTCACTTATGATGGGCAGTTCTTCCTTCCGGTTCTTGCCATTAGCTTCCATGACTATTCCAGCAGTGTGGCTGGAGGTCCTTGCAGTGAAGACTGAGGTAAAGAAGTCATTGAAAACCTCAGCTTTTTCCAGGTCACTTGTGACCATTTCACCTGTTTCCTTTCTGAGGGGGCCCACACCTTCCCTAGTCTTCTTTTTACCATTAATATACTTGTAGAAATTCGTAGTGTTCCATTGAACCTCCCTGGCTAGATTCAATGCTACAACATATCCTTGGGGGGAGTGCAGATCTGAAGTTTTGAGGTATTTCAGGGCCCAGGTGGGATGAAGAGAAAAACATAAAATGGACTTGGCCTTTTAAAGTTCCATATGTGAGATGTTTGAGTTTGGAAGGAAAAAGGAAAACTGAAGACAGCAGCTGAGAGAGTCTGTACACAGATGTCTAATATTGCTTCAGGGACAACCATAGCCTACCACCAGGCTTTCTAGGTTTTGTGAAACTATTTATGATGCTGTTTAGAACAAAATACTTCAAGTTGGAAAGTGGAGTAGGCTCAATAAGTAATTGGGTGGGAAAGGAAAAAAAAATCCTGGGTTGTTTCCACAAGTACTTTGTGATTCAAAATGATTTATGATATTTGGTTATTTATCAGAACTATATTGTACCAGATACTGTAGAAGTGTCCCCAGTGGTTTGCGGCATAAGGGTGAGACAAAAATCGATGCGTGAGTATTAACTGGAAGCACAGGAAAATAGTATTAATCAATATGATTACTTCAGCCAAGGGTTTTCACTTATTTTGTAGGAGTAGAGAGAGGGAAGATAATAGCTTTCTGCAGAAAGATACATGCTGCCTCTGTGGATATCATTGGAGAAAGCTCACTCAAAAACTTAACGCTTAATCATGGATACTCTGAAATTGTTGTACCTGCTGCAAGGCTGAGTGAGTGCGTTCAGTGGATGATGGGAGAGGGAAAACAAAAACAGGCAACACTTGAGAAGGTGTTCCAGCAGAGAGGAATCTCTTTCAAAAAGACTTGTTATTCTTGCAATAACATTCTTGAGAATTCTGGATGAGTTGTGTTTATCTTTCTCAAGGCCTGGTAAAGGATGTTGCAATAATCTGTGCAGTTGCTGGTGGCTACCCTTGCCCTCAGCAGACACTTAAGTTTTTCAGAAGACTGCTACTGTGAGAGCGTAACACTTTCCTGCCCTGTAATTATCATGAAGACTCTTCAGCAAGGTGTATGAGTAAGCGTGCCTGCACAATACACAAATGTTACAAATCATGAAATAACTACTTTGTACAGCTGCCCTTTCTCTATTAGTAATCACTCTGTCTTGATGAATAGAAGCCTATATTCCTCAGTGGCAGCAGAACCTGTCTCTGAGAACAGGTGATGGCGACAATGACTGCATGCTAACAGGGGTATTGATGGCTCACCTGCTCCCAACTAATTACAGCTTTCTCTGGTGAAGCCAGAAATCCTAATGGAGAGATGATCTCACTGCATCTTTCCTTTTCCCCACTATTTCCCCACTGTTTCCCCACCACAAGACTGTAAACTACATAAATTTGTTTAAAGTAGTTTCTCAAATCCATCCTTGCTATGGTTTTGCAAAGCAATATCACCCTCAAATATGCAAACATTGTTTCAGTATTGCTGAACTGTCAGATTCTCCCAATTTACAAGCTCCCACTGCTGTGCCATGTTTTGTGATTCCTACTTGTCTGGTTTTCTTAAAATCTTCAAACCCCATACTCACTGTCAAAAGCTGGCATTCCTGACATCCTTTTCATAGTGGTTGAATGCCAAGGATTTCAGTATTTTTAGCTCTTGTCACTGCACTAGTGTAATTACTGCAAAGCTCTAAAGGGTGTAAAGAGATGGGAGTAAATAAATACACCATTGTAAAAATGTCTTTCGAGTTGTTGTTGAGAGTGTTGGGGGCCTGATTTCTTGGTTTATTTGGTGTTTTTTTTCCCAAACTCCTTATCCGTATCTTAGGGTAAGTAGCACATTTTTGCACTGATCTAATCAGTTCCTCTTAGAGTATAGTGCCTTGCCACTGAAAATTCCGACAGGATATGAAGAGATTTTTCTGCAGGAAGAGGAACTGAACAGCATCTGTCAGGATCAGTGTAAGAGTCTTGTTTGAGTGAAGTTACCAGAGTGGACCTGGTCAGATGAGGCAAGAACATGCAGCTGTGATCACGTTACATGTCATGGAAATTAGTATTTCATCAATGTATATTGCTCCAGAGCTGTGTTCAGCCCTCAGTATAAGAAGGATGTGGACCTGATTCAGAGGAGGGCCAAAAATTGATCAGAGGTCTAGAGCACCTATCTGACAAACTGAGAGAGTTGGGCTTGTTCAGCCTGGAGAAGAGAAGGCTCTGGGGATCTGTAATTCTGAGGGTCCAGGGAGACCCTACAGTGGACTTCCAGTACCTGAAGAGGGCTTACAAGAAAACTGGAGAGGGACTGTTTATAAGGGCATGTAGCACTAGGACAAGTGGCAACGGTTTTGAACTAGAGAAAGGTAGATTTAGATTCTTAGGAAGAAGTTCTTTACTCTGAGGTTGGTGGAACACTGGAACAGGGCACCCAGGAAGGTGGTGGAGGCTGTGTCCCTGATGATGTTCAGGGTCAGGCTTGATGGGACTCTGAGCAACCTGGTCTAGTTGAGGATGGCCCTGCTTACTGCAGGGGGGAGGGACTAGACGACCTGTAGAGGTTCTTTACAACTCAGTGCATTCTACGATAATCTAAGGTTTCTAGAGCTGCAAGCCCTCTTAATTCTCCTGTTTTCTTCCTTTACAGGTGTGTATCAGGTTCAGGAAGACTCTATTTTCTTATCCTAAAATTCTCCTAACATATCATTGATGTCTTGCCTGTATGAAGGCTATTATTGATGGATTGTGGGTTTCCATGTATGTTAATTTCATTCAGGTCTTTTTTTTTTCTTGAGCTTTTTGAAGCTTTAAAAGCTCTACTTTGTGGCTGCAGTGCGGTGTTACTTTCAGTCAGGTAGCAAGAGAGGTAGTTCAAAGAATGAAATACACAGAACTGTACATTATCTGGGTTAATTTCTATGTGCAGATCTGTTGCTCAAATCTATTGCTTTTGCCTTTTGCAGATTGGTTTTGAGGCATCTCTTCTTTACCCACTGACTTTGGAAAAAAACCAAAGCAGACTGAAATTTCCTTCTTGGACAAGGATCAGAAATGGATTATGCTCAACTCCCGTGCATAATCAGAATCAATGTAAGGATTAAATTGACCATTAATTCTGTACCTTATGCTTTTAAGAATGGCTTCTCTCTTCTCTTCTTACTCCTCTTCCACTTAAAGAGAAAAGCTACCTAACATAAACTTGGCAAGTAGTAAACATTTAAATAATGTTTGGATTTGGAGGTTCTTTTCTAGTGATCAGGCAAATGAGGGGAAAAAAGAAAGAGAATATTGCTTTGGCTATTTTTTGAGAAAGGCTAATAATTAGCAAAAACAGTAGTGAGGGTTGTAGATTTTAAATCCAGTTGTAGTCTTAGTAGTCACAGTACTTTGGAGGTTGGAATTATTCATTTGCAGTAGCCTAACCTTTTAAGATTGTGTTATTAGCATTCAAATTTTGTTATGTGATTAATTTTTAAAGTGTCTGTTCTTATGGCTGTTCTTCAGCAACTAATAAACTTTGGGGAAATAAAAAAAAGCATAACTCAGAATATGTTCTCTATAGTCAAATAGAAGTATTTGATCATTTTATACATATTTAAGCATGTAAATATACCAGGCAGCATAATTAGTTGTTTACTGAGGTTGCACTGCTAAGTTCTTGCATGGCAAGATGAGAAGACAGTGATGAAAACATTGCTAGCTGGTATTAATATAATGAGAAAAATAAACCTACATTTAACTGATAAAAGTGAATTTATCTAAATGCTAATTATGTGGTAGCAAACTTTAAGCATTTTCAAAGTTATTTCATAGCTTCAGAGTGTTTAAGGAGATGACCTATACCATTTGTTCTCATGTTTCAAAACATAGCCTGTGCCCTAGATCTTAGGTGTTTGCTGGCTTTCTGATTTTAAAGCAAACTAAGGTAGGATTCTGTTACAAGGGGTAACTAACAGTAAACTGGTATGTAGCAGCATGACTTCAAAGTGAGTGATGTATTATTTCAGTAAGGTATTTCAGTTCAGTATGGAAGAGAAAGCATGAGGAGACACAGTGAGTCTCTAGTTCTACCAGCATGAAAAAACAAAATAACTGGAAAGGAGATATAGTGTGAATTCAGTAACCAACATTGTTGTGTGTCTGGCATATGACCTTATTTTATGCATCATACAGTGTGAATATAAAAAAAAATTCTCTTCATACCAAGATGCATTGAGCACAGAGCACAAATGAACAGTGATTTTGGTCCAGACAACCCACAGAGGCTCTTTCCAGCCTCAACCATTCTGCCATTTTGTGATTAGATTAACATTTATTTTCATTGGATCCTGAGAAAAGTGAATATTTGAAATTAAAAATACCTTTTTTTTTTTCTGTTGCATTTTGAAAAATTAACGTATTTGAACTTTACTAGCATGAGTTTTAAAAGAAAACATAATTTTTTTTACATATCACTCACCAGAATTTTGTAATTATTTATTTAAATGTAAAGTGTGCAATCTTAGCTGCCATTTAGTTAGAGGAAGGACCTAACTTACCAAAAGAGAGAAATATTTTTCAGTTCGGCTTCTGTGCTGGAATTTAAATGTGTTATTTGTTAGTTAGGGGAATTAAAAAAAAAAAAAAGGTTTAGTGTTAATATTAAAATCCTTTCTCAGTATGAAGTGAGTTAATATCCTAAAAGGCATGTGACTCATCAGGAAAAATTAAGAGTCACTTCTTCCACTGGATGAAATTCTTGTTCTGTAAGCATATCTTTTGTTAGTGAAAGCTACCAGCTGCCTACCACTTTTTAAGGAGTTCTAGTACATTACTGGCTAATAATTTTCTTCAAGTGTTATATAGATTCAAAGTTATGAAGGATAAATCACACACTGATATTACAGATGTCTTCTTTGACTTAAATATTGCAAGTGCTGAATGTCAGCTCTAGAAATCATATTGAACAGTATAAATAAAACAGTGCATTTGGACTAGTGTTTAGCCAGTCTTCTATAAATGACGTGGCAAGTATACCTAAATCAGTTTTAGGTATAACATGTTATTGTCAATAATATTTGAATTGGGAAGTTGAAACAAATTGCATAGTGAGGTCATGTGGGTGAATTTTTTCATTACTTATTAGAAGTGTGGACAGGAGTCTCCCAGTGTGAGTGTATCAGGGCATGCTAAAAAATGTCCCAATGATTTTTTTTGTATTTCCAGTATTGTAGTAGAGTTTTGGAATTTTTTTTTTTTTTCAGCTGGAAAATACGTATTATTTTGACTGTTGCTGCATGCTTGGTAGTTGGCAGCTCAGAAAGCTCAGGCAGTTAGTCTTCACCCTTAGGAACATGTTCTTTTCTGAGCTCTCTATAATTTCTCAGTGTAGTTGTAGCCAGCTTAATTTGGTTCTGTGAAATAAGCATGAGGAATATGTCAAGCCAGTGACTTCTGAAGAAAAATGCCTTTAAGAATCCCATTAAAAACCATATACCTATAAAAATCTGGCAGTTAGAAATGTTTATTTTTCAAGTATTTCAAAGAGCGATTGTTCTTTTTCAGATTGTATTTTGGGTCTGTACAGAATATTTGTGTGGAAAATGGCTTTCCCCCACCCAAGGTTTCATCTAGCTTGAGGTGTGGATAGAAAAAGAGTTTTGACAAAAAGTTTAGTGGTTTTACTGGTCCAACCTTTTTGCACAGGTAAGCCTCCCTTTCCTTGTCTAGAGTTAATACATGCTATCACATGGCTGGCATCTTTTGTTTCCTCAGTGACCCTTCTTCCTATCTTCAATGCAGTGGACAAGAAACATTTCTTCAAGAAATATTTTTCAGCTTGATGGAGTGATTTGACAATTTTAGTGTTGTAATAAGTAATGTTTCATAATTCAGTTTAAGCATCATATGCAAGTATATAATTTATTTTCAGACAACATAGGTAAATACTCAGGAGGCTAGCTGTCTTACTCATTTTAACTATTCTTAGGCTTGTAACTTCCTTTTTTCCCACCTTTGTTTTCTTTCACATCTGCATATCAATTGGGTAATTTGGGAAATGCAAGATCTCTTGGAAGCACTTAACCAATTCCTTGAATGCAACTCTTTTTGCTTTTAACATGACTGGCAGTGCTGAATAACATTAATTTTTTCATTATGGGATTGGTGAATCTATCTACATTTGGTATGTTGAGATAGGTGACTTCTATCGGTTCCTGTAACAATATTATGGGAAACTACTGGTGGTCACTGATTTCCCTTTTTCTGTTAAAATGTTGCTGGTTTTTTCAGTGCTAAATTTTGTTTAAATATAAAAAAAAAAAAAGGAAGTCTGAAAAATACTTCTCTATAACTCAAAAAAAAGAAGAAAAATTATTACGATAGTTAAAAGCATTCTTCTTGAGGCAGAGATCCTTATGCAAATATCCTCAGTGCTCCAGGAACAGAATTTCCAAACTCTCAATATATCAGATGAGTAATTAGGCCTAAAGAAACTGAGTGTTTGGGAGGAGGAGAAAAAGGAATTAATTTGGAATACTTCATATAATTCCCAGAGACAAAGCTACTGTCTTCCATAGAACATTAAATATGACTCCTGGCTGTTTTCCTGCTTTTCTAGGATTTGCTGATGTAGGCAGGTTTACAATATATTTCTTTTTCATCCCATGTATGTTGTCTAAACTTAACTGATGAATAGAGCATTATATCATGTTCATAAAAATGTTACTGAATTTTTCCAGGAATTAAGTGCTCCCATCCATAGGGAACTGCCTGTCCACTATTGGAGAATATGAGGTTGGTGCTCCTTAGGCTGTCCTCTGCCTCTACCAGGACACCAGGTCTTCTGCCTTTAGTGCATTTTTCTCAATACAACTGTGAGCATTATAATTTTTCATCTTCACACGCACATAAGTAAGTCCTTCAGTTTGCAGCCTGAAACAGCCATAGCACTTTGAATACAGTTTACCCCCAACTGCTGATCTTCAGAGAGCTCCTGGAAATCCCAGCATCCTACTCAGCTCTAAGGAACAGTTATAAACTAAGGAGTAGTGAGTGGTGAGTTGTGTTATTACTCATGGAGTGCTGTTTTGAGTTTCATCTTTGCTTGTTGTTGAGTTTTGTTTTGTGTTTCTTGATTGTGTGGTGTTTTGTTTGCTTTTCTTTTAGCAAATGAAGTAGAATTAATATGACAAAGACTCCAGAAGATATCACTGATTTTTTAATTCATATATTTCAGAGTACATGTTAACAGGATGTTGGTGAAGGAAAATGCTTACACATATATTTCTTTTTCAGAAAGATGACTAGAGGCAGGTTAGCAGATACAAACTGAAGGACATCTGTATGTGCCTTACTATTTAATCTCATTGCAGAGTGTTGCAGATGTTCAGTGCTTGATTTAGAAGGTTAGAGAGGAAAAGGGTAGCAGCCATAATTAAAAAGGATTTATTTTCTAAACATTGTTTTTATTTCTTCATTCCCTTTCCTTGACCTTATGTCAGAGATGGTGAAACCCCTCAGTTTCCTGTGAAGTGAATGGGAGGCCACCTTCCAGATGCTCAGTAATTTGCAAACATAGCTATGTGTGATTTGCCTCCCTTTTTAAAACAAAAAAAATGTGTAAGTTGGTGGTAGTTTATGAGAAAGAAATGTTAATGCTAATTTTTTTTAGAAATACAGTGAGCATTAAACCTTAATAAACATTGTAGGGATAATGTCCTGGCCTGTTTGACCAAAGGTATTGAGAAAGAAAAAGTAATGCCTGAATATCTGGAGAGTGGTTTTATTCTGGAGTAACCTTTTAAGGTTTGGAAATTTGAGACGTTTTTCGGTGAGTTGCCTTTACATCATCGTCATAATTCTCATTATATTAAAAATTGGTTTTCTTTTAAAAAAATAAACCAAAATAAATGTACTCATCTCACTTCAGAGGATGGCTTTTAGCTTAATCAGATTTCACAAGTCTTAAAACTAGGTAACCTAGGTAAAATAACCTTGAACTCCCTCCTTTCCCTAGTCTTTTCTTTAACCATGAAAAATAAAAAGACTAATTTACCTTAAACTTCTAATTTGCAGGACTACACCTGTGCACAGAATACCTAACTTGTATGGGTCAATGTGGCTTAAAATTCACAGAACACTGAACTGTTCAGAAGTTTGTACAGGCTATGAGCAAATACTTTTGGTAGAGTTCATGCTAGGGAGAAGAGCTGAGAGGCTCCATTGGTCCCAAAAGCTGTGGGTCTGGGTGATGGAAATAGCTTAATATAGGGACTAATTTCCCAGTTGCCTGTTGGCTGCATGTTGAAGGTGAAACAAGCATCTCGACAGTGGGGCTTCTTGAATGGAAAAGGCATTTTTAATCCCTTATCATGGTGGGTTGACTTTAGCTAACTGTTAGGTGCCCACTGATCTTCTCTGTCACTCCTCCTTAATTTAATTTGTTGCCAATTAATAACAGTGTATGATAGTGAGTAATGAAAACAAAACTAAACCCATCTTCCACCTGCCCCTTCTTCCCTGGATCAAATTTATGCCTGATTCTTCTACCTTCCATCTTTGAGCAGCACAGGAGAATGAGGAACAGGTGTTGTGATTAGTGATTAGTTGATAACAGTTGCTGCTGTTTCCTCCTCATGCTTTTACTCTGCTCCAGCATAGTGTCCCTCCCATGGGATACAGTCCTTCACACACTTTTCCAATATTGAGTCCTTCCCACAGGATGCGGTTCTTTAAGAGCTGCTTGGGCATAGGTCTTTTACATGGGCTGTAATCCTCCAGTACTGGACTGCTCCAGCGCTTTGTCACGTCTCAAATCTCCATAGTGTCACAGGTCCTTCCAGAAAACCTTCTCCTGTGTGGCTCTCCATGGGGTCACAGTTCTTTCGAGGCATGTCCACCATAATGTCTTCCATAGGTTACACAGTGGATATCTGCTCTGGTTTGGTCCTCCCTGAGCTACAAATGGACAACTGGCTTCACTATGGTCTTCTCCTTGAGCTCCAGTAGAATCTCTGCTCTACTGCCCAGAGCACCCCTGTTTCTTAACCATCGGTGGTGTCTGCAGGGCTGTTTCTCACATGTTTTCTTACTCTTCCCTCCCAGATACTGTTACACTATGCTTTTTAGGCTTTTTTAAATACATTATCACAGAGTCTCTACCAGTGTCACTGATGGGCTCAGCTCTGGCCCATGGAGGGTCTGTTTTGGAGCCACCTGAAACTGGCTGTATCTGACATGGGGACAACTTCTGGTGCCAGTGGTTTAGAACAACCTTTACACTGTGATTTAGTATAGAAATAGATATTTTGGTCCATTTATGAGAGGAAATTCTATTGCAGAAAATACTACTACATGTGCCAATTAGATACTGAAATTTTCCTTTTTCATTCTTTTTATTTTTAAAGTTTGTTCTAAAAGACTGTCATATAAAAAAAAAACACAATTTTAATTTTCTGTTTTGCAAATGAAATAAAAAGGTAAGATTTGGTAGAATTTAATCATTTGGCAAGGAGGACACAAGGACTTTCAAAACCTGTGAGTTTATTAAATCATTATTTTGTTATCAGTTTCATCACTGAGTAATTAACATTTCGTTGGAGAAAAACTCTTCTCTAGAAGACATGCTGACTAGTAAACTGTCAGCACGTGTATTAACCTCAGTTTTAAGTCATAAAAATCCATGTGAATTGTAATCCAGAAGAGGCTGTGTGAGAGGTTGATACCTTTTTCTTCTACAACTCATTTGTGGAATGGATCTGCTGGTACATCTTTGTCTGGGTATATGCAAGAATGGTCTGTGCATGCTTAGGTAAAGCAATCATTCTGTCATTTAGCAGGACTAAAGAGATTTTTAGTGACCAACCCTTTTTTTTGTCTTTTCATGGAAAAATGCTAATATGGATAGTTTCCAGCCCCATACAGATTGTGGTTGGATATATCAACAAGAAGGTAGCTTGATATATAGCAAACCTAAAGCTGTGTTAAACAACAAAAAGTTAGTGCAACAATAGGTGGGAAAGGTTATAGTAAATTTTTGTGTAAGGGAAGAGTAAAATGTCCTGGGAGGAAAGGGAAACTATTTTGCTGTTTTATAGCACTGGACATTTTAGAATATCCCACAAAGTCGTTCATGCACCACTCATTGTAAGCAATGCAGTATTTACACTTCCGTTTTTCTCTATTTCAAGACGGGATGAGGTAAGTATTCAAACTGCAGGCTATTAAAAGGTATTTTTAGTAAGGGACAGGACTTTCATTGGCTTTTTTCATAACCAACATATCCATATTAGAGGGTAACCATAAATAGAATTCACTGTTGAAGTATGTTTACCTTATGCTCTGCTTTGCTTCTTCAGCCAGCATTTTTCTGTCCTAGCACTTAAAAGAGTGAAATGCATAAATGTGGTTTGGTGGTATGTTTCCTTTTTTGTTAGTGGAAGGTGAGATCTATAAACAAGTACTATTTCTTTCTTCTAGAAAGATAGTGTGGTTCCAGTTCAGTGGTTTGATAATATAAACAGGCAAACCAAAATGCAAAATACTTTACATTTTTTCTGTTCTGATTTTTCTTTGATACCCATAGTACTGATCCAACTTTGCAGTACTTACTACCCATCTTACTGATCAGATATATATGTGAATTAATTTCATAACTATTTCTTACTTTTAATGTCTTATCTGGCATGTTAGATTCTTTAGAAAAATCTGTAAACAAAAACATTGTGTTGGAGCATTTATGTGAAAAGATGAAGCATCAAGCATTTTAGTGAAGTATTCAGTTCCATTTGTTTTTTATAAGGAAAGACAGTGGGAGGCTTGGCAAACAAGCATAACTTAATTTGCTTTGCAAGATGTGAATGCCTCTTGAAGTGAAAAGACTCACTCTGTTGCAAGTCTAAAATTAGATTGCATATAATGTATTCAAAACTGACAAAACAAAATTATTCCATTATAAGTGTCATTTTGTTGATCTGACACTTATTTTCAAATTCTTTCTATGCGGATTTTTTCATTTAAGTTGAGATTGAATACCTCAGATCTTGTAAGTCCTGTTCTCTGATAGATTGATTTTTTTAAAATCTTAAAATAAAAGGCAAAGGAATTGAGAAATTTGACCAGAAAATTTGATGCACATTCCAATTTGTGCAAATTGCCAGATTCTTGAAATGGTTTCAGCAACCTTAACCCATGAGGATATTCAAACCCAGCATGGAGGAAGGAAATTGTGGAGAGTAGAGCTTCCTGCCTAAACCAGACTTTTGGGTCTTCTAAATCCTTCTGCTTTGTGTCAAAGCATGTGGAAAATTTTTACTGATACTTGTATTTTATTTTTACCTTTAGTTCAGGTTGGCTTATGTGGCTCTAGAGACTTGGAAAAGCTGAGTCTCTTAGGACATGCTTTCTGTGATGCAGGTGCCACAGGAAAAAGGTCAAACCAAGTCCAGGCTGAAGCAGGTATAGTTATGTGACACTGCACCACTTAGCATGTCTTGTTGGCTGGCTTCTGAGACTTCTGGGAATTTCCCAAACAAGAGGTAGCAGTTCTGTGGAATGGATCTCTTTGACATCACTGATTTAAGCAAAATGTTCCAATCTTTTCTACAAGATAACCGTATCTTGCATTCTCTGTAGCGCACTAAAGCATAGTTTGCTGAGACTTGAAGCATTCAAGCCACTGAGTTGGGAAAAGCTGATAAAATGATGCATCTGGTGGCAGTGCACCCTAATTCAGGCATTGCTATGTGATGCTTGCACCAGGCTCACTCTTTGTGGCAAAAGAAAATGAAATACAAACTTGCCATGTGGGCATTTTCTCCCTTATTTCTACCATCTTTTTAGACGTCTTCTCCATAATATACTTCCTTCCCATTGATTCATCTTCCTAAGAATGGGTTTTTCTCTTATTCCACTTAGCAGTAGTAGAAGATAAATAAATTAAAAATGAACAGGCACAGTATTTTGCAACTTCCCTACTTATTCTTTGTCTACTAGTTTTGTGAATGACATTATTTAAAAGTGATGTCCTTAAAGTCTTACATCGCTTACCTTATTTTAAATCTGCATTTGACAACTCGTCTTTCCCCAGATGCTTGCCTTTATACCTCTTTGGTATGCTGAGACAGATACTAAATGGATTACCCATGCCACAGCTTGAGCATGAGGGATAGAAAGTGGGTCATGTCGGGGTAGCCTGAAAAACGTAGCAAGGCTTTAGATAACCTATTTTACTCAGTATTTTGTTATGATTGTGATTTACTAAAAAAAATTCCTAAGTACTACTCAGTTTCGGGTTTTTCCCTAAATGACACCTTTTCCAAGGCAGGTATCAATTTGTATGAATATTTATATATATTTTTCCTGATTTATTATGGAAAAGAATCCAGTATCTTTTCACATCTTAAAGTGATTCTCTTACTTTAATGATGTGTGCTCAATATGTGTATTAAAAAAAACCTCTTGTCCACCTGCAGATACATCTACTTGTGTGTGGGATAGCAGTGGTGGCACACATGATATCCCAAGAGTTACAGAACCTATCACAGCAGATAGACTTAATGGCTGTAGCTTGCAGAGCAGATGTTCCTCATTTACAAGTAGTAGAGTTCCTAAGTTCTATCATTAATTACTTTTCCACATTTAGTCTAAATACAATAAAATATGGATTGCACTTATCATTCAAAAATAGTAGGAAACCAGTGAACAGAATATCCATGTAGTATGTGTAGAATATGCAATGTGTATAATTACTCCATAGAGGTAGATGTGCTTTTGACTTGGAAGTAATTTAATACAGATTTTCAAGGTTTGTCTCTGATGTGTTGTCAAACAAAAGAAGTAGATAAATGCTTGGTCTATGTTAGTCATTGTTAAATTTGTATTTCTGTAAAAATCAACATAAAATTTATTTTGGTACAATCATATATCATATCATATCATATAATATCATATCACGTCATTGTATGTCCAAAAGTATGCATAAGGCACTAAATTCTATCTGAAGTAAATGTATTTCCATAGCTTGTTACTTTTCTTAGTTTTGTCAGGAAGAAATTTGTGTAAACAAGTTATCAGTAATTTTATTGAGAGATACAACTAAATTGATTGTGCACTGCCTAAACACCTAAAACTCACCCAGAAAGGAGCCCTCCTTATGGGCTATATATGCAGGGTGTGATGTTCAAAATACTAATTAATAAAATGATTAATAATTGAAAAAATGCATCGATACATAACTGTATTAGAAGATTATAAACCTTTTGCTTCTCAGAGTCAAATCAGTCTGGGAGTTTCTGATATGCAAGTTAGCTTCATGCAGATGTCTCAGAAATGTGAGTAAAATGCTTGTTCTTGTCACTTACTTTGCACATCTTTAAAAAAACAAACACCCAAAATGACAGATTTTTTAAAAATACTTATTTCAGTTTAGGTGAAAGACAGGAGGTTACTGTCAACTTGTTTGTGCTTAAACTGGATATAGAATAATGTGTTTGAAACTCAAGAGAATTAACTGCACAGCAGTGCTGGTTCCCTTACTTGTCTGCTCTGTGAAATGTAATATAAGTCCTATTTTATTTGGTGATAGGGAGTTGTGACCTTTAGAAAACCTGAGTGCAAGAAGAATGAAAGCTGGTATTAAAAATAGAAGGTTTTCTGCAAGTACAGGAAGAAAGGCATACACTTGCAAAACTGATGTTTACACACAAAAAAGCAAAATGTTATGCTGATGTTTATTTGATGATTAGTTAACATCATGTTGTGGTTAATTATAATTCAAAGGACTTGTATGTTTCTTTTCTGACTCCTTGTGGCAGTTCAGGCTGGGTGCCTCCTGTTACTGCCACATGAGTTACACCTCCAGTGTTCGGAGTGTCCACCCAATAAGGTGGACACAGGAAACCGCGTATTTCTACCCAGAAATCCTGCACCCTATAAATTCATCTACAAAGTCATTCTCTCCCTCTTTCTTCCTTCTCTGCTGCTATGGGAGATGCTCTCTCTTATCGGGTAACGGTGGGGGAGTACCTCAAGGCCTCTTAGGCCTGTCTAGGCCTAATGCCAGGAGGAGAAAGGAGGGCGGGGGATGGGGGGGTGGGGGGCAGTTTCAGACCTGGCCAGCCTGAGACTTGCCTAGCAGTGGGGAAGGGGAAGAAAGAGCCCTGGGGGTTTGGGTGGACCCTCAGGTGGGGAGAAGGGAAGAGTTGGAAAGCCTTTGGGTGTTATGTAAGGACTCTGTACGCTTTGGAATATTCTTGCCACTATGCTTTTGTAGTTTCACCAATTGCTTTTCCATTTAAACTTTCCATCAGTCTCCAATCTGTTTGTGTGAGTGTCATTCTTTTGTCCCTCTTGGGGCAAGAGAGGATCTGCCTGGCCTCAAACCAGCACACTCCTGTATTCTGTTCTTTGTAATATTTGATTACAGCCTTTCTGAAGATATTTTTGTTGCAATAGGTGAAAATAGATCAGTCTTGTTTTGTCAAATCCCCTTTAAATTTCTGTTTGTCCTACACCTTTACAAAGCCTTTCCATAAATTTCCTCAAGATGAAGTTAATAGCATTGTAAGACTTTTATTTTTGAAACATGCTGTGATATACTAGATGTAATCTAAACTGTACACAAATAGACTTGATTTGAGGAAAGCAGTGGCATACAGTCAGGTCTTTCTTGATGTTAGCACATTGTATTGCAGAACGGAGTGCAGTGCAGAGACTGAGACAGTGGAAACTAATTAGCTTTAAACCTCATCTGAGCGCTACAGGAGAAGTCTTTTGCCTAGACAAATCTCTTCATGTAATCATAAAATGCTTAAGTCATGGTTTTTTTTTTAATTTAAAATGACGGGGTCATACTTTCAGGGGTGGAATGCAACTTGGCAAATTGCAGTGGTACTTCAGTGCTACAGGGATAATGATTTATTAACTGGGTAAAATAAAAACAACCTGGGCATCATGGTAATCAGTGGAATCCCATTATTTGTAAAGTAAATAATTGATGTGATTGTTCCTCCTACTGCTTAAGGCATGGAAAGATGTCAGGCAAGCTTTTTCCTCTTACCAGCACTGGACAAAAAAAAAAAAAATCACAAATACAGGACAGCTCAATTCGGGAAGAAACTTGGGAGATATTTGGTGTGAAAAGCAGCACACAACAGTGCCAGCCATAATGTGAGACCAGGCTGTGTAGGATTTTGGTGTGTTGGGGTCCTTGACTCTGCAAGGATGGCTGCCCTTGGGCAGCCTGTGCCATGACTTGGTTACCTGCCCTCCTGGGGAAAGGTTTGCTTACAGCCAGTCCTATCACATCATGTTTCAGTACTTCACAGTTGTCTATGTTGCTTATGTAGGGTGGTGAGGCACTGGAACAGATTGCCCAGAGAATTTGTGGATGACCTGTTTCTGGAAGTATTCAAAGCCAGGTTGGAGCAGCCTTGTCTGGTTGAAGATGTTTGTGCCCATAGCAGGGGGTTTGAAGCTAGGTAGTCTTTAAAGTCCCTTCCAACCCAAGCCATTTTAAGATTCTGTGATGTTTTAAGTTAAAAATGTGTTTTGGCAACAGTAATGAAAATCCAGTCTTTATATTGCCCAAACCAGGCTGTTTTTAACTGGACCTAATGCATTAAATTTGTTCATCATCAGTGCTTCTTTTTGCATTGACATCCACTTCTATGCATGTATCATTCTCTGTGATAATACTGATGATACAACTGCAATACCTACAGGGTTAATACTTCTTGTTAGGGAAACATCACAGCTTGATCTGAGCATTAACTATATCGAGCAACAGGAGTTCACAATGCAAGTAGGATTCTTAAATGTGTGGAGGTTTGAAACAAAAGAAAAAGTGGAAGCGATATGTTAGAAATTATTAATTTGGAACACTGTGTCAAATCTGAGCCTGCTTTTCAAAGGAAAAATATGATAGACTTAATAGAATAAGGTAAGATATATTAGAGGGACTAGTACATACTGCATATGAAAGTAGAGATTACAAATAAATGAAAAAACAGAAAAAAGAATTAGGATTTGTGCAAAGCATTCAAATTGTAAATGGTTATGAAAGTGAATAGCTCCTTCTTCTGTTGTGTAAAGAAATTGACTTATTATGGGATAGAATTATTTATCTGCACTCATGGTCAGTTACAGCCTCTGCTGCAGTGGTCACTCAGAAGAGGTTAACATGTGGGTATTTTGTTTTCAGTATTACCCTGTGCAACTAATTGCTGAAGGTTAAAACAACTAGTTTTACCAGTTTCTGTGATTCATATCATAAACTGAAAATTGTGAAGAACTCTGAAAAGCTGAGGTACTTCAAAAGACATGATTTTTCTCCTTTGTCAGGAATTCTTCAAAACCTGTGAAGCCAAGTGTGGCAAACACCATGTATTGCAGAAGAGTAGTGTTAGTAACACATCTGTTTTGCATATTGTAACAACAGTGAAAGCACAGGGGTAGGTTTTAAACGTTACGCCAGTGTTGAGCTAAGTAGCTCACGTCAGCCACTTGTTAGACTCGTCAGGAATCCACTTCTGGGGTCTCTCAGGATTTAAAAACCTGTGAAGTTTGTGAAGCAGCTCTGGGTGATTCCCCTCCCTGATGCAGGTTCTGTCACTGCTTAACACTTAGAGAGCCCTCTGAATGCCTCTTGCAGAGTCATGAGTTAACCTATGAGCAGGGAGCTCAGAAAGTGCAGGGTGCAAGGTGCTACCCTTGCAACAGGGATCAGTTGGCAGTCGGCAGGGCTGCTCAGGGTGGGAAGGAGCCTCCACAGCCTCAGGGCAGCCTGTGCCACTGTTGTGTTATCCTGGTGAAAGGTTTCCTTAAGGTCTCACCTGTTCTTCATCCTCCTGCCACACCCCACTAAGAAAAGCCCATCTCCCTGACAGCCCCTCGTAGGTGAGGTGTGGGGGTGGTGGGGTGTGGAGGGGATGGGGGCAGAGGGGAGGGTGATGGGGAATGCCGTTAGGTACTTCTCCAGGCTAAACCAGCTCTGGTCCTCCATTTTTTGCTGATAGAAGAGTGCTCCAACCATGACCACAGTGGTGGTCCTCTACTGACTTTAGCTGGTTTATTGATGTGTTCCTCATTGTAGGAGGCCCCAAACTGGACACAGTATCTAGACATGGTCTAATGAGTACTGCAGGGAAAACCCATCCTTTGATACACTGGCCACCCTTCTGTTCATACGACCCAATAGGCAATGGGCATTCACTCTCCACTGGTTCAAGCTTCATATCCAAGCCATTGCTGAAGAAGTCTTTCCTAGAGGTGTAGTGAACATTTGCATTTCCACTGCTGAAAGCAGTGGGTGTAAGCAATAGATGCTGTACATCATGTACCAGCAGAATATTATCTCTAGCTGATAAGAAAAATTAATTTAGGAAAAATCTCGTGCTCTAAATGCAATGCCCTTGTTCAAAATCATTGTTTCCTTAAGAGTGAAGTTTAGTGGAGTTTTGGGAAGGTATCAGTAGAAGGCTTCACCACAGCTTGAGTTACTGAAAGTGTCAACAGGAAAGAACTCAGATTTGGCGGTCTTGCAGCTTTCCATATGATTACTTGGGAAGAAGCCACAGAATCTAAAGTAACCTTTTTGTGCATGCAGAAGTGCATCAAGAAGAGTGTGGAAAATAGGTCAAGAGAGGTTATCCTCCCCTGTACTCTGCCCTGGTGAAGCTTTATCTGGAGTACTGTGTCCATTTCTGAGTTCTGCAGTTCAGTGACAGGGAACTGCTTGAGAGGTACAGCTGTACTGGGTTTGACTGAGATGTTAATTCTCTCCAGAGCGTCTTTCTAGTGCTGTGTGTTGCAGTGATGTGGCTGGGTGTTGATGACACACAGGTATTTTGGCTACTGCTGAGCCAAGCACAAAGGTTATCCTTTTCTGCCATTTTCTCCCTCAACAATAGGCTGAGGCATGGGCAAGGTCTTGGGAGGGGACAAAGCTGGGGCAGCTGATCCAAACTGACCATGCCATATGACATCTGCTCAGGTATAAAAGCTAAGCGAATGAGTAGTGTGGGGACATTTGTTGATGGTGTCTGTCCTCCAGAGCAACTGCTACATGTATCGAAGCCCTGCTTCCTGAGAAGGGAACACAGGACCGAACATTGCTGATGGGAAGTAGAGAACAACGTCTTTGCTCTTGCTTCTGCACATGGCCTGTGCTTTTGTTTTTCATCCTGTTATAAATTGCTTCTATCTTGACTCCTGGGCCTTTTGTTAGATTTTATCTCTCCCCTGTCCATCTAAGAAGGGGAGTGATAGAGCAACATTGGTGGGCATCTGGCTGCCAGCCAGGGCCAAACCACCACAGTCCTTTTTGGTGCATTGGCCAGGACTGAACCTATGTCATCTGCTTGGAAGGCAGCTATGCTCACCACTATACGGCCAATGGGCTACAAAGATGATTAAGGGCCTAGAGCATCTCTCTTATGAAGAAAGCCTGAGGGACTTCGGGCTTCTTAGCCTGGGGAAGACTGAGGGGGGGATATTATAAATGCTTGTCAATACTTACAGGGTGGGTGTCTGGAGGATGGTGCCTGTCTTTTTTCCAGTGGTCTTCAATGACAAGACAAGAGGTAGTGGGCACAAACCTGCACATAGTTCTGTCTAAACATGAGGAGGAACTTTGAGGGTGGTAGAGCACTGGAACAGGCTGCCCAGGGTAGTGGTGAAGTCTCCATGTCTGGAGTCATTAAAACCTGCCAGGACGGTGTCCTGTGCAACCTACTGTGGGTAAACCTACTCTAGCAAGATAGGTCTTCAGGGGTCTCTTCCAACCCCTTTCACTTTGTGATTCTGCATAATCCTGACAAACCACTGCTTATCTACAAGGAACTAACCTCTCATCGAGAAGCAAGATGTCATTCGCTATTAGTGAAAGAAAAGTAGTTGTTCACTAGTAGTCAAAGCGATACCTTTTGTTAAGACATCAGATGCTGAGTACTGCAATATTAATAATACAAAAGATATTTACCTTTTTATCATCAGATTCATTGGGTTTTTTTCCCTGATGCTATGAAAATGTGAATTAATTGGAGTAGTTAGTGCATTTGACTTTACAGAATTTGCTATCTAGATAAACAACTAACCTAAAGGAAACAAAGAAAAAACAGTAACAAAATCCTACATCTGTAGCTGTTGGGGGCATTTTTGGGCTGATGTCAAAAATCTGAGCTTTAGTTTTCATTCTAGAAAATGTCGGATAAATGGTGTGGCAATCAGTCATCTGTGCAACTTCGGAATTTTAAGGTCTTGCATTTGAACATGACATGCTAATATATTTAAATTTTGGTGTGTTTGTTCTGCTGGAAGCTG
This sequence comes from Indicator indicator, assembly GCF_027791375.1. Taxonomy (NCBI): domain Eukaryota; kingdom Metazoa; phylum Chordata; class Aves; order Piciformes; family Indicatoridae; genus Indicator; species Indicator indicator. The sequence goes on along the minus strand of NC_072053.1, from coordinate 71,498,748 downwards.
ATTACCTTTTACCTAGCTCTATGAGGGTAATAATGCTGACTACTTACACTGGGCTTTTTTAACTTTCAAAGTTCTATAGGGGCAATAATTAAACAGGTAACAGAACCCTTGGGAGTTAGGTTCAAATGATAAATTAAATGCAAAAATAAAACATTTAAAGACTGTATTGTGGTATTGGCAAATTCTATTTTTCCCACCCCCTGTTGAATAGAGGCCTTAGAGCCATGACAGATTTACTAGTTTTGATTTAGTTAACCAGAGGTAAAATTGAAATTTTGGACAACCTAGCATTTAGAGTGTATTTCTACATGGATGCTACCAGAACCCAAATGACCTTTTTGTGTTTTTTGATTGATACTAATGTCAAAGTGTTACACTATTCTTAATTTTAGTGTAATTAACATTAAGCTATTATTTTAATATATTAAATACATGTCTGTATTAAAGATATGTATTTTAATTAATACCATATGTACTCGTAGTCATCTTGTGTTAACATTCACAGATACTATAGGAGATGTGACATTATTTAAATGTTGATTGGTGTATCTGGCCTGCTCATCATTTGTTCAAAGGCAATGCATGACCGAGTTACACATTTATAAACCAGTTTCAGTATTTGTGTGTTACGTTTTCTTATGTAATTCCATTTTAGGATTTTAATATTTTTTAAACTTAATTATGAAGTTTAAACTAGGAATGAAGAACGTGGTTTGGTTTGTGTTTTTTTACTTAAGTTCTTTTCTGTAAACAGAAGAAGGCCGCTTTTCAGTAATTTCGGGTAATTTTTGTGTCTGTGATGGCTTTAAGTAAAAGCAAATGTCCATGTTGTACCTTAAAATCATTTAGTATGCATATTTATAGCAATAGTGGCTCATATGGGTCATTTATACTCAGTCTGGAGAGGGACAGAAATGCATAAAGCCTGTTCATATCATATTGCAGTGTTAGCATTTATGAAAATGTTTCATTTGCAAAATAGAACAGAATGGATGTTTTGAAGCTCTGGTGTTTTTCCTCTGTTGTTAATCCTGATTAAAGCAACATAAATAGGAATTGACACAAACTGATTACTGTTATGCCAGTAATCCGTGGTTTAAGGGTCCCTAAGATCTGACATGCATTGGTATGACGGAACTTTATAGGTGAACGAATATGTTAATGCTCTAAAGATAGATTGTGTTTTGTCAGTTTCTTCTAAGCATATATTTTGTTAATCGGAAAACAATCTACAGGGTGATTGAAACATTGCTGTCGATAAGCAAAACCTTTGTAAGTAACTGAAAAAAAATCAAAAAATCTGTTAGATATTTTTCATTCATTGAATCAGAATCATTTCATTAAAAAAAAAAACAAACTCAAATATCATTAAGTCCAACTATTATCTAACTCTATCAAGTCTATTGCTAAACCCTTAGCATCATAGCTATGAATCTTTTAAACACATCCAGGGATGATGGTTCAGCCACCTCCCTGTGACCCTATTCTAGTGCTTGATAACCCTTCCAGTGATTAAGTTTTTTCCAATACCCAATCTAAACCTTCCCTGGTGCAACCTGAGGCCTTCCTCATTTCTTATCACTTGTTATTAGGAAAAAGAGACCAATACCCACCTTGCTGCAACCTCCTTTCAGGTACTTGCAGAGAGCAAGAAGGTCTCCCCTCAGCCTCCTTTTCTTCAGACTAAACAACCCCAGTTCTGTCAGCTGCAATTCATAAGACTTCTGCTCAAGACCCTTCACCAAACTTATTGTCCTTGTCTGGACCCACTCTACCACCTCATTGTCTTTCTTGTGGTGAATATACAAATGAATATAGTACCAGTGCTGAGCAGAAGGGAACAATCACTTCCCTATTCCTGCTAGTCACAGTATTCCTGATGTGGGCCAGGATGCTGTTGGCATTCCTGGCCACCTGAGTACACTGTTGGCCAAGGTTCAGACAGCTGCAGATCAGCACCCCTGGGTATATCTACTGGGCAGCTCTCCAGCCACTCTGACTCAAACCTTTAGTGCTGCATGGAGTTGTTGTGACCCAAGTGCAGGACATGGCACTTGGCCTTGTGAAACCTCATACAGCTGGCCTCAGCCCATCGATCTAGCCTGTTCATGGCACTCTGTAGAGCCTTTTTACCCTCAAGCAGAATATGATCTATTAAGAAATGTATTCTGTTTTGTAAAGAGTCTGAATTTTGTAAGTCTGCTGGATTAATACACTAACACCTATTGAGATCATCTTAAACTGTCACAGTAGCTAAGCACAATGTGTGAAAGCGTTACTTACGTTAGTATGTGTAATCCCTGTGACTTTATAGAAGCTAGGTGTTGAAGTCACATGGTTTAAATGTAAAAACCATAGCAATTACTCTGGTAATAAGCAGATTGTACTTTTAAGTTAGAGAGCATATTGACATCTATTTAACTTTTTTTTTGAAAAATAATCTAAGTGCTGTCATTTGTTCTTATAGTCTCTTGCAGAAAAAAAATGCAAAACATATTTCAAATACTGCTTGCACTAGGTGGTACAGTAGGAGATAGTTGCTGTGTTACTTGAAAATGTCGAGCTTGCATCAGCATATGTGGCTTTTTTAAGGCAATCTTGTGACAATTGCAGTCTTAAGACTTGAGTTCCTTGGGCAGTTTAAAGAATAAAAAAAAACCAAATCTCAGAATAAAGATCAGGTGGATTGATTGAATATTTGTTTATAGTCTTATCTTTATAATGTACTGTGAGCAAAGTTCTTTAATCCTTAGAAAACAATAAAAATCATGACTGAAATTTGAAGTGCATCTGTCATAGACAGCAAAGCCTGAGAAATATTTTGGTATGGTAGGCACAAAGATTTAGAGAACATGTAGTGGGAGGTTTCAACTAAACCTTTATAATATATATGTTCACTAGTCATGGGAAAGTAGAAAGCTGTTTGATGTAAATGATGAGTTTGATGTAAATGAGGCACTTCAGTGGTTTATATACCAGTATCTGAAGCCATAAAAGGCAAAACTGTGGTTCGCATCTGCTAATTCTGAGTTTTTATGTGACTTCATAGTACCTGGATATCTCAATAGCTTTGGTACCTGAAAAAAATAGAAAAACGTGATTACAAATGTGGTTTAGTGGGTTGAACATGATTTTTTGCTGTGGATTAACATCTAGTCAGCATCTAGTTCAACATGTACATATAGATCTAAACAGTGTGATTCAGGAATACTTCTGCTTTTTGAGCTCACAGTGAGTATGATGGCTGTGTTTTGGTTTCTCAGTGGAGTGGGAACAGGATATATGCTGCTTCCAGAGCTGTTACCCCTGTGATGGACACCTACATGCATGGGACAGCCTGCTTTGGCCATTGAACATATGTTGTGAGGAAGGAGAAAGAACTGGCATCTTCCAATTCCATTGTATCTGAACCGACAAAATATTGTTACATTTCCAAATATTTCTCATTAAAATCCCTGAGTGGTGTTAAGATGATTTGTGTTGCTAAGCAGAATAATAAATTAGTAATGTAGATTGCTACTTAGGTTACTCTAGTTCTGTTAAGAAAATACTTACCAGTTTATTTATTTGCACAGCAACTTCTGTTGTATGAAATGTACTCATATTTTGGTGTTGAAGGAACAAAGTCAAGGTAGTGAATCTGATGATCAGTGAAATCACCAGGCTGTCCGTGACCTAGGCAAGATGACTGTTGCAAAGACAGGACTTAGCTAGCTTTCACTTGTCACTGTTCAGCACTTATCTGTCTCCTTCCCATGAATTAGACAAACTCCTCTGAAGGATATAAATTACTCTTTTAATGGCAGATGGGCTCACTGATTTCTTTCCCCTCTGTAGGGCTTCCAGAAACGAATTACAGCACTAGGTTTTAGAGTTCAAGAGCTGAGAAATACATTCCTAGAAGCCAGGAATTCCAAATATCCTTTTCAACTCAGAGTCTAGTGAAGGCATAACCAAGTTACTGGGAAAGCAGGTCTAAAAGTCTTCAGTAATTTAACTTAACCTCTTCTTCCCTGATCAATTCTCACTGTAGGGAATTGGGTTTTGTATAGGAGAGATGACCCAGGAGAAGATGTAAAGCAACATAAATTGCTTTGAGAACCTTTTCAGCTACCACATGCTTAGCTGCTAGAGCCCTAGTATGAACAGATGCTCTAACAGATGTCATACTTCTCAGAAACAAAAAAGTTGATGATTTAAGGGTTTCTTGACTGGCAAATATCACTGGAAGAAGATGTAGAGCGTGTAATGCAATATTGTGTTAGCTGATAGCTGTTAATATCCGTTTATATTGTACTTTCAGATTGGTCCATGCCAGAAAATAGGTGATGAACATAATTAAAAGGTTAACAGAAATGAAATACATGAACACCAAAGAAAGACTAATTAGTTTCCTGATTTCAAAGAGTGTTGGTGTATCTAGAATATAAAAACATTTCCAAAACAAAACCAAAATTAGGCCCAGAAATTCGTAGTTGCAATCAAGCATAGAGGTACTGCACTTCTTCCAAAAGCTTGCCTTTTTTAATTTGCCACTTAGATAGGTGCAGAGCCTAATCTTACTGTGCAGATATGAATGTCGATAGTGGTGGACATCGTTCTCTTAGACTCATCTCACTATTTTTGATGGAGAGGCAACAGGAAAGATAACCTTCCTTCTTGTGTAACTACAGAGCCATGGCCTTACAGATGCAAAGCATGACTGGCAAGGAGGAAACATAATTTGTGGGACCCAGGTTTGAAATAACTGATTGTCCTGCACTTGAATCTCAATAACTGGATGGTAGGCCAATAGCAGTTCTTCATCCTAATGAAACTTTAGAAGAGATGAAACTCACAAAGTAGGGTTGCCATTAAAGTTAGAGTGTGATGTCTTTTCATCAAACTGAAACTTCTCTCAAGCAAAACTAGTGTAAGGTAAGTTCTTTTCTTCCTCTTCTTTTTTTTCCTTTTTTTTCTAAAATGAGAAAATAGGTGTTTCTGCTTCATAGATTAAAAGAGACTGCAAGACCTAAAGAACTCACATTATATAATAATGTAAGATTGGATTATTAGGTGGTGAGATGTATTTGGAACTGAGTGAAGGACAGAACTCGGAGAGTTGTGGTTACTGGGGCAGATTCTGGTTGGAGGCCTGTGGCTAGTGGTGTCTCCCAGTGGTGTCCTGAGTCCAGCCCTATTCAATGTATTCATCACTGATCTGGATGAAGTGATAGAGTGTACCCTATACAAGTTTGCTGATAATATGAAACTGTGAGGAGTGGCAGACAGACCAGAAGACTCTGCTGCCATCCAGCGTGACCTAGACAGGCTGGAGAGTTATGTGGGGAGAAATCTAATTAAATTCATTAAGGACAAGTGTGGAGTACTGCATATGGGGAAGAACAATGCCATGTATCAATACATGCTGGGGGCTTGTCTGTTGGAGAGCATCTCTAGGGAAAAGGACCTGGGAGTCCCAGTGGACAACAGAATGAGCATGAGCCAGCAATATGCCCTTGTGGCAAAGAAGGCCAATGGCATTATAAGGGTACATCAGGAAGAGGTGAGCAGGTAGAGGGAGATTCTCCTCTCCCTCAACTCTGCCCTGATGAGGCCACTTTTGGAATGCTGTGTCCAGTTCTGGGCTCCCCAGTTCAAGAACAACAGGGACTTGCTGGAGATGATGCATCAAAGGGCTGCAAAAATGGTTAGGGGACTAGAATGTATTCCTTGTGAGGAAAGACTGAAAGAATCATGTCTTTTTAGTCTGGAAAAGAGGACAGATGAGGTATTTCACAAATACTTACAAATACTTAAAGAGCAGGTGTCAGAAGGATGGATCCAGTCTTTCTTCAGTGGTGCCCAGTGACAGAACACAAGGGCTAACGGGCACAAACTGAACATGAGAAGCTCCATCTAAACATCTGTAATTTAAAGGTGATGGAGCACTGGGACAAGCTACCCAGAGCTGGTGGAATCTCCATCTCTGGAGATATTCAAAACCTGGATGTTTTTCCTGTGTGACCTTCTCTAGGTGAACCTGCCTTGGCAGGAGGGTTTAACTCTATGGTCTCCAGAGGTCCTTCTGTGGTTCTGTGATAACTTTATCTGTCCTAGTGATTCACTTGAAGATCCTGCTCAGCACAAACCATAGGGGTACCAGGCATTCCTCCTTAATTTTAAGAAGTAGCAAACATTATTTTCCATTCTCTCAGTTGGTGGACAAGAGGCTGAAAAATCTACTGTCAGCACATAAGAGCTAACAGTGTAACAGGCTTTAGATTAATAGAGAGTTTGTGTGGAGTTTGCTGTGATGGGATAGGGTCTTGGGCTGATGTTTCACTTCATGAACCTGCTGATAATGGCAATTGTTGAGGAATATTATAGTTTGATTTATAAACAATGTGGCAAATATTAATTAAAATATTAATAACCTTTATTAATATGGCAAAAATTGCCAAAACATATTAAATAGGTTTGATGTATGGTTAGAATATATATTTACATTGGGAATGTACAGTACTTAAGCAACTACAACAATTTTAACAGTTGTGTGCAAACTAGTAGGAATATGAAATAGAAAGAAAAAATCCCCTGGGAGCAAAATGGTGATTGACCACAAGGTGGGGAAGGAGACTCGATAAGAAACTTTAAACCCAGGAGGCAATGAATTGATTACAGCTATTTCTGCCCAAGTGGGGAGTGCTGCTGCTGTGTATTAGCTGTTGAGGCTTTTGGAGTGCTCTCTTGCGGAGCTGGCATGGCAGGTTGCTGGCAAGAAGGTGCCACGTGGTCCCAGGGCTGGTCTGGCTTCAGTGGATGGCAGCTGGTTTACGACGCTTCTTGTGACGGGAACTTGCTTTGTCCTGGGTAAACTGAGGCACAGGACACAGGGCTTGAGCAAGGTTTGAGCAAGGCAAGGCGACTAGAAATCAGCCTGTATATATATCTTGCCCGAGATTCAATTGGGCCAACAGGGCAACTGAATCCAGCACGTAGTTACCCAGTGATGAAAAGGGGTTCTGCCAGGTTGTGGCCATAAAAGACAGCAACATAGGCCTGGTCAGGGAGGAGCAGTGGCCAGTACACGTGCTCTTACCCCAGAAGCAGACTTGTTTACCAGACATGCATGGTCCTGTCCCCTTTGTTCCTTTTCCCACGTTACCCTGACTTTCTGCAGGAAGGAGGGGGAAGAGGGGGACCATGTCTAGACACCTTAGGGTCTGTCTGGGTTTTGTGCTGTGCCTGTTTGGCCCTACCATGACTACAACCAGTTCTTCCGCTATAGCAGATGTGGATAAAGGACAGATAGATCTTTCCAACTTCAGGGAGGGCTGGCTGAAAGTCAGTAAAAGTTACATGAAAGCCCATAATGCTTGAATACTGTGGAGAGGAATTTTCTAAAAGGAACAGAGCTCTGTATTTATTATTTATTCAGGACATGGTTAAGGAGCTATGGTGATGTTAGGTTCAGTTGCACTCGATGATGTTAGAGGTCTTTTCCATCTGAAACGATTTTATACTTCTATGTTATTGAGGACAAATACACCAGTGGAGGGAAGCTATGACTCTGATTTATTGAAGAAAGGGCAATTTTCTTTGAGAGATGACTAACTTTGTTGATAGCATTTGTGATTAATGATGTAGATGTAAGTAAACAAAACACCTTTATTCTTTGCAAACTTGAATTCCTTATAAAACGTGTAAAATTATTGTTTTAAATGGTTAAAGCATCATACAGCAGTTCATTCTTTAACCATTTTAATGAATGTTTTGTGCTTACAAATCAACAAATGCGATCAACATTTAAAGAAGTACCACCATGTTATATCTTTCCATGAGTTTAATAGATTTTAAAAAATTGTTTCTCAAGACAATTCTGATTTTTAGTACAAGTAAACCAGATCAAGTCATTTAATTCTGCCCAGTCTATTACTCCTGTTCCTAAGAGCCTGCAAATATTGTGGAATAGAAATTCTATGCATTTTCTGTTTGAAAATAATACAGAATTTAAAAAATGATGCACTGATATCACAACCAGGCCATGTGCTTGTTATGTTCTAAGAACTGTAATTTGAGAGACAAGTGATAGGAACTCACCTGCAGTAACAAGGCAATGATTGCTAATAACTGAGGTAATTCATATTGTTCTTTTACAGATATAGATATATCTATGTAGAAGTTTAGAGGTTTTAAAAAATAAATTAGTGCATTGTATTTTACTGATAACTTATGAATGTTGAACATCCAAATGTGTAGTAAGATTCTTCAGCTAGTTAGAGACTTGAAGACAGCTGTATCATCTAATCTTAATTGAAGAGTTGTGGTAGTTTCGTCCATTTCAGATGATTTCAGATCTATTTAAGATCCTTTCTATGAAGAATTCATGTTGAAATTATAGTACTTTAAAATACATTTTTAGGATGGTGATCGTAATTTTTTAAGCAAAACAACTAGAAACAGCCAGGAATTGGTATCATGGGAAAACTTCAGTATGCAATTGGGAAAGCAGGTGTGGGAGTAATCTGACAAGATGGGTAAGTTCATATTCTTCCTGTGGGTATGAAATGCAGTTTTCTCTTAAAATTGGGAACTGCCTTTGCTATATGTGAGAACAAGATGTTCTGTACAACAGCACTGAAGAGATTTTACAAAATTATGGGTACCTTCACTCATTCAGGGTCTCTTCCCCATACAGGAGTGAAATTTGGACAAAACTGGTATGGGAGTTAATGGCCAAACCCAAGCCAATCCTGCATCTGAAGCAGAGAATCAGCTGAACTGTAGTTCCATCAAGTGGTCACAGGCAGCAGGCATAGGCTGAAGAACTGGGGCAAAACAGAGTTACATGAACAGTCACCAAAACAGGACACCAACCATGGGTGATCAGAAATAAACTAGTGTAAATCATAAACTGGATCAGCAAGATAGAAATACATTTTGTTGGACTTTTAATTTTTTTTTTTTTGTTAGAGTAGCCTATTTAGTTTTGATTTTATCCTTAGAGATGTCATTTTGCCAGTGGATACCAAATATCTACAGGTAGACTAAATCTGTGCTGTGAAGTCACTCATTCTGCTTCATATATGAAATTTTAACTTTATGGCAAGTGAAACAAAAGTGTTTCCATTGTTTGTTAACTCTACTCACAAAGATCTTTCATTTTTTCCTACCTATTTTCTCTGAGACATTCCCTTCCTTTTGCAAACCTTAATTTCCTTTATAGTGCACATCATAAAAAATGGGTATTTCTTTTTACATTTGATGAAGATTAATGCAAAGAGTTAATGCTGAAAGTTAATGCAAAACCTATATAGTTAATGCTGAAAGTTAATGCAAAACCCATATATAATCCCCCTCTATGCCCCAGTCCTGGAAAATAAACTACCAACTTTCACAAAATTAACAAAGGGAGGATATAATGACAGGAGGAAATTTCTAATCTTTATCAACTGCTGAAGTGTGATAATGGGCATAACTTGAGGAATTAGTGATCTTATCTGTGTTTCACACCCATTTTCAAAAACTAGGATTTTTGTATCACTTCTTAGGAGCATTCATCCTGTGTGTTTGGGTGCAGAATACTTAAGTTTTGTGGAACAACTATTAAAGGGAAAGGAGGATGTCACTGTCAAGGCATTTACTGGTGCGTCACTATAGCTTTTTTCTAGTTCTAGAAGTGTAATCTCTGGGGAAGAATGTGTATAGTGCATGCATGAGTCTGAGTCATGACTAGCTGGAGCAATATAGATGCCCAGGTTAGTTATCTCTATCAGGAGACACATTTACTCTTCCTGCTAGACTGGTCAAATGAGACTGAAACAACTCAAGGCATCTTGGCTGAGAAGGGAAGAAAGTTGAGAAGAAAAGCTGCTAGTTCAAGATAGGATAGAAATGGTTTGGCTCTTTATTTTTAGCACAGGAGGGAAAGCTGCTGTCACTGCCTTACTTCAACTTGATTGAACAAGTTGTCCCTGATCACTAAACCCTTAAAAAGCTATGGGCATCCTGGTGCATAGCACTGGATAAAATTTAAGAATGAAGAATTAAAAATGTTTCATATCTTGCTCAGATGAACGCTGATAGTCAAGATGACACATATTCCATTGCATTAAGGCTTACAGAGAAAATATTATTTAGAATGTAGACTTTTGCTTTCTTATGTAGAAGATAATAACTGGAAGATGGAAGAAATAATTTGTGATTCTCAATTTAGCCTAAGAAAAGAAGGGAGAGAGACTTATGTACACTAATCTGTATTTTTCCCGTGTGTTTTCTAATGATTTTGATTACCCTGTCTTTGTTCAAAGAGCATTGGTATTATCTGTTATTTAACTGGTAATGGAAGGGGAAATAAAGACTTCATAAACTTGTTTGAAAGGGTGACTCACTTAGTTTTGACAGTGAACTTGATACTAGCCATAAAGTTCTCAATTTTCCTTTAGAAAATTGACTGATGTCTTTTTTTTTGTTATTATTATTTGGTGGTATGTCCATGTAAACACTTTCCACTCTTTGTGGTTTCTAAATTAATGTTTAAAGTTGTTTTTTTACATATTATTGTCTCTTGAGATTTCTTCCTATGCATGTGAGCATTCAGTTTCACAGAAATGGTATAGATACAATTTCAAGGAGTAAGGATACAGGTACCAAAGATGTCACAGACATAGAGACCTGTGCGCATTATGGATGCCATAGGAGGTCTGGAAGCAATTTATTTTTGTTCATCTGACTGTTGCTGAAGTGTAAGCCTTGATTTTATCTTTTGACATGTTGTGTGAAGAGGCAGGACTTTGTGAATAGGCATCAGGATCTCTATGCTCTGTGCTGCTATACAGTGTGGGTAGGAAGCTGTTGCAACACACAAGAAAACACAGACCTGAGTCTTTAAGCTCTGTTTGTAACAATTGAGGAGATTTGGTTACATTTAACAAAGGATTGCTGCAATCTACAGACAGGAAAGGAGAGCTGAACTGGTCAGGAGAAAATGCTTTTGATCCTGCATTTGTTTTAGTCTTGCCTCTCATCACAGGTTGGATGTCCAACTCTTTCCTAGTGTGAGTGCTTCCTTTCATAAACAGCAGAGGCATCACTTTGTTATAGAAAATGTCAGGAAGTGTATGGGAGGTAGTATCTAAAAATAACAGTGATAATTGCTTTCTGCTAGTGGGAGGTTTTATTTTGGAACACGGTGCAAGAAGGAAAGAATGGAAAGGCTGCAACCAAGGGAAACTACAGCAGGCTTTATCCTCCATTTGTCATTACCTCTCGATTATTGTACATATTTTCAATACTAACAGCTGATGTTCACACTGGATGTTAAATTTTTATCACAGTCAGCTAACCAGCCACCAGTTAGTCTCTCCTTTGGTCAGTGAGCTAGAAGCCAGAGAATTCTGGTTGGGGGAAAAGCAGATTGTTGTTGTGTGCTTAGCAGTGTTCAGTGCAAAAGCCCCAAGTGGTTCTGGGGAGTCAGGGTATGTTTATTGGCAATGCTGGCAGGGGAGAGTAGGTGGAAAGCTGGTAGATCAGGAGATACCAATCTCATTTCAGACTTCAGATTTACAGGACAATGGTTCTGACTAATCTGAACTACTCCAATGCTTGGAAAAGACAAGATTACAGCTATGTACCTGTCTATCTACCCTGCCTGTTGCATCTTTTATGCATTAGTTCCCAAAAGGGTAAAACTGGAGAAAGCTTGAGAATTTTAGCACAAGTAATAGATATGGTAGTAGTATATAAGACTCCAGTGAGTTGTCTATCTTTTGATGTTTAAGTGATCACTGAAACAGCAAAGCGTTTATTTTCATATTATTAAAGTATCTGTTAGTGTGCTGCTTTTTTTTGCTCCTTATTCTTAGGGCCTTTAAGATGTTGCATGTCCACATATTTATCAATATCAAGCTGTGTTTACCAAATCTAAATGTGCTTATTTGTGATATATACTTGTTACAACATTTGCAGTACACAGACATATCCTGAAATTAAGGCAAATTAAGAAGCAATCCTTTCCCCTTTCTATGCTCTAAGGTTCAATCAAAATCATGTCTTCTAGGAATATCTCAAGTGATGTAGATTACACAGAATTCCCAGTTGTTTTGGTATAGTGTTCCATTGTCCTTACAAAGTTTTTCTTAGTGGGTCCTCTTTGCTGTCTCTTAAGCTGATCACTTTTTCTTCACTTATTTGATGCACAGAGCACTTGTTCTCACCAGTTTTCTTAGTAGGAAAATGTTGCAACAGCCTTGGAAAATTATTTTTAATCATTATGATCCCTTTTTTGATTTTCCAGTGTATTGCACCGGGACTGTACAAGATTGGTAGGAAAAAGAGTTGTAGAAAAAAGTGAGCAGCAGAAAAGTGTAAAGAAGATAGTGAGATAGAGATTACAATTTTGCTGGGTTTTGTGTCTGATCATTCAGTATAAAGGATGGGTAACTTGTATGGCTAGATTAATACTGATTGGAAATTGTTATTTGTTGAATTAGTGAAACAGCCTTAATGATAATTTTTATATTTTATGGACAGGTTGCTGTGTCTGAGAATTAGATTTATTTTTTTTTTACAAATCTGTACCCCTTTTGGCAATTTTAATAAAAATAACAAAGAATTGCAGATTAAAGAGGATTGAATGCAATGGAGAGCCATGAGGATGATTAGGAGTGGGTGTCAAGTAGAGGGGGCCGATCTCTTTTTGGTGCAATAATAAGACAAGGAACAATGGGTGTAAGCTTGAACATAGAAGATTTCATCTCAACATGAGGAGAAACTTCTTTACAGTGAGGGTGACGGAGCACTGGAACAGGCTGCCCAGAGAGATTGTGGAGTCTCCTTCTCTGGACACATTCAAAACCCACCTGGATGTATTCCTGTGCCCTAGGTGATCCTGCTTTGCCAGGGGGGTTGGACCTGACGATCTCTGGAGGTCCCTTTAATGTACTGTGATACTGTGATACATTGGCAGTGAAATTTCTAGGGCATATCTTCTCCCTGTGTGAAAGTTGCATTGGGCAGAAATACAATATTCCTGAATCTGTCAGACATACACATTTCAGAGGTAATGAAGTGCAAGAGACATTCTTCTGAATTAGGTTCTATTCTGACACTCATCCCACTTTTGAAATGTTACAGCTGTGGCAGAAGTGCCATATTTCTTTTCTAAGATGGAATAGCAGATTTTTCCTTCATTGTTGCTATGTTAAACTGTCTTTTAACATAATATATATTATTTAGATAGCCACACCAGAAGGATGTATTTGTAGTAGATGCTTCCTTTTGACCTTTCTCAATTTGTGTTAGTTTTATTTTCCCTGATTTTTAACACTATTTAGCTGATTCATAAAGCAAGACGATGGGAGTTCACTGCAGTCTATGAATGGATCAACTCTCTTTTTATTGTTCAGTTTGCATGTATTATTCCCATCTTGTTAATTAGTAAGGGTCATAGGTAAAGAAAATACAATTCTTTGTGACAGCATGAAGTTACTGCATAGGAGTTGATAATCAATAGACATTTTAAAAATTGTTTAGGCATGATTTTAGTTTTAAAGTTTGGTAGTTTGGTCTCTGATCATGGAGTAATTTTTATTCTCTCTAACAGTCTCAGAACTTATATTGACTTACCTTTTTTAAGGATGCTAGTGGTCTCTGGCTTTGAAAATGTATATTCTGCTAATGTCATTGTGGAGGTTGTGTAAACACACATGTAAGGAAGCAGTGTTCTATTTGTGAGATGTCGACATGAGACTGTGCTTTTCCATCCATTCACTTCTTTTATTCCAAGAAAATTCTAGCTGCTGCAAATGCCTCAGGACAATTAGTTTCTTATCTAGAAAATCTCAGGTTATCTCCTTCCTTCCCTGTTTGGGACAGGGACAGAGAGAAGTAGCATCACCAAAAGCATTATGCCCTTCTTCCTGCAGAATTAGTAAGTACAATGTCAGCATCAAGAACAGAAAGCTGAGTTTCAGTTGTGGATTCTGAAGCCCCCTTTGATTTCCGGAAGGAGGAGCCCACAACACAAGCCTGTGTCTGGTATATATTAATCGGTTCTGGCATCAGACGTATTGCTTCTCTGCGTGCACAGGAGCACGGGACAAAGCATGGTGATTGCACTCTGTGTGAGGCTACTCAGTGGCAAAAATTCTTTGCTATGCTTGCTAAACCACTGTCTGAACTAAATGTAGTAAAACTCAGGGTTTTTTGACAGTGGAGGAGTATGCCAGCTACTATGTCGGCTCATAGCACTCCCATGCTTGAAGGGATGCTTCTGTCCCCTTCCATTTCAAATTAAAGGCAGCCAAACGAAAATAGGTTTTGTTTCACTGTTTCAGTCTGTGTGGCATGCTTCCATCTTTTCTTTGTGAATTGCATCATCTGTCCCGCTTCAATCCTGTACATCTTATGACCCCCTAAGTAAGCTCTTTTTGCCCATCTGCTGTGCCTCGCATCTGGTGCTCCATCTCTTACAGTATCTGAGTTTCGCTAAGTCTTCTGAACGGTTTGGAAATTGTTTTTTTTTTCCACTGAATCTTCTAAAGCCCTCTGCATATAGACAATATAGATCTGCACTTAATCAGGTCTGATAGGATAAAATGTTAATATTTCTCTTGGCTTGAAATTTGCAACACGGTTTAAGTGTCTGTGAGATGTTTTCAGGAAAGAATAATTTCTGAGGATTAATACAGAAATTGCTTTAACTCTTTAATCTCTCTGCCAGGGTAGGTTATTCTCAACAAAAGACACAATATCACAGTATCCTAGGGAACTATTTTAATTATTGTGATTTATTATGGGTCATAAATAGAGAATACACAGCAGAAAAAAAAATCTCTGATACAGCACAGCTATATATCAAAGTTTCTTGTATTATTTAATGCTTTAGTGTCTAAGCAATCATGAAAGCTTGTTGCGTTCATTCAAGTTGCTTAGGCTGTGAGGTAGCTGAGCTGACTGTTTTTGTAAATACCTGGAGCTTCTCAGATGCATCTTTTCTATCTTATTGTGTAAATAGAACTTAAAAATACTTACATGTGTCATCAATAAAAAGATTACACGTTTGTGCATAGATTTCTAGTTAACTATGCACTCGGTTTTGGTGCAATGACACCTTCAGTGAAACACAAATAATTATCCTTTTTGCTAAATCTCTTGACCATTTCAATGTATTATAATTGATGATGGAATTTTTTTTTTTTTTTTTTTTTTTTTTGGTTGGGGGAGTGTTTGGTGCTTGTGGGAGATATATGAAGGTGGAGCTTTGTTATTTCAGGAACTTGTGACATACACCTTCTAATATGCATTTATAATCTGACTAGTATTGGAAAGTGGGAAAGAGTTTTTCTCAAAGTTAAATCTGTTGAGTTTCTGTGGCTTTGATGAAGTTTTGCATTGGTAGTGGAGACACTTTTTGTTCCAATCTCTTCTGATATATTGGATATTTTGGAGGTGTTTGCATCTTTTTGGTTATTGGTTGGTTGTTTATTTTTGTAAAAAACCAGCAACCAAACAAACCTTGATGACTAGTAGATGATTTGTTGTGGATTCAAGATCCTTTTTTCATATTTAGCTGGTTCTTCCCCATCTTGTATTTGACTAGCTGATTACAGTCCTATCTAGTGGCAGCATATACTTGGTTTGGATCCTATTTATTTAAGATCACACCTCAAACTTGTGATTTGAATTCTAATCCTCTCCTAATGTTGCCAGTGTCTGCAGATTTTGAAAGGATACTCTTCCATTTTTTAATTTGTTAATAAAAGTGCTGTATGGTATGGTAGTTTAGGGCTATGCCTTTAAAATTTTTCACAGATCTTGAGCAGACAGTAGTAAAAATGTAAATACATCACTATTGGGTGTAAAAAAGGAAAATAATGATTATTCTAAGCAATTCCATTGGAGGGATATCTCCCATAAGATTTGGTTCCCAAAACAATCTCTCATTCTGTTCTTCTCTTCTTGCTTCTTCGCTGAGGAGATTCTAACAGGATTTGCTGACCTTATCTGCATTTGTTTTGTCTGGTATTAACCTTCTCTGCTTCTCTCTCTTCTCTTTGTATGGCGAGGGGGGACAGGCAGGGAGGCTGCTTCCCTGATCTTTTGGCCAGGGAGGGGTTTTTGTGCTGTTTTGTTAATTGTAAATACCTGTAAATATTGTAAATACTGTATATTTGTACATATTCTCTGCATTTCATTGTAGATTGTAGTTTTACTTGTAAATACTGCTCCATTTGCTTCCAAACTGAGCTAGTCAGGTGAAGTTAATGTTGGGGGAGAATTTTCAAACCACCACAAATGGCAACAGACCTAAACTACTTACCTGAACAGTCAATTTTTCCAGTTTGACAATGACCTGTTGAGAGGTGGTGTTTTGGTACTGTGTTCTGGTGAGTTTTGCTGGTGATGTAGTGGGATCCCTGTACAAGATAGTTTGCAGTCTGCAAAATGCCTGCAAGCAAGCTTCCCTTTGGCAGAATGCTTTGGGGAGAGGTGGCTGGGTGCAAGGATTGTTTCTGAGGTATATTTGGTATTCAGACTTATCCTGCATTTCATCTTAAGGAGCAACAGAGTTGAGTGGGAAGAATTTTGTAAGTCATTAGGATTGTGATGGTATTTCTGAAAAGGAGAAATCTTTGCGTCTATACCTCTTAATTTGGGCTCCAGCTGCTGCAAACCAAGGCCTGCACTGAGGACCTCCCAGAAAAATCAGGAAAACAGAACAATCATAATTCAGGGGCTTACAGGATCACTATCAAATGGGTGTTCATGACCCTAATTCATTGTGCAGAAAAAAAATCATGTACAAATTCTGTGCATCTGGGTGTATTTGCTGCGTGTGTCAGTGTCACGCAATGGGCATTATCCAAATTTTTCTTTTTCTGAGATATCCTCTTCCTTGGTTGACAAAAATGTTATTTTTGTGTTTATTAGTGTAGCCCCATATATGTACATGAGGGAAAAAATAATAAAACTTAATGCTGTTGCAGGCTGTATTTTCTTAACTAGCTTTGGAGGATGACATATGAGGAAATAGCCAAGAGTTATTGCAACCTTGTGTCTCTCCCATCCATTATACCTGGTTCTGTGTTACAGAAGCAAACTGTATTTATTTTTTTCACATGGTTTGTTCTTAACAAGCCAGTGTTGGCTATTGCTCATCTCCTTGTTTTGTCTCTGTTTACAAGTAGTGGGTCTGGCTGTTTCTTGCATAGTTTTTTTAGGAATTTAAGTGTTTTCAGTAATTCCTTGGATTGCTGTTCTATACAGTTTTAAGGGTGATATTCTTTTTGTACCCTTGTAGTCATCTTGGAGCTCAAGTTTTCAAAACAGTTATAAAAGGGCTATGTCCTTAGTGCAGACAGTTCCTTAAATGTTTTGTAGTGATTTTTCTTATGGGCTTGGGAGAGAATGGCTTGGGAGCAGCATTGTGGAGAAGAACTTGGAGGTGTTAGTTGATGAAAAACTCAACATGAGCCAGCAATGTGCATTTGCAGCCCAGAAGGCCAACCACTCTGCTCTTGTGAGACTCCATGTAGAGTACTATATCCAGTTCTGGGGCCTCCAACACAAGAGAGACTTTGAACTGTTAGAGTGGCTCCAAAGGAGCTCCATGAAGATGATCAGAGGGCTTGAGCACTTCCCCTGTGGGGACAGGCTGAGTGAGTTGGGCTGTTCAACCTAGAGAAAAGAAGGCTCTGGGAAAACCTTACAGTGGCCTTCCAGTACCTGAAAGGGACCTCCAAGAAATACGGGGTGGGACTTTTACAAGAGCTTGTAGTGATAGGATGAGGGGTAATGGCTTTAAGCTGGAAGAAGGTAGATTTAAACCGCCTGTTAGGAAAAATTCCTTACAGAGAGTGTGAGAAGACACTGGAACAGGTTGCTCAGGGAACTTTTTGATGCCCCCTCCCTGGGAGTGCTCAACACCAGGTTGGACAGGGCAACCTGGTGTAGTGGAAGGTGCCTTGTGAGTTTCAGATGAATAAAGGAATCCATTCTAGTCTATTCAATTTCTCTTTATATATTGTTTCCATGTATTGGGATGTATTGTGCTTATACCTTTTATGTTTAGGAAATACGGATTTTTTTTTTCTTTAATCCATTCTTCACAAGTGTCTTGGTTATAAATTCCTCGAGTTTATAGCAGTTTATTTGATGATTGTATCCTTAACTCCCCACCTCTGCTTCTCCCCCCAGAATAACCAGCTAAAAAGCAAACGTATGAACAGTCAAACCTTCTCACCTAAACAGATCTGCTTTTGAAGTTTATTGAGGTTTCTCAAATGTAGTTATTATTTTTCCTAAGAACAACATTCTATGTTATGTGAGCTGCCATTTGCATTTTGACCAGCTCCTCCTTTTTATTCAGAGTTAAATCTAGCAAAGCAATTGTAGCTTTTTTTTTTTTTTATCAAAAATTTCCAGGAGTATGCTGCATGTGTGTTGTCCACTACCATATTTGTTTTTGAAAAGATGTCATTAAATGATATAAAACCAAGTCCAGACTGCCCTATCTGTGGCTCAAGAAAGCCTTTCCTCTGATGGCTCCCCACTTGCTGGCCTACTGCCTATCCCTGCTGGATGACACTCATTTTTGTTCTTTTCTGTCCAAACACTTGGATAATGTAAGATGGCACAGTATTGCTTTTCCTTCTTTCCCCCTGTTTTTCCTTAATGAACATATTCTGTCCTTCTATATAAATTTCTAGGCATGATAATAAACTCATCTGTTCCTGTCATACTACTGAAATTATCCAGATAACAAGCTTTTGGTGTGCTATAAGACACTGCCTAAACCGTACTGCAAGCTACAACCAACTCAACAGATTGGTCATTCTCACCTTCAGTGAACTATGATTCACATACTCGTGCTGGGAAATGCAGTGCTTCATTCTTTCATGTCCTTTACCTTCCTGATTACTGCCAATTGTTTGTTACTAACATAATGTTTTTAGTAGCAGCCTTACAGAAAGGAAACAAAAGAAAATATAGGAAAATGCATTAGACAGCCATATGTTTTATTATTTATTTCTAGTCAAGAAAGATTAAGTTATAATTCATGAGAAGCAAGACACCGGGGTCAGACTTTTCTCAGCAGAAATAAATAGTGCATTATATATGGTTGTCCACCATCTTTGGCAGTAACTACTACTTACCGACCCACCTGTTATATTTTTTTATTTTATCACTTCAGTTCATGCTGAGAATTTTTTGCAGGTGTCATGGATCATGTCAAGGACTTAAAAATGCAAAAAACAAACCAGAGAAAGGACAGGCTAGACATCAAACACTTCAGAGTCCTTAAGCCTGTAGAGAAGTCATTAATACAGTTGCATGATTGCATGTGTATTCAGCTGCACAACTCAGATGTTTCATGGCTAACTGGTCTTTTAAAGTAAGGATCCAGTGATTATTAAAACACTTAGTTTGTATCTGACTGTTTTGCTCTCGACTTGAAAATGTAGTAGAAGTAGACTGGAGGTTTTCCAGATGGAAAACAGTTTTCTGTACATTTAGTGTCCTTGTGCCCAAATAGATATGAAATGCTTCAGAAATTATTCTAACACAAAGTGGAAGCTGGCTGCTGCATATTTAGCAGCTTAGTGTGGTACCTGACTAAGAGCTGTCTGATAACCTCTGCTATAGCAGTTTGCGTTCTGATTCTGTGGACTATTAGGATCAGACCAAAAAGCATACAATGAAGTTGAAGAGCTTCTAGGCTCTCCGCCAGGTAGTTAAGCAGTCTGGCTCCATTTTTTTCACTTTTGTGCTTTTACTCTGTCTTGTGTTTGAACTGCTGAATTAAAATGGATTTTAATAAACTGGTTTCCAAGAAAGTAGAAGAAACTAGTTTTTCTGAGATGGACTGCAAACTTTTCCACAATTTCAGAAAAAAGGAAAATTCCAAATTTCATTCATTTGAAGCCAAGCAGTATTACTGACAACAAATTTTGCAGATTAATGAAAGCAATTTATCATGTAAAAATGTAAGTATGCCTGCCTTTCTACCAAAAAAAAAAAAAAAAGTAGATTTGGATAGGCAGACAGTTCAATTTCAAGCATTGTTTTAATCCTCTTTTTTATCTTTATATTCTTCAAACTTCCCTTAAAGAGATTCATCTGTTTCTGAAGTTGTACCTACCCACACTGCAGTTAACTTGTTATGCATTAAATAACTAATATTTTGGGCTTTTTGCATCCAAAATAATAGTTTTCGTTGTAAAAGTGAAATGTGAAAGTCAAACCAATTTCACATTGATGGTTTGCTAATGATCAGCTAACTGACAAACGGTGGAATCCTTTCAAATCTTTGTTCATAGAACCATAGAATGGTAGGGGTTGGAAGAGATCTCCAAAAATCATCTATTCCAGCCTCCCTGCTAACACAGCTATGCCTACATCAGGTTGCACAGGAACATGTCTAGGCAGATTTTGAAAGTCTCTATAGAAGGAGACTCCACAACCTCTCTGGGCAGCCTGTTCCAGTGCTCCATCACTCTCAAAGTGAAAAGGTTTTTCCATATGTTTAGGTAGAACTTCCTGTGTTCTAGTTTGTACTCAGTGCCCTTTGTCCTATTACTGGGCACCACTAAAAAGCCCCATCCTCGTGACCTTTACCTTTTAGGTATTTTTGTAAGAATTGATAAGATCCCAGAATCACAGAAAACATCCAGTTGGAAGAGACCTCAAAGATCATCCAGTCCAACCTTCAACCCAGCACTGAATGGTCAATACTAAACCATGTCCCTAAACACCAGGTCTACACGCTGCTTAAACACCCCCAGGGATGGTGACTCCACCACTGCCCTGGGCAGACTGTTCCAGTGTTTGATAACCGTCTCTGTGAAGAAGTATTTCCTGGCATCCAGCCTGATCTTCCCCTGGTGCAGCTTGAAACTGTTTCCTCTAGTCCTCTCAGTCTTCTTGTTTCCAGTCTAAAGATCCCCAGGTCTCTGTCTCTCAGCCTCTGCTTGTAAGAGAGGTACTCCAGTCCGCTAAGCATCTTTGAGGCCCTCTGCGGGACTCTCTACAGTAGGTACATATCCCTCTTGAACTGAGGAGTCCAGAACTGGAGACAATACTCTGGGTGTGGCCTCACCAGGCAGGAGAACCTCCCTCGACCTGCTAGCTACACTCTTCTTAATGCACCCCAGAATACCATTGGCCTTCTCAGCCACAAGGGCAAGTTCTTTCAAAGCAGTTTCCATTGCATTACCTAAAAAGAAAAAAAAAAAAAAAAAAGCCATTATTGAAAGAAGGTGTGAGGTGTAGTAATGCTTAATGTAAATTTCTTTCACAAATTGTGGAAGACTGAATTGATTTCATTTATGTTTGAAGCAAATTGTACTGCTTTTGCTAGACAAGCAAGCCAAAGATTAAGATCTTCAGTGTAAAAAAAACAAATCCCACAAGTAGCTTCTCCTTGGAAAGTTATATATGCTTTCTGTGACCTCCTAGTCATTCAGGCATGCACTGTATTTAAAGTGAGGGATGTTTCTGTGCATCCACAGCACACACACTCTTCTGAAGGGAGCTAAACCAGTATTTTAAAAGTGATATTTCCAGTTACAGTTCTTACTTGGAAAACACTGTCTTAAAATTATTTTGGAATTAGGTATGCTTGTTGCATGCAAATTAAACAGCTCCTTTTTAATGAGAGGTTCTGTGTCTGTATAAAATGGCACAAAATGTTATTCTTTATTAGTAATACTTTCAGATGCTTATGCAAGGTACCACACTCACACTTTTTCCAGCTGACATAGAAGACCAATGTGTGGCTCATGTGAGAAATACATGTGTTAAGGGAATGACACAATGAGCAAGGAACTGCAGTTACAATGTTTCTGTATCTGGAAAGCCACATCTTTTGTCCTCTGAGTGCTGCAACGCATCAAAGCAGTGAAGCATTATAGTTTCTTGCTTTTTTTGTGACCTTATTCTCCACATTAAGCTGGAGAATAAGGTCACAGAAAAAGCAAGAAACTAGCCAGTCATTGGCTTGCTTCATGAGGTCTCAGGGCATAAGAGGAAGGTTAGGGGAGCTTGAAAATGCCCAAGATGTGGGAGGTGCAGCAGGAAACTTGATGGTCTGGCAGGATGTGAGGCTACCACATCTGCAGCATCTGGTTATTTATGATGCAGGGGAAAGAAATTTTAGCTGGAAATTGAAGTTTGATTAGCTGGAAAGCATACACTACTCTTGGATTGATTTCTGATGCAATGTGCAAGCAGTGGGAAAGCACACAGTGGGATAAGACTTCATTCTCTCCCACAGCTTGGATCTGCAGCCTCTACAGTTTCACAGGACAGAAGGACTGCTTGCAAAACAAAAGAGAAGTCGTGCAAAAATATATAGACAAGTTGTTACCTTATGTTTTAAAATGAGACATCATCTAAATTGTCCTAGTTTTATTCCAGTATGTGTCTAAAAATCTTCTTGGCTTGCACTAGCTGTGATTTAGGTTCTGCAGGCAGCATCACCATACCAGTGCAAAGAGTTGTGCAGGTGCAAAACTCATCCAAGTTTTATGTAACCAATGTATTAACCATGGGGATAGTTTGCAAAGGCTGAGCTGCATGTTACCGTGGAGACCTTGTTAGCAACTTTACTTTAAGCTAGACTGGGTACCTCCATGTGAACTGCAGTTGCAGCAGTAACTGCAGGGAAAGATACCCTGAGGGAATTTTTTCATTTTTGGTAATCTTAAGTGCAGTTTTGTCCAGATTCTTAATAGTAATAAAATGTTTAGCTTCAGTTCTCTCTGATGCTGGAAGGAGTGTATTTTGTGAAGATGTTTGTGCCCCAGTCTGTTCTGGAATTTCACTTAAACAGGTAGTTCCTTTCTTGGTGACAAGCTGCGGCTGCTGCTGTCTTAACCTCATATCTTTATTGTAACATGCTTTCCTGCTCATACCTAGGCTCTCACAGCTGTTGCTAGTGAGGAATAGTGCTTACTGCACCACGTTGTAACACCTTCTCTGTTTCATATGCCTTATTTCAAGACTGGCAGTGCTTAACTGTGGCTTATGTTCACAGATGTTATTCCTAGCTGTAAGAGCTAGGAACCTCTCTGAGTTATAGCCTAAGATGTACATAGGGAAGAAAGTGACCTATTTTTAGTCTCCAGAGGATGTTCCCAGCCTTTTCACTAGGTCTCTTCTTTGCTTTTTAAAGAGAAACTTGGCTTAGACTACCTGCAATAGTATACTGAAGGTATGTTTGCTTGCCTTATAGGTAAGTATGTATTATCTGCAAATTCTTGTGCACCTTTTAGAGACACTTGAAATACACAGCTAGAAATAAGTTTTCAAAAGGTGCAGTCACTGTATGTTGAGGGAAGGAGACCCTACTTCAACAAGTACTGTTTTTCTCTGTTTCCAGACAGCTTTAGACCCATCAGTTGGTGGGATATGTGTCCACAGATAGTCCCTTGGTGTTATTGTTTCCATTATCTAGTCTGTCAATGGGACTGGATTTCTGACTGTGTATGGGGGTACTCATTTTGTATAGCTGTATAGACTTTGGCTGTTGTAGAAGTCATTCTAGATGAGTCCCTTTTTAGTGGTTCTTACTGTGTTTTATACAATAATAAAAGGTAAGTCTTGCTACATTTCATATAAAGGATTTGCTCTGTCATCTTTTATGTGTATTTTGAATAGGAAAATATCCTGTTTCCAGTATGCCAGACCATGGTTTTTTGCATAATCTTTTGCTTTCTGAAGGATTGCATTTAATGTTTAGATTGTAACTGCAGTGTAGTTCTTAATGGTCGAAGGGTCTCTTCTCTTGTGCAGCTGTTAGATTCTTAGTGAAAACCTTTTAAAAGTATAGTCTTGAACTTTACATTGACAAGCTAGCATTTAGTATTGTGACTGACAGCCAAATTAATTAATTATAAATTAATTTATAGCCAAGACCCTCTTTTCTTCCTCACAGTTTGAAACAGTTTAAGGAGAGTTTTACCAAGACTGGATAAGAGGAATAGTGTGCTTGCTCTGGTCTTTGCAACTGAGAACCTGAATCATGGTTAAATTTTATTTGGCAACTTACCAGTCCAGCTGACATTTTTATTTCAAGCCTAATTAAGTTGCATCTTACAGAAACCATAAGTAATTATTCCTCACATTAATGACTTTGGAACCAGATATCAAGAGAATAACTTCACACAAATTCTTCAAAAACAGGGTTTTTTTTTTCAGTTAACCCATTCAAAATCAACGAAAACAAAACTACCTCTGCAGTGAAGACACAGAAATAAACTTCAAGGTCTGTAGATGGCCAGCACAATTGACATACATTCTTCTTAACAATACTCTTAAAATTCTTCCAGGCACTCTTCCTCCTGCCTGATCCTGTCCTTGGTGCTATGCTCAGGTTCTATTGCCACAGGGTGGGTGGACCCTAAGGTGTTTGGCTTCATTTTTGGGTGGGTGCTGATGGTATAAGCAAGCTGTCAGCATGCTTGTCATGTGCTAGGGTGTTGATATCACAAATTTTGTCCTTGTCATTTCAAGGAAAGCATGATCTTCATGATATTTTCTTCCTCCTTATGAAGTCTGAGGGAGTTTTTCACCACAAAATAGACAGTAGGCATCTAGGTTTTTACAGCTAAACCAACTAAAAAAAATATCTGTGTAAGCCAAAGCATACTCAGACAAAGCCTGACAAGTCCCAGGACCTTTCAGAGTCAGTATGAAATCTATTACTAGCAATGGTGATACTGTAGTCACAAGGCTACAGAGAGAAAATACAAAGCATATGCAATGCATATTTCATATGATGAGTAATTTGTTGTGTAACAGTCTTAAAGAATTCTTAGCAGGCAGGAGATCTTTCAAATTACTATGAAAGCCAACTGTGAAGCAACAGAAAAACATCATGGAGGTAGGGTAGTAAGAGAAGGGCTCAAAAACTCTCTGCCATTTTTCAGCTTGCAACCTAACTTCAAAGGCAGCAGATGGAGAAGATGTACATCATCAAAGTCATGTCTTTATTAAACAGGAAGCACATACGCTCCCCAATTTGATATAAAAAGAAGTAGATCTAAAAAGTCTTATTAATATTGGCTTAAAAGCAGGGCACCAAAACAAAAGCAGAATAAAGAATAGAAAACTGAATACAGAGAGACCAGAAGTGCTTGAAGGCAGGACAGCAGAGGACTGGGAGTATGTCACTAGCTTTCAAGCTAGCTTTAGGAAAAGACTCTGAAAATGCTGGTAGTTACGCAGTCAAAATCACAGATCTGGTGACTGGATTGTATGTGCTGGACCTTCGATATGAAAGTTGGGAGCCTTAATTGTGCAAAATCATAGATGAAGATTGCATTTACGTATGTCTTAGGCCTGACAGATCCTCTTTGGCCCCAAGAGGGACAAAAGAATGAGACTCAAATGGATTGAAGAGTGATGGAAAGTTTAAATGGAAAAGCAATTGGTGAAACTACAAAAACTACAAGCAGAGTGGCAAAGAGTATCCCAAAGAGTACAGAGTCCCTTACATAACACCCAAAGACCTCCCAACTCTTCCCTTCTCCCCATCTGAGGGTCTACCCCAAACCCCCAGGGCTCTTTCTCCCCCACCCCTGCTAGGCTAGTCTCAGGCTGGCCAGGTCTGAGACTGCTCCCCCCCTCCTTTCTCCTCCTGACATTAGGCCTAGACAGGCCTTGAGATACTCCCCACTGTTACTCGATAGGGAAGCATCTCCTACGGGAGCAGAGAGGAAGGAAAGAGGCAGGGAATGACCTTGCAGGTGGATTTATAGGGCACAGGATTTGTGGGTTGAAATACGCTGTTTCCTGTGTCCACCTTACTGGGTTGGACACTGGGAACACCAGAGGTGTAGCTTATGTGGCAGTAATGGGAGACACCCAGCCTAAACTTCCACATTATACTGTTTTTGACGCTGTTTCCATAATTATGGTTGAATCTTGATATTAGTTTCATGGAATTTTTTTCAGTTTGTCTGAAACTGCAAATGAATCTTGAGTGTAGTCATCGTGGGCACTGCTCTTTAGAGAAAATGGATACAGAACAGAAGCGTTTCCTGCTGTGTTGAAAAGTTTAATATGTGATCAGGGTTTCTAGGATTTTGAGAACAGCTATGTCCTACTGTAAGTTATTTGTAGTATGTTCAGATGGTACAAAAAAAATAGCCTTACAGTGGTATGCAAACCCTCCAGTGTCATGCTCATCTTAGATGTACATTTTCTAATACTAAATAGCCCTATCTTTTTAACGCCGTAGAGGAATTAAAAGTATTGATGATGCGTAGATCTTCATACACCGTGAGTTTCAAGATCTTAATCTTCCTTATCGGTTTTTTTTGTAACTTATTTTAAGCTGCACTCTTAAAAGAAAAATGTGTTTTGTGTAGTTGTAGGCTTAATTTCCCTTTATATACTGAAATACAAAGAAGTTTCTTTTGCTCTGGGAAAGAAGAACCAGAGGCCTTGGAAAGAAGAAAATGAGGGTGGCATAGGAATGTGCAGGAAATTCCTGCTGAGTGGCTGGGAAATATAGTATGCTTCTTATGCTAAGTTAATTTGATACCAAATAGCATTAATACCTTTCTTGTAAGGTTCCCTGAACTTCAGAGCAGATAATGATATCACAGGAATAAAATCAGTAGTTCACAGAATACTGTTTAACGTTTTTTATGTGCATATGTGCTCTCAAAATGTTAAGTTTCTCAAACAACAGATTTTTTGTGTTTTGCTGATGCTGATTGTGAACATTTAGAATGCTGGGGGTTTTGTTGTTGTGGGGTTTTTTGTTGTTGTTGTTTTGCTTTGTTTTGCTTTTTATGCTTCCTGTCCTTCATAATAAGGTTTTCTACACATTTGATGCAAACTGAATCTTATTTCAACATCCACAACATAAGGAAGTTGTGAATTGTTTTCCTCTTACTGTATCTCTAGCCCTATGTTTGTTTCCTTCTTCTATTTTCATTGAGAAGACCAGAATTCTCAACATGAATGCAGCCATTTAAAGATAGTGTCCTAGAGCAGATAAGGCATATTGTTAAAATAAACATTCCTTGAAAGCCTTCCAGTGAAACCATGCTTTCAGTAAAATAGAGGGGGGGCTGGGAGGGGCTCTTATTACAGGACAATTTGGAGTTCAAGAGTACATTAAACTTGTATTTACTGTGTAACAGTGGATCAACTTACAGACAGTATGAGAAAGAGCTTACCACCATGGGCTAAGGCATGAAGGAAGGGCAAGCCATGTGTTTCTTGTTTGCCTACAGATAAGAATCAACTAACCAGACTGATCTGAAAGAGTCACATTTTAGCCTAAGTGTAAATGGGGCAGACATACATATACAAGACAGTTGGCACTGCTTAAAAATAAAACTCACGCCTCACATATCAGAAAAAAGTCTGACCAAAACCATGAGTTTTGATGTCTGTGTTATTTAAGTTAGTGACTGTCCTGTGATTTGGCTCGTAGTTTGTCTTCCCATAGAAGTTAGACAGTTCTACAAGACAATTACACAGTTGTCTTTTGACCAAATGTATGGATTCTTTTATGGGGGGCACAGAAGAATCTTGAGTATGGGTTTGAAGAATCTAATACAGCAAACAAATTACATTAATAAAATATTGTTCTCTATAAGTGTCCTGCTGATAGATGGAGACTAAAGCCTCTTGACTCCTTTCTGTACCAATAGGATGAATTGTGAATGTCTTGGGAGTGATTAGTGAGTTTCTACAGACTAAATTCCTTTGTTCTAACTTCTCAGTGCTTTTGGGACACCAATGTTAAGGATTCTGCTGTTTCAGCTTAGGGTTTTCTTCAGTAAAAACATGAAACCAAATCAGAACACAACAGATTTATTTTTAAAGGTTTCTTAAAATATTAATATAGTTACAATGTTGGAAAACATTTTTTAAAAACAGAATAATACTGAAGCTAACATTTTCTGCATGATCAGACAAATAACATCTATGTTTCTGAGATGCTGGCTCTAAATATGCAATTTATTTCAAGAAAAACAGATAGTAAGAGCATTTAGTGGATCCTTGTCTAAGTTCAGGTAATAAAAGGCCTTGCTAGTCTTGCTTTAAGACCCAATACAGCCTTTGAAGTTTAAGACCGGTAGCTCTCAGGAATTCCTCAGTATTCTATTACAATTTTTTCTGTAATTTGTTAATTATCCAAGGTTCAGGTAAATGTGAAAGAACTTGGTTAAAAAGCTTTGGAAATCAGAAGTAAAATAAAAAGTCTAAGATCTGAGAACATACATAACAGTTTTTCTGAAGATCTTTATACTTGAGTACCATTCTGTAGAGATTGCTCTGAGTGGTAGGGCTAACTGTAAGAGTTTTCTAAATTAGGGGTTGTGAGGTTAAACATTTAAGAGAATTTAGGAGATACCAGATCCCTCAGTATTACTGAAATAAATTTAAAGAATCTGTCCTGAAGGTTTTATATGTTCATGACATAAATCTTTTATCTTGAGTGTCTCAATATCAGTAAATTGGGAATGACAGAAAATGATAAATCAGAAGTGCCAAAATATGAACATGCCAAGGTAGTCATAAACTTTCTGCCCCCACATCAGCATCTACCAAAAGAGGCTATCAAAGGCTGAAATGGGACAATATTCTAGTGGCCATGAAAAGCCAAAGAGTTTTGGAAGGCTAGTTATCTAAAAAACTCTGCATTTCATATTTGGACTTTTATCAGCTGAATATGAAGCATGTTCTTTTCAGATCAAAAAATACTGAATGAGAGAATTACATTGGCATGGGAGAACCTGACTAAGGAAAGAAATGATAGAACACATTTCCAGTGGAAAGAGTAAGGGACAAAGTATATGTCAGTTGAAAACTCTGGATTTCCTATCCTACCCCATCTGCAGTCATTTTGTCTTGCGTTATTTCTTTGAGTTTTATATTCAAAAATTCTTATTTTGAACAGAATTGTTGCTCTTCTTCATTTTGCTTCTTACTGAAATTACTTAATTTTGTGCTGTATGCCCCATGAATCTTTCTACTGAAAAAGCCATTTCTAATTAAGAAAAATTCTAGTGATGTTAGCAAGTACATATATTTATAAACTGAAGCTGATCAGAATTATCAACCCTGATATAATTTATTACTTGGCACAAGGTATTATTTAACTTCTACATAGAGGTCATCTATTCCAGTTTCTGGAATTAAAGGCATGAACTTCTCATCAAATAATATTAAAGAATTTTAATTTCTCCTCTTAGCTGCAGGCTACCTTAACAAATAGAAGAGTTGGACCTAATTTCAGCCAAATGCCATAGGAAACTAGGCTGCAATATAAATTCAGATTATTTACTATTTGCTGATACTTAATTTCACATGAACAGGGAAGCTTATTTTAAAGCCATGGTAATGTCCCCTCAGCTCATAGCCACTGGGCTTTTGTACTGTAGTAAAGTAACTGACACTTCCTCTCATCTAGCAACTTGTTACTTAATTAGACTTCTGAAACAAGTCTTTAAATTCAAAAACTGTCTTGGCCTGCACAGTAGCCAAGATTCTAGTGGCATAGAAAGTGAAAATAAATAAATACATAAATAAATAACCACCTCTTTGTGAAATCTGAGAACTTTCAACTGAAGACAGAAAATGAAGAACCAATGGATCAAACCAAGTTCAAAGAATGACAAATGGAGAAAACCCCCAACCACAAAGAAGCGAAATTTTGTGAAGACACAATCACAATTATTTCTCATGATAAAATACATGCAATCAAAAAGCAAGTAAGAGGATGAGAGAACACTTGAAATTTCAGATACAGGATCTTAAACACATAGTTCACCTTTTTTCAAACCAGTATAAAACACCATAATTCACCCCAGCCTCACAGAATGAGAAGACAACAGTGAAATTTTATTGAGTGCCTGCCTGAGGCAAGCACCGGTAGACCATTTGTGCTACACAGGAAGTCAACAGCCTGGACACTGTAAGAGGTGAGAAGAAAGAGATGCACTGTATCTCCTCCAAGCTTCTGGTCACTTCACAGGCCTGAACCTCTGGAAGTACTGAAGGACAAGAAGGCAAAGTCCAAAGATTATCTAGGTGAGAATGCAATGAGGAAGAGCGATAGAAGCTCATGACATCTGGCTCCAGGTGACTAAACTGCTGGAAAACAAGTTTGCAAAAAAGAACTTGGGAATCTTGGTGGAAACCAAACTGATCATTATCAAGCATTGTGCCCTTACAGCAAAGAAAGGCAGCAATCTCCTGGGAGGTGGTCCTTTTGCTCAACTCAGCCTTGACATACATCTGGAGCTTAGGGCCCTATGGGTTTTTGTTTTCTGTTGCTTAACTGTTATTACAAAGTATTCAGCATGGCAGGAGATGCTGTCTGGTTATCAGTAACTTGGCAGATGATGAAATTCTAAGTGTTTCAGCTTTAAGAACAAGATATTGTTAAAAAATAATTCTGTAAAATGCTTTATTCTTCTAAATTATGTTTTAATATTAACAGTAATGTTCGATAAAAATGGTGGTAAAGTCTCCTGTGTAAGTTTTGGTTGAAGATACTCTGCTGCAATACTGCTAGGAGCAACATGCCCCATGGTATTTTATGTACATCCTTCCTTTACATACATTGCAGTAGGGTGGAAGTGACCTAGACCCAGTGTGCTGTACAACACATGATCCTAACCAGCTATGATAACTCTCAAGAACAAAGCTCAGTAAAGCTAGAACAGGACAAGCCTAGGTTTCATTTATATGATAGTGAGAAGAGATACCCAGTAGGAAGGTTGGCAAGGTTAAGGCATGGCTGGCTTAGTCTTGCTACAGAAACAAATCAGTCAAATATGATGCTACGGCAGTGCCTTCCTTGCTGAACAACTGACAGGAAAAAACTGACAGTATTGTGTACAAACTGACAGTATCTGAAAGATCTTTAATCTCAGAACAAAAATTGGATGAATCTCACCTAATTTTATGCAAAGGTCACTCTTCTAGACATTCACTGCTGGCTGCCATTTGAGACAGTTTCTTGAACTGGATATAGCACAGCTGTTATGCATCAATTTAGAATGCATCAAATTTGGACACAATTTGTGTTACAATTTTGGACAGAAATGTACTCATTGCCAGATCACTGAAACAAGAGCACACCACTTTCCACTACTTACTGCATCCTCTAGATTCAAAAGCTGTCCCAAGTGAGTCTAAAAGACATCTTTGGAATGCTGAAGTACTGATCATCTAAAGCCAATTACAAATGTAATCATTCTTTAGCCAACTAAAACTGACAGGAGTCATTCTGGTAGACTGAAGGAGACAGTTTTTTTTCTGCAGGCTTACACTTCCTAGGAGATTTTTGATATTAGACTACATGTTTCTTGGATCTAATTAAATTTCTAAATCTGTTTCCTTTTTCTTAAATGATTGCTAGACTCGTCTTCATTACAAACCCCTTAGTTTCATTTAAGACCACTATTAAGAATCCAAGAGATAATCAACCCATAGTGGGATACATAAATGGTGGAGGGGTCTAAATTCAGTCATGGACAGAAATCTGACTCCAATATGCCTTTCTACCTGATGAATCAAGTAAACAATCAATCAAACAAACAACCTCAAATTTTCTCTAGAGTTAATTTAATTTAGCTTAACAACAATACACTGCACACAGCAACTGGAGATGTGACTTGAGGTCTCTTCTTGTAATTTTACTTACTTGTCTTCTGCAGTCTGACAGAGAAATGTAATGAATCCTCTAAGTATAATTAAGCCTAAATATGACCACCATAAATTATCTCTTAGCCCTGTGAATTGAAAGTTCGTGTATGTGTTCAGAACTAAAGAGAAAAAGTCTCTAAGACCCTGTGAATATAATTGTAGACTTAGATGTTTTAATCGCCTTTAAAAGTTTCTTAGCTGTTCTTGTACCGCTATTCCTCAAAATGATATTCTCTCAATATTTAAATTTAGTTCTTTACCATTTTATTTCCACACATAAAGTCATGGAATCGTAGAATGCGCTGAGTTGGAAAGGACCTTTAAAGGTTATCCAATTCTCATTATATGAGTTTTTTTGCAAGACTTTCTTAATCAACATAAGTTGTTTTCTTAAAGAGAGAGAAGGGGCATGGATTCTACAGGCTGAATTTAAAAGCCTCACGAAGCCTATTTTCTCTTGAAAAAAATGAAAATGGCCTATGAATCACAAAATCTATAAGCAGTATTAGTTTCTATACTAGTATTAGTTCCTATACTACTACAGGT
This sequence comes from Indicator indicator, assembly GCF_027791375.1. Lineage (NCBI taxonomy): Eukaryota > Metazoa > Chordata > Aves > Piciformes > Indicatoridae > Indicator > Indicator indicator. The sequence goes on along the minus strand of NC_072053.1, from coordinate 71,466,537 downwards.
ACTGCAATATTTTACTACAAGTTGTCCAACTACTTTTGTTAGAGATCCTCACCAAGGATTAACTAAAAACAAATTCCAAGTTACTATTTGCTTGAGGCTGATTACAAATTTTTTAGGCATTTTGCACTCTCCCCTGCTCCAGTGTCTTGCCATCTTTGCTGAAATAATACTTGATGAGAATATATTTTTGCAGTTTGCCTGTTTCTTCTTAATCCTTTTGCTGTATGTATCTGCAGAGTCTGGCTCCACTTGCTTCCATTATGTAGTGGAAGACACTCACAAGGCAACCCCTGCCTGCCCTTAGCCTTATCCTCTGCAGGACAAAGGAGCACAGTTCCATTAGTTCCTCCTCATTCAACCACCCAAAAAGCCTTCTGTTCTCTGTCCAGTTTTTCAACTGGGGCACCAGGAAGCCCAGATGTGCTCTAACACAGGCTGCAGCACTACTAACCATTTCTAGCTTTTGATACTGTTGAAAATTCACCTTCTCCTCAGATAGCTGGTTATGTTTAAACAGTTACAACTGATGTATATTGCCAGAAGTAATATGATAGAGTGAGAGAGTGGGAGTTACACCAGTGGTTGATTTTGGAAAAAGTAAATCATGTATATAAAGGAGTCACAAACACAGCTCTTCCTCAAGCACACCTGCTGAACTGTATTTATCAAAGTAACATTTGCCAAGGGAAAAAAGAAGAACAACAGTAAACACCAAGCGCAGGAGAATTGGTGTGATTTACAGAGTCAGCCAGCTTTTGCCTCCATCAGGTACAAAAGACATGATTTTGAGAGCATAATTCCTACATCTACAAATTGCTTTTGGGAGTAGAGACCTCAGGGAGCACTGCAGATCGAACAGAAGACTGTTGCATTATGAAGCCAAAATGTGTTTGAAACACTTAGCATCTTCCATGTTTGCAACGTGTTTTGCCAGTATGTGGGATGTGTTCATTAAATGCTGCATAACAAAGCACTAATATTTTAATTGCCATGTGCTCTTTGAGCAAATCACAACACCATAACAAGTGGAGCTTAGGTGATGTTTCATGAAATATTGATGCTTGCAAAGACATACAAATAAGACTCACCTGTAGAGCAAATAATCTCAAGCACAAAGAATGAACTTTCTCTGCAGAGATACAACAACTCATAGCAGTAATCTAGGGGCAGCACAGACACAAAAGGATTTCACGAAGAGAAATTGCTAGACAGCAATGACATGCCAGCATATTAGTGCTCTGTTCATGTTTTTTTCAGTAATATTATGTGATCATGTTTCATTTTCCAAAAGTATTTCTTGTTTGCTTTTACAGAAGTATGATTTCCTGGATTCAGTACATTCTGGGGATTTTGAGAAACTGAACTTCTAAAATACATCAGTAATGTTTAGAATATTTTAAAAGTATCTTGTTGATACACTCGTTCATGGCCTACAATTTACAGTAAAAGTTCTTTGTCTGAGAAGTTGATACTTACTGTTGAAATTTCAAATTTTGTACTCTCATATACAAAGCACTTCTAATAGCATGGAAATATCCATCTGTTCTTGCTCTTAAAAAAGCTGAGGATAAAAATGAATCTTTTATTTCAAGAAAAAAAAGCTTGCTAGGTGTAGCAAGTTAATCAGCACTGCTGACATACAAAAAAAAGGCAGTGGAAGAGTATTTTCCTTACATTTGAACTATAAATGCACGTAACCCACTGACAGCATTCTGATTAAAAAAAAAAAGAAAGGGATACTTTTCCTTCATACTAGATTCAATTACATACTAGACCAGTTTCAAGATGAGTTAGTTTGATTTTTTTTCCCTGATTGTCAGACATGGTTTACAAGGTTTCTACCATTTATATTCCCAGAAAAAAAAAAAATTGAAAAACAGCACATGGTTTTCAGATTGATTTTATTAATATAGATTTACCTGCTATGTAAATCTAGTACATAGATTTATGTACTAGATAAATCTAGTACATAAGATTTATGTATGAATGACCAGATCTTCCGTGGGAGGTTTCAGTTATGCAGGCATCACATTTGTTATCTTAGAATCAACATGATGTGAATAAGAGGTAAGATGCTTATAAATTCAGTCAGACCATCTAAAGAAAGATTGCACTGTTTGAAATTACCTGTTCTGTTTGTTTGACTACTTCAATGCTCTTCATATTATTGAACATGTCACATTTTTCCTGCTACAGTGGGACCAAAATACCAGCCTCCAAGTGTATTAAATGCTATGTTTCTTTTCATTAAGTTGTTGCAGTACGTACTTTCAGTCATAGTTTGAGTCTCAGTGATAGCTATTTTATGTTTCCCAAATGTAAAGGAAGTAAATGTTAAAGAAACATTAAAATGCAGTATTTTAAAGTTTCTTCTTCCATATGAGAGGCAGAGGCATTTCATAGTTAAAATCTGAATGATTTTTGACTGCCTCATAATCTGAATCATCACTAGGGATAATTCCTGTACAGTGGGGCCAAAGCACACTGTTCTTCCTTTTATGAAGAAGGGGCTTCTTCATATACATTGCAGGAAAAACTAACACCAGAGGCAATGTAGGCCTGCTTCTGAATGAGGTGGATGCTTTGCTGATGGAGGACTCAAAAAAGATGGAGTTACTAAATGCCGCCTTCATCTCCATCTATACCGCTGTACACTGTCCTCAGGAGCCCCAGAGCCTTGAGGTACAAGAGGTAGGCATGAAAAAGGCATTTTCCTTGTTGATGAGGACTGAGTTAAGGAAGAGTTAAGCAATCTGGAAATCCATAAATCCATGGGTCCTGATGGCATGCATTATAGACCGGTCAGCCTCACCTCCATCCCTGGAAAGGTAATGGAGCAACTTACCCTAGGTGCTATCCATAGGCACATCAAGGACAAGAGGCTTGTTACAAGCAGTCATCATGGTTTTAGCAAAGGGAAGTCATCTTTGACCAACCTGATAGCCTTTTATGAGGACATAACCAGGTGGATAGATGAAGGTAGAGCAGTGGATGTGGTGTATCTTGATTTCAAGTACATCATTTGACACTGTCTCCCACAACATCTTTGCAGTTAAGCTGAGGCAGTGTGGTCTGGATGATCAGGTAGTGAGGTGGATTATGAACTGGTTGAAGGAAAGAAGTCAGGGAGTTGTGGTCAATGGGACAGAGTCTAGTTGGAGCCCTGTATCTAGTGGAGTCCCTCAGGGGTCAGTACTGGGACCAGTACTATTCAATATATTCATGACCTGGATGAGGGCACAGAAAGCACTGTCAGCAAGTCTGGTGGACCACCAAACTGGGTGGAGTGGCTGACACACCAGAAGGTTGTGCTGCCATTCAGTGAGACTTAGGCTGGAGAGCTGGGCAGGGAGAAACTTAATGAAATACAACAAGGGCAAGTGTAGAGTCTTGCGTCTGGGAAAGATCAACCCCATGAACCCGTATAGGTTGGGGACTGACCTGTTGGAGAGCAGTGAAGGGGAAAAGGACCTGGGGGTCCTAGTGAATGACCATGAGCCAGCAATGTGCTCTTGTGGCCAAGAAGGCCAATGCCATTCTCAGGTGGATTAGGAGGGGTGTGGTCAGTAGGTTGAGAGAGGTTCTCCTTCCCCTCTACTCTGCCCTGGTGCAGCCGAATCTGGAGTGTTGTGTCCAGTTCTTGGCCCCTCAGTTCAGGAAGGACAGGGAACTGCTTGCAATGGTCCAGTGCAGAGCCCTAAAAACGATTAAAGCAGTGGAACATCTTCCTTATGAGGAGACACTGAGGGAGCTGGGTCTCTAGCTTGGAGAAGAGGAGACTAAAGGGTGACCTCATTAGTCACCTCATTATAAATATGTAAAGCGTGAGTGCCGAGAGGATGGAGCCAAGCTCTTCTTGGTGATGCCCAATGACAGAAACAAAGGGCAATGGGTGAAAGCTGAGGCGTAGGAAGTTCCATGGAAACATGAAGAAAATTTATTTCACTGTGAGGGTAATGGAACACTGACCAGGCTGCCCAGGGGGGTTGTGGAGTCTCCCTCTCTGGAGATACTCAAAACCCACCTGGATGTGTTCCAGTGTGATCTGGTATAGGTGATCCTGCTGTGGCAGGGGGCTTGGACTAGATGATCTTCCAAGGTGTCTTCCACCCCCTAACAGTCTGTGATTCTGTGATTTCCAGAAGGTAGTGTTACTCAGTTTTGTTATTTAAAATGGAAATAATTTTTTCCCTTAAATGCTAGTTTGCAGAATGTTTATTGTTTCAGAACAAGGTAGACAAGAAAAGGTATAATTTGAAAAAGAATCTCTACCCTTAGGAAATGTGAAATCAGGGTATAAGAAGATGGTAGTTGAGGTAGCTAATTTGTAATTTTTTTTCTCTTGCCAGAGGTACACAGATAGTTTCAGGAGGAACTCTTCCCCTCTGCTGCTTAAAGGCAAAGCAGAAGGTGTACAGAAATTGTGTTTATGGAACTGCTGTTCTGTGGAAAGGTTAGCTTGAAACTCACCAACTGTAAGATGAAGTTTAGAAAATTATAGTCCTTTTAGCAAAAGTGTAAAAGGCACCTGGGAGAGAAAATTAAATGCAGTTGACACAGTGTCTTTATCTCTTCATGTCATCACCTTGTTTTTCAAGTTTCATAAAATACCAGCTTTTGAGTAATGTTTCAAAAGTCTCACCACATGATCCCAGGCTACATTATGATCTCTGCACATCACTTCTTACTCCCTCTATCTCCAGCCTGTAGGCTTGTAGTATTTCAAAATGCCCACAGTGATAATTATAGAGAGTAAATTGCGATTGATGCTCCTTGATCTTCTCTGGGTACGTCATCATTGCTATTCAGCTTTTCTATTTTTACTTTTTCATTTAGATGTGCCAGGACATGGGTGATTAGGGCATTGTCATCCATCAGAAAAGCTAACAAGAAAACAGTTATGATAAAAATCTAGTCTCCTCTGAAACTGTTCTGTAAGTTCCAGTGTGCCAAGTGCAGTGTTAAATCCAGTGTGGTTCATAAGTTTGAGATGGCAAAAGATGCTTCTGACTTGTCAGCCTTCTTGCACAGCTAAGACTGGGTCTGACTGGTAGTTGCTATTGGTTAAACAGCAAACCAGATGGATTTCCACAGGTATTTTACGCAATATATATGCAATAATGTGTTTTCAGTAACACTTCTGGAGTTTGCCATGTGTTGCTTTTTCGTCCCAAGTTATCCAGTCAGGGTTATGCATACTCTTATTTCAGTGTAAATTTTTGGATACACATAATGACAAAAGTGAACATTAAAAAAAATTATTTTATATATGATGCTTTCCTATTTGTTCTGCTTAAAAACATCCCTAGTTCAATATTGCCTGTCAATATTTCTCAGTATTTTTTTCCCTTGGTTCAACTGTTGTTCCCTAACATTTATTTCAAGCAAAGCTATTTTGAAGGCCTCTTCCTTATTGCTTTACATACATGATCTCCATCTATGATATGATTATTATGACGGGAATAGCACCAGCTCATTTCTCCTGGAACAAAAAACGGAAGGGAACTGGCACACTGCTTTTGCCTACCCTCATAAAAACAGTAATTGTTAACACAAGTGCAAGTACTGTTTTAGTTTCTTTGTGAAAGAAGAAAAAGTAATTTTGTATTGCTTTGAAAGAAACTAATAGATAGCCGATGCTTTAGGATTAATGTGATGGAGTGGGTTAATCTAATTATGGAATATCTGAAGAGATGAGAGTTTTTGAGTGGTAGAGGCTTTGCTGTTTGCATTCTTGTGGTGTAGAGGATAACATTACATACAGTAATCTCCAGATGGTTGTTTGAAATCTTTTTGAAATTCAGGCACGGGTATACTATACAGAGTTAAAAGGTCTTAAATTGTGCAGATTTGTCTTAATTCAACCAGGACATTATTTCCCATAATTAAGTAAGAGCTGTCTGAGTGTAGTGAGCACAGTGCTTTGGATTTACATTTCCAGTGTTCAGTACTGAGGCACTTTTTTGAATTTAAACTCTTCCCCAAGAGACAGGAAAAATGAGAAACTTGAAAGGAACAGGCATAGGGATGTAAGTTAGCAAATACCATCTGAAAGCAACTTGTACAGAAGTATGTGTATCTTAAATTTTGGTATTCAGTATTTAACAACTTCCTTTATTTTTAAGTAAAACACTTCTATTATTTTATTCTTTTGATTTTTTTATTTTATTCTTTTAATTCCCTTATTTCCACAAAATTAAAAAAAACTTTTGTACTAGGAAGTCACTTATTCTGAAGTCAGCCTATCAAGTGTGTGAAAAATAGAAATGTGCTCATTTCTATTTGTTAACCCAGAATCATTGTATTCCCTTAAGACATGACTTAATTTACATGAGTGAATGTTGCAATAAATAAAACAAATGTACCATAAGTAGTCCTTTTTTTAATCTGAACAATCTTTTTTTTTCTGAGTATTATAATATGTTTTTCTGAATGTGCTGATATTGCAGATGGAGTGGCATGTGTCATCTTGATGTGCTGCCTTGTGTCTCATCATGTCTGAACAAAAGTTGAATATCAGCTGGTAGTTTCTAATTTGATGCGAATATGTTTGATTCTTCAAATTTAACATCTGAAGTACATGGTCACACATGTTCTGTTTATCCTGATGAACATGTACTCAAAGATTATTACTGTAAGGGGCTGCTGGAAAGAGTAGTTAATTCTCTAAGTGTCCTGATATTGTCATATTGTCTTATCTCTTAACAATGCAGTTCATTTTTTGTTTCTGTAGAACATACCAAAAGGGTGTAATCTTGAAAAGATACTCCTCTGTAATTCATCCTGATTATCTGTAGCCATGTTCCTTCTCGTGTTTCATTCATCCCTTCTGTTGCATAGTTTTGCATTTTTTCACACAGGACAGCGAGACTCTTCCACTCTTAGATGAAGCTTTGGCTTATGCATCACTAATTACTCCAAATGCCTGGCTTTATTCTGTAATTCATGGTTTGTCCATTTTCAAGGAAGGAGTCCAGGGGGTGGTTTGGCATGAACAGGGAAACCTAAGAGTTTCCTTGAATGGTAATAGTGTATGTGTCTTCTTTTCCCCCCCCTAAAAACTATTTTCTGGAGGAAACATATAATCTATTGAAAACACTCAAGTTCTAGTTCAAATTATTTTAAAAGATTTTGTGAACTGAGGAAGAGTGTAAGAGATATATTTAAAAAATACTGGTTATAGCTAAGAGTGACACTGTCTTGAAAATGCATCTTGATAGTCTCACATAATGCTCCTTACTGTGTTACAGAAGTGATATCTTTACCTTAGTAGTGGTGAATAGGAAAGTAATTAGTCACTTATAGTAAAGCGTTGATGAATGGCAGTTTAAGGTTTGATAGTATCTTCCTTTAGCTGCTGTTTTCCCTGTTTGTTTTCTCCTTTCTTTTTCTCTTCCTTTATTTTCTGTGCAAAAGGCATTTTGTTGCCTTTGTTGTCCTTCTAACTGCCTTTTCTACTTCCATTGTGTGATCTTAGGATGAGGGTCCAGAACTGAGCACATCAGTCCAAATACAGTAGATTTTTAAATTATTTGCTGGCCTCCTGCTGCCAGTAACTAAGTTCTTGTTGAAGCTAAACTTCTTTACCTTGTTAGCTCATGTCGTTTGGGGATTTGCTCATCCTGTGCTGGGAGCCTCCTTGCTGGACTTTTAGCATCTTGTCTTTAGTGACAGAGGAGGAAGAAGGAAGGACAAGAAAGAAAGGAGTAAATGCATGCATTTCAGCTTGATGTAGTCATACTGAGTCATTCTGATCTTCTTTGCGAAATGTGTGGTTATAGTTTACATGGAAAGTAGCTTCTGTTGTAGTAAGCTTATTCACCTCAAAACAAAAAAGTGGTGGGGTTGTTTCTCAAATTCAGATTTTTAAATTTTACTGAAGAAAAAATAGCAGGAGCACAGTGCCTTTTATCACACAAGAATTTGTGAAGCTTTAGATATCTTTTTTTTTTTCTTTTTTTTTTTCTTTACCTCTTCTGGGAATATTCCAGCTGTTGAAAGTTTCTTGAAGTTTAGGGGGAAAAAAAAAAGTAATAATAGATCCCATCCACAGCAAGTTTCTGTCATAAAAGCCTGCTATATCACACTAAGATTTGTGTGTATCTAACAAATTGGTGTTGAAGCCTATCATTCTAGCTGGAAAGTGGCAATAAGGAACACCAAAACTAAAAAAAAAAATAGTCTGAGTAGCCTTTCTCATGGTAGGCAATAATCTGTCATTGATTCTGAGAAAAAAAGATTGTTTTATTCTGAGTCTGCTAGATGACTGCTTACAAGAAAATTTATGTACTGATGTTTTTAGTATTTCTTGAGATGAACTCATTGGATTTCCTTTACATAACCTTTGAGTAAATAGGTCATTTTATAATCACAAGTATTTATGAATGAATAAATGTCTGGTTGTGAATTCGGAGGACTGATCTGAACACAGAATTGCAGTAATTTATGCTGTTACTGTGTAAGTAGTCATATAATAAACACTGACCTCTGACCTCAGCCTATGGAAGTCAGGCTTATTAAGTCATTTGTGATGTTCCTGCATAAAATTTTACTGCATAACTTCTTGTTAATGGTTTGTCAAGGTTATTTTTTAAATGCCCTGTTCTACTGTGCTTTTTACAAGCTTTTGCCTTGGCTGACCTTGCTGTGTGCACTTTTAATATTTTTATATGATGAGGTGCACGCAGAGAAACAGAAAACCTCCTAGTTTTGTTAGATTTTCTCCAGAGCAGGAGATTTCTATTCCTGTTATCCTGTTTCCTGGACCCGTCTCATCTCTTCACAGTACTTGATTCCTGCCACCTCAGTGCTGCACTTTCTGTTGATATTTCAAAGGCACAGTGGGATTTATTTTTTATTTTTATGGTGACTGTTTACATTTGTGATGCTGTCTGCCATGGTGTATGCTTGGGGAACCACTGCAGGTGCTACAGGCAACATGTGAGAAAGCCTGAGTGTCCTCCTGGGAGCAGCTTCTGCTTTAACCACTTCAGTACCCCAGTCACCACTTTATTCTCTCCAAAGCTGCTGATTCTTCCCTTGGGGTTCATCCAGTTGCCTGGGTCTTTAAGGATGAGATCTGGGAAGCAGAACTAGGATACCTTATATAAGCGGATTGTTAGATCTATTTGATGTGCTTACATAATTTAATGACTCTTCAGAAGCTATTAATTTCTCAAAACAATTTAGGTGATCTCAAATGATTTAATCTGCTGCCTCACTGAACACATTATATGTCTACTATACTCTGAAGAGTGTGCATTTTCAAAAAACGAGGTTTTATTTTACTTTTCCTTAATGAAGTAAAAAATTTCTTGGAGACCACATGCCTCCCACCACTATCATCAACTAAATTTTTCTGTGTGTTTCATCCTGTTTTAATTGGCATCACTATATGGATACTATGCTTCTATGGCCTGTTATTTTGCAAGTACTTGCATGAAATGAACAGAGTATTTTATGTGTTTATGTATAGTACATCTGTGTGAATGCTTATAATTACATATGTAATATTCATATAAATTGAAAAATTATGACTGCTTTAAGATAAGGATAAAAATTGTACAGATTAGTGTTCTTGAGATGAGACAGTTCATTCAGTAAGGGTGAAATAGTCTAAGTGGCTTATTCTCACTTTCACTGAATTTGAAAGCAGTTAAAGTTCTCAGGATTTGACCATGTCCATTAACCTACAGAGCCATTCAGTATTTCTTCAGCCATAGGCCCTTTTTGGTGAAATTGGCTTTAAGCCTTGTGTCAGCACCCTCCTGTGAATTGCCAGTTTTGGTTTTGGTTGCCTCACAAATAGCATTAAACCAATGAAATGTATTTAAAAGTTAATCTGTATTTGGCTGTTTCCTCCTTCTCAAAGGAAACAGGAATCACTGTGCTTAATAACCCTTCTATCTTGTTCATGTAATCTTCTTTGATGCATAAGAAGCTTTGCTGAAAAATAAACTCAGATTATAATATTTTCCAATACAGAACAATGCCACCATTTCTTGGAGCAGAAGTACAATATTCTGTTGATCATTTTTGTCTCAATCTGTAAGAAGAGTATCTAGCCAAACACATTAACAAAAGTAATATTTTCACTGGTATGTGAACCTGCATATTTCTGTCACTCACTCACTCCTTGAAAGTGAATAAAAATAATCAAAATAATGTTATATGAAACCTTTTACATAGCCCAAATGACTTTCTAGAGACATCTTTTCTATCTACAGAAAATAGCCCTAAAATATTAGCTTACTTTCTGTAATATTGTGTCATTCCTGTAACATCATATTCTCATTAAACTTGATATAAACTTAGAAGCAAAGTTATGCAGCTGTGATAAGAAAGGAACTGCAAGCAACAAGAGCCATTTTGTAGGACTCATGAAGTTCATGTAATCAGTCAAAAAATCAGTATCTTATCAGAAATAGTATTTAGTTCAAATATATCTGATGCAGAGAAATATGAACCAATATTGAATCTGAACCATGGTAATGCAAATGTATTTATGCTTCAGGAATGTAAGACAAATTGTAGTTGTTCAAATTATTTGATAACTATTATCAAACTTTTATACCTATATTTTGATACAATGTAATTTTTAGGCATAAAAATGGACAATATTTTTTCAGTTTTTATAACTGTTAAATAGACAGTTCTGTTATTCAAGGCAACCAAACTTTTTTCTGCTGGTTAAGATTCAGCAGTTAGTAAAAACCATGTTCACAGAATGCTCCTTTGGAATTGTGATGGTTTGAAACTGTCTTTTTAATTTTTCCTTGCAAAGTTCAGAACAGAGAAAGTGAAAGAATGTAAATAAGTCACTATTGGGTGTAAGAAAGCAAAATAACAATTGTTCTAAACCCTTCCATTGGATAGATAGAAATGTTTAAGAACTATTACCCAAAACAAAGTAGGCACTCTGCACATTCTGCGTTCTGCAGTGGGGGCAGTTGCTGGGCTGTCTGGCTGCTGTTTCTTCTTCTCTTCTGGCTGAAGATAACACACTGACCTTGGCAGCTAAGTTAACAACTTTCTGCTTAACAAACTCTGCTTCTCTGTCCAGGGAGGTCTGGGGGGAAGCTCCTGGGAGAGAGAGAGGCCCCTTTGGGAGGGACCCGCTGGGGGGAAGCAAAGGGAGATCGGTTGTGCTTTTTCTGTTGATTGTATATATTTGTGAATGTTGTGAATTTTGTATATTTGTACATATTCATTGCATTTCATTGTAGATTTTAGACTTTGCTTGTAAATACAGCTTTTCATTTGCTTCCAGACTGAGCTAGCCTGGTTATTGTTGGTGGGGGGGGAATTTCAGCTCATACCGACACACTTTTTATTTTTTGGCACCCAACGTGGGGCTCGATTGCTTGTTTGATTTATTTCTGCTCAGATTAGGAAGCAAAATGAAGCTGTTTTGGATTCTGAGTCATTCTATTTCATCTATTATCGGTGCAATTGTCTACAGATGGGCCATTTCTTGCATGATAGACAAGATTATGAGATATGTGGCATATAAGTAATTTCTTTGGGTTAAGAACAAGTTACTGAATGTTGGTGAATTCTGTTGTGGTCTTATTGGGCTAAGAAGCTATGGTAACTCAACTATGGATGTGCTAGCAGACACTTTTGAGTTTGTTACTCCTCTTACAACTACAGAGGGTCTTTGGAACCAGTGGTACCCTAGATATCTTGTGCTAGCCTTAATTTTGTTACTTCTTGGAATAATCATATGGCTACTGATAGCACTGTGTCAAGAAAGACATAAGGCTACTTGCTCTTCCAACTCTGCTGTGAATGTGAAAGCCAAGCCAGTAAATTTGGTGGCCACTGTAAGCAGAAAGCGTAAAGGAGCTGCAGGAGGAGATGCAGATGCTGCAGGAGACGGTGCAGATGGAGATGAGGGTCCTTCTACTCAGGGTCCCTCTGATAAGAAAGAACCTTCTGGTGAGGAAGAGAGGGTTAGCCTTAAAACTCTGGTAGACCTCTTGAGACCCCACATGGATGATGGAGATGTAGGTCAGGATGTAGACCCTGGTAGATTAGCAGCTGCTGGCAGAGCCTCTGAACTCAAGGAAATTCAACGGAGGATTACAACAGGATTATGGGGACAGCAACCTCAGGATGATGATGATGATGATGATGAGGATGACATACAGTCAGCTAATGCACCCAGACAGGAAATTAGACATGTGAGGAAGGATTACATCAGAGGAGATAATGAGCCAGTCCTGTCTTGGCTAGCCAGGTGTTTTGATATGGGAGCCCCAGCATTGGTGGTAGGCGACAAGTCGGCCTCTCAGCTCTCAAAGGATACAGGCATAGACAGGCATCTAGGCAAGTGCATTGGTAAAGTTTCTCTGTGGGCATGCCTCCTACTGGCAGTCTCGCTGAGGTACCCCAGCAGAGATGATTTACCATGGAACCCTAAGCCTTGGACCACAATAGCTGAGGGAATCAAGCGTCTGAGAGAATTTGCTGTGAGAGAAGTAATGTATGGAGATCATAAGACTCTGAATCCTGATGAAATTCCTATTGGAACAGGCCTTGCCAAAAAGCTCATTAAGCTTGCTCCTCCTAATTATGCTACTATTCTGGCAAGCAGGATTGTGGCAAGAAATTATGGTGGAGTGCCTCCTACTGTTGGCCATTTCACTGACCAAATGAGGCAGTAGTCTCGCACGTACTTCTTTGGTTTCAGCTATTGAAACTTTGTCTGGAAAGATGTAGAATTGCATGAAAGAGCTGAAGGAGGAACTTAAAACCTCCATATCCAACTTGATGAAGGGGGATGATTCTGATTCCTCTTCCTCCAGATGGATACAAGTTTCAGCTGTCAGAAACAGACGTGCTCCAAGAAGGCCATTCCATAATAGGTCAAACCAAAACAGACAGCAGAGGCAATCACGTGGCAGTATCTGGATAACTCTGCGTGATCAGTTTGGTGAGAACATGAACAGATGGGATGGTCAACCAACTTCTGATCTTTTCAAGAGGTTACGGGAGCTGCAGAGGGGCAGATCCTGAGGTAGCAATACCAGGAGGGTAGCTGTCGCTTCCTCAGTTTCCCAGAACAACTCTGATAGCTCCAACAGTGATCCTAATTCTGATGCTGGACGTTGTGCCAGCTGTACATGTGGAGGTAATCCCCACCATTAGGGGTGCCCTGCCTTCCGCCAGGGGGAGGTAAGGGATAATGGAGATAACAGAATCTATTGGGATGTGTACATCCAGTGGCCTGGCACTTCAGAATTTCAGAAGTACAGGGCCTTGGTTGACACAGGAGCTCAGTGCACCATCATACCATCAAATTATCAAGGGGGAGAATCTATAACTATTCAGGGAGTCACTGGTGGATCTCAAGAGTTGTTTAAGATAGAGGTTGACATAAGTTTAACTGGGAAGCAGTGGAAGAAACATACTATTGTAACAGGTCCTAATGCACCTTGTATTTTGGGAATTGACTTTCTGAGAGAAGGGCGTTTTAAAGACCCTAAGGGTTACAAATGGGCTTTTGGAATAGCAACTGTAAAAATTGATGGAGGAAAATTGAAGTTGTCCATTAGACCTGAGCTTTCAGATGAATCTGCAGTTGTGGGACAACATGAGATAGAGGATGTAAAGCTGCCGGTTGCTTCTCAAACTGTGCATCACAGACAATACAGAACCAACCGTGACTCTTTGGTGCCCATTCAAAACTTGATTCGTCAGTTGGAGAGTCAGAAGGTCATCAGCAAAACTCATTCACCTTTCAACAGTCCAATCTGGCCTGTGAGAAAGCAGAATGGAGAGTGGCGTCTGACAGTTGATTTCTGTGCCTTGAATGAAGTAACTCCACCCATGAGTGCAGCTGTACCAGACATGATGGAACTCCAATATGAACTGGAATCCAAGCAGGCCAAATGGTATGCTACCATAGACATTGTTAATGCTTTCTTCTCTATTCCCATAGCAGAGGAATGCAGGCCTCAATTTGCTTTCACCTGGAGAGGCATTCAGTACACATTCAATCGTTTGCCTCAGGGGTGGATTCACAGTTCAACCATTTGCCATGCAGTGATCCATGATGCTTTGGAGAAAGGTGGAGCTGCAGAACACATTCAGTTCATCGATGACATCATCGTCTGGGGTGAGACTGCTGAAGAAGTCTTCGAGAAAGGTAACAAAATCATTGACATTCTCTTGCAAGCTGGTTTCGCTATCAAGCGAGACAAGGTGAAAGGACCTGCCAGAGAAATCCAGTTTCTGGGAGTGCGGTGGCAAGATGGTCGCTGTCACATCCCAATGGATGTGATAAACAAAGTCTCCACCATGGCAAATCCCATCAATAAGAAAGAAACTCTGTGTTTCTTAGGCATAGTGGGATTTTGGAGACTGCACATTCCTGGATACAGTCAGATTGTGAAACCTCTATATGATGTGACTCGAAAGAGAAACAGTTTCCAATGGGGTCCTGAGCAACAAGCAGCCTTTGACCAGATCAAGCGAGAGGTAGTCCAAGCGATGGGTCTGGGACCTGTCCGAACTGGTCCAGACATTAAGAACATTCTGTACACAGCTGCGAGTGACAATGGTCCAACCTGGTGCTTATGGCAAAGAGCTCCAGGGGAGACACGAGGACGTCCTCTTGGTTTCTGGGGTCGTGGCTACAGAGGCTCAGAGGCAAACTACACTCCAACAGAGAAAGAGATTTTAGCTGCTTATGAAGGAGTGAAAGCTGCTTCTGAAGTGATCGGAAGTGAGACACAACTTCTTCTAGCTCCTAGATTGCCAGTTCTGAATTGGATGTTCAAAGGCAAAGGTTCTTCAGCACATCATGCAACAGATGCTGCCTGGTCTAAGTGGATGGCTCTGATAACACAGAGAGCTCGAATGGGAAATCTCGAAAGGCCTGGTTTGGTGGAGGTGATCACAAACTGGCCAGAAGGCACAAGCTGTGCTAAACCTCCAGAGGAGAGAGTAACTCGTGCTGAGGAAGCTCCTCCTTACAGTGATCTGTCTGATGATGAAAAGAGATATGCTTTGTTCACAGACGGTTCCTGTCGTCTTGTTGGGAACAAGCGGAGATGGAAATCTGCAGTGTGGAGTCCAACGCGCAGAGTTGCAGAAGCGAGAGATGGAGAAGGAGAATCCAGTCAATTTGCAGAGGTAAAAGCTGTCCAGCTAGCTCTTAACGTAGCTGAACGTGAGAGATGGCCAAAGCTTTATCTCTACACTGACTTGTGGATGGTAGCCAATGCCTTGTGGGGTTGGCTGAAAGACTGGAAGAAGAATGGCTGGCAGAGGAAAGGAAATCCAATCTGGGCTGCAGATCTGTGGCAAGACATTGCTGCTCGCATTGAGAGAATCCCAGTGAAAGTGAGACACATCGATGCTCACATTCCTAAGAGCAAAGCTACTGAGGAACAACAACACAACCATCAGGCAGATCTAGCTGCAAGAGTTTCCCAGGTGGACACAAACTCTGATCCTGACCCTGATCTTGACTGGAAACACCGAGGTGAGCTGTTCTTAGCTCGGTGGGCCCATGACTCGTCAGGACATCAAGGCAGAGATGCAACCTACCGATGGGCTCGTGACAGATCCATTGACATTTCCATGGATGCTATCACACAAGTCATCCATGATTGTGATATTTGTGCTGCTATTAAGCAGGCAAAGCGGATCAAGCCCTTGTGGTACAGTGACTGATGGTTCAAGTACAAGTATGGTGAAGCCTGGCAGATTGACTACATCACTCTACCTCGTTCTCGATCTGGTAAGCAGTATGTGCTGACTATGGTAGAGGCAAGCACTGGATGGCTGGAAACTTATCCAGTTCCTCATGCAACTGCACGTAACACCATTCTTGGTCTGGAAAGACAAATCCTGTGGAGATACGGAACTCCAGAGAGGATTGAGTCAGACAACGGAACTCATTTCAAGAACAATCTTGTAAAAAACTGGGCCAAAGAGCATGGCATTGAGTGGATATTCCACATTCCCTACTATGCACCAGCTGCAGGGAAGATCGAACGCTACAACGGTTTGCTGAAAACCACTCTCAAAGCCATGGGGGGTGGATCCTTGAAAAACTGGGAGAAACATTTAGCACAAGCAACCTGGTTGGTGAATAGTAGAGGTTCGGTGAATCGAGCTGGACCTGCCCAATCAGATTTGTTGCGAAAGGAGGAAGGTGATAGAGTTCCTGTTATCAGAGAAAAGAATCTGTTAGGCAAAACTGTTTGGGTATTTTCACCTTCAGGAGAGGCCAAACCTGTCCAAGGGGTGGTTTCTGCTGAAGGTCCTGGTCACACCTATTGGGTGATGCAAGAAAATGGTGAATTTCAGTGCATTCCACAAAGAAATCTAACTTTGGCTGAGAGAGGTTAAATTCAGAGTGTTGCGCAGATACAGCATCGCGCCCAAGAGGAGAGTCCATGAGATCTACGGTGCACGAACCCTGAGAGCCCTGAGTCACCTGAGAGTCCCTGTTCCTTTCTTCGCTCCATCTGCGAGGAAACAAGCTGTTTGCTGTTTTTCCTGTGATTTGACTCTTTTGAATCATCTACATCTGAGATAGCCGGAATGGACTATGGTCTTTATTCACCTATTGTTGTAGATATTATTTTAGATTAGATAAATGATAGTAGTAGCCAATGGAATTGTTTAGAAGGGGTGGACTGTGATGGTTTGAAACTGTCTTTTTAATTTTTCCTTGCAAAGTTCAGAACAGAGAAAGTGAAAGAATGTAAATAAGTCACTATTGGGTGTAAGAAAGCAAAATAACGATTGTTCTAAACACTTCAATTGGATAGATAGAAATGTTTAAGAACTATTACCCAAAACAAAGTAGGCACTCTGCACATTCTGCGTTCTGCAGTGGGGGCAGTTGCTGGGCTGTCTGGCTGCTGTTTCTTCTTCTCTTCTGGCTGAAGATAACACGTACTGACCTTGGCAGCTAAGTTAACAGCTTTCTGATTAACAAACTCTGCTTCTCTGTCCAGGGGGGTCTGGGGAGAAGCTCCTGGGAGAGAGAGAGGCCCCTTTGGGAGGGTCCCCTTGGGGGGAAGCAAAGGGAGATCAGTTGTGCTTTTTCTGTTGATTGTATATATTTGTGAATATTGTGAATTTTGTATATTTGTACATATTCATTGCATTTCATTGTAGATTTTCGACTTTGCTTGTAAATACAGCTTTTCATTTGCTTCCAGACTGAGCTAGCCTGGTTATTGTTGGTGGGGGGGGAATTTCAGCTCACACCGACACAGGAATAAATCCTGGGCTTGAGCTACGGGATTGTAAAAAGTAGCTTTGTATTTAATGTTGTATCTTCAAACCTGATAGACCAGTGATGGAAGAGAACCTGCAGTGTTGTTCCTCATAAGAGTACCAGTTGGTAAGGGATATCTCTTCCACCTCCTGGATGTCTCAGGAGAACCAATGAAAAATGCAGGACGGTGGCCAGGACTTCCAGCATTGGGAGCAAAAGTCTGCAAGCATTACATTACTCTTGCTGATCCAGCATGAAGCCTAGAGACTGGAGATTTTGCCTGCTTTCATTTCAGTTCATGGAAATGACTTTTGGATATCCAAAGTTGCTCTAAAGCTGCAATAAATTCTCCTCCCTTATGCCTGGTGTCATGACGGCAGCAGAGACTTTTCTAATACAATCACAGCACAGGTCAGCAGAGGAGATTTTTCTAAAGGTATGGCTGCACACACAGTACAACGGAGACGACAAGACAACAAGAGCTGCCTTTCACTAGAACAGTGCTGCTTGATCCATAGCTTTGCTGGCAGGTCATTGGGGAAACTTGAGCTCAAGACCTAGCTAATGTGGTTAGGTCCAGCTGAAGTCTGTAGCATGCAGCTGGTCTGAAAGTTGATGCCTAAAGTTTGACCACAGGGTGTGCAGCACAGAGGGTGCTTGGGCGTGGCTGTTGCACAGGTTGAAATGCAACCTGACAGATATTAAGTAGTGATTATACATGAGCAGTTACTAAATAAGGTGGAGGTTTTGATCTGTGAGGGCTGCACAGTGTTTCTCACAGCCACTTTACATTCAGGTGAACTTTTTTTCCCCCATTTCTACCTATAGATTAGAATTTCCTATGTAGTAAAGGCTTCATAAAATCCTCAGGAGAATTTCCTTGTTATAAGTAAAGATCAATGCATTTTGTAGAAGCCTTGCACTTCAGTGAGACTAGACAGGCTGGAGAGCACTGTCAGCAAGGTTGCTGATGACACAAAACTGGGTGGAGTGGCTGACAAACCAGAAGGCTGAGCTGCCATTCAGCAAGACTTGGACAGGCTGGAGAGTTGGGCAGGAAGAAACTTAATGGAATACAAGGGCAAGTGTAGAATCTTGCACCTGGGAAAGATCAACCCCATGAACCAGTATAGGTTGGGGACTGACCTGTTGGAGAGCAGTGAAGGGGAAAAGGACCTGGGGGTCCTAGTGAACGGGAGGTTGACCATGAGCCAGCAATGTGCTCTTGTGGCCAAGAAGGCCAATGCCATTTCTCAGGTGGATTAGGAGGGGTGTGGTCAGTAGGTTGAGAGAGGTTCTCCTTCCCCTCTACTCTGACCTGGTGCGGGCAAATCTGGAGTGTTGTGTCCAGTTCTTGGCCCCTCAGTTCAGGAAGGACAGGGAACTGCTTGCGAGAGGCCGATGCAGAGCCCTAAAAACAATTAAAGAAGTGGAACATCTCCCTTATGAGGAGAGACTGAGGGAGCTGGGTCTCTTTAGCTTGGAGAAGAGGAGACTAAGGGGTGACCTCATTAGTGCTTATAAACATGTGAAGCGTGAGTGCCGAGAGGATGGAGCCAAGCTCTTCTTGGTGATGCCCAATGACAGAACAAAGGGCAATGGGTGAAAGCTGAGGCATAGGAAGTTCCATGGAAACATGAGGAAAACATTAATTCACTGTGAGGGTAATGGAACACTGACCAGGCTGCCCAGGGGGGTTGTGGAGTCTCCCTCTCTGGAGATACTCAAAACCCACCTGGATGTGTTCCAGTGTGATCTGGTATAGGTGATCCTGCTGTGGCAGGGGGCTTGGACTAGATGATCTTCCAAGGTGTCTTCCACCTCCTAACATTCTGTGATTCTGTGATTCAGTCTTCCTTATGTCATCTCATTGGTAATGTAATGGCAAAATTAAGAAAGTTTAAATGGATATATTGTTAACTGGATGATTGGTATGGTATCATTGCTTGCATATGGTTTTAATCACTTTACAGCAGTTTTTCTCCCTCAATCATTGTGTGTTTTCCATTATTTCTACATCTAAGAATAGCAGGTGCTTTACCCTCTTGTGTGAAGATGCATTCTTGCACATTCTTCATACTCTTTATTAGAAAGCAAAATTGTGGATTCTCCCTCTATGGAGATATTCAGGACCCACGTGGATGCATTCCTGTGTGATCTGGTGTGGGTGTTCCTGCTCTGGCAAGGGGGTTGTACTAGATGATATTTTGGGGTCGCTTCCAACCCCTAAAATTCTATAATTCTGCATTCTGTGTTTCTGTGAATAATGTTATCAGTGATTCAGTGATGCATTCACTACTTTGAAGGTCATGACTTGTGTAGCTTTGAAGAATGGAGCAGTATTAGAGTAGTCAGCATATTTCCTCTTAGAGTTGGATACTACTAATAATTACTAAGCTTTGAGGAATCTGAGTTGTTACAGGTTTACTTGATCCATGGATGGTGCACATGGGCAGTACCACTGAATATGAAAATTTTCATAGCTACTTCAGTATTATCAGTTCAGTTACTGTGATACTTCACAGTGATGCAATCTGGAATACTAATGTCTTGGCAACTGTAGTGATATGCAAATCTCCGTTTTTCAGATTTTATGAACATGGACAAAGTTGCTTGTGCCAGCAACCAGAACAGGGGCTCAGTGGAAAGATAATTAATTTTCTTTTATTACTACATATTAATGAAGTTATTTTTATTCAGTTTAGCTATAGCTGCTGTAAAAGTTGACCGATGCAAATGTCAGTCACACTTTGAACCAACATGGCTTTACTTTTGCTTTGCCTAAAATGTTAAATATTTTCTACTGAAACCGTGACTGCATGAAAGTTGTTTGGCAAAAGATAATAGTGAAAGATCTGAAGAACAAATAGGTGTCTGAAATGTCAGGTACTGAGATCATGAAACCTGTGTTTAGTTTTGTTCACACATTTAATCAAAAGAACATGAAGGATTAAAAAGAGTGTGGTAGAAGTGGACACTGTAATGGACAGTTGCAGTATCTGTAAATAATAAGTTTCAAAAGCTTTGACAAGGCAATCTAAGTCAAGAAAAATAGAATTTAATTTGATTTTAGTTGAACATTGCTTTTTTGATCAAAATATTTTATAGCTCTTGGACTGAAGACAGTCTTAATTTTTCATAATGAAAAAAATTATCTCCTCAGTTCTGAGATTGAAAGAGTTTTTGGTTTTTTTTACTTCATTTTTTGCTGGAATGCACAAACCAAAAAGTTGGAGCATAATATCTGGTTTTAGTAGCAAATTTGAATGAGGCAATCTGCTTTTCTTTTTTTCCTTTTTCTGCATAAAGGAGTATAGAAGGCTGAAAAGAAGTAAAAAAATTTTTTTTCTTCCTTAGTAATCATAGAATGGTCTGTGTTGGAAGGGACCTCTGTAGGTCATCTAGTCTAACCCCATCTGTAGTAAGCAGGGACATCCTCAACTAGATCAGGTTGCCCAGAGCTCTGTCAAGCCTCACTTTGAATATCTCCAGGGATGGGGCCTAAACCACCTCCCTGGGCAACCTGTTCCAGTGTTCCCCTACCCTCATGATAAAGAAGTTGTTCCTAACATCCAATCTAAATCTGCTCTTCTCTAGTTTGAAGCCATTGCCCCTTATCCTATCACTACAGGCTGTTGTAAACAATCTTTCCCCATCCCTCCTGTAGGTCCCCTTCATGTACTGAAGGCCACTGTTAAGTCTCCACAGAGCCTTCTCTTCTCCAAGCTGAACAACTCCAGCTCTCTTCAGCCTATCTTTGTAGCAGGCTGATAATTTTCGTGGCCCTTGTCTGGGCCTGCTCCATCAGGTCCATGTCCTTCCTGTATTGAGGGCTCCAGACCTGGACATAGTATTCCAGGTAAAGTCTCACCAGAGCTGATTAAAGTGGCAGAATCGTCTCTCTGGATCTGCTGGCAACACATCTTTTGATGGAGCACAGGATGTGATTTGCCTTCTGGGCTGATCCTGTAAATTTGAAAGACAGACTGCTTTGTTCCAGCCATCAGCTGGTTTTATAATATATTACTGCTTGCTTCTTTTTGTAAGTAAACACATTAATCTGAGGGTGATACACGTTTGGGTGTCTAGCTAAGGTGAGGGTCTTTGTAAAATTAAACTCTAATTTATGGTTTTCAGTAAACTCTCCTGGTTTATTATGAATACAACAAATAATTGCAGCCTGCCTTAAATATGTATTTTTCAGAAGACTAATGTCCACAGCCTGGACTTACCTATTTTTATGCTCATGAATTCTCTTATCTACACCCTACCTTTTGAAAGAAGGTAACTATTGCTGTGCCAATGGAAATAACTGTATGATTGAGGGTTTTTTTCCCGTTAGGATTCACCATGTGCTACAGCCTGTACAGTGATGAAAAAAATACAGATTCTTATGCTCTGTAGTTCTCTTTTCCACTCCATCAGTAAAAACTGTCAGGATGAATGTACATGTTGTGTATCTACACAACATTTCCACTTGTTATTGCCACTTTATATAATCACAATATTTTTTTTCCTCTTTTCATCCTTTTTTTCTTTTCCTTCGATAACAGTGATTATATTTACTAGTTGTGAGCAGCTTAGTTTTATCTGTGGACTCAGAATGTGATGTCAGTGAATTGAAACACATTGATTTAATTAAGAAGGCAACTAACACTTTTTTTCATTATCTGTAATGTATGTGTACTTTTTTACAGAAATCATACTATAGGTGTAATGGTTAAAATATTCAATATTTTAGCTGTTAGGAGTCCATTCTGCCAATTAACTCTATTTATCCTAATAATTCCAGGAAACCTATAAGCTGTAACTAGATAGTCTGAACATAACTGTGCTTTTCCTTGCTGAGCTTCTGAAATACGTGAATATTTGCCCTCTCACTAGAGAAGAAACATCCTTAGTACTTACCTCAAGGACTTTTATGTTTCTAAAAATAAAAAAATAAACAGGGGAAAAAGAGTGGGGGGAGGAGAGGCAGGGCACAAAAAAATTCTGTCTTATGCTCACTGCTTGTTCGATGCTACTTGAATCTTCAGGCTGTCCTTTTTTTCAGCACCAAACTGGTACATACATGTGCATCATGTTGTTAGATGTCCCTAAAGTGGTGAGTCCACAAGGACACTCTCCATATTTTCTCTTCAGTCATTTCTATCTCTGCCTCTGTGCCTCCGCCACAGGAGGCATCCAGCCTAAACTGCCACAATCTCAGAAATGGAAAGTGTATTTTTTCTCAGTTTTCATAGTGAAATGGATATACTTAAAAGTCTAAGTGAAAATTCTCACAGCCAATTCTTCTTGGAACCCAGTTTTCATCTGCTTTACTGTATTTAATATAAACAGAAAGTGTTTTCCTTGTTTTGGAAGTAGTGCTCCAACATATATTGTATTATAGTACAATATATTAGACTATCCTGGTTCTGTTTTTTTTTTTTTTTGTATGTAAGTGTATCATAGGTACTAAAAATTTTGAATACTTTATATGCTTGTGCATAAGGCAGAAGACATAATGCAAGCTTATGTATAAACTGAACAATTTTTCATTACCTTTCTTCTGTGACTATATATGGATGCAATATGTTGTCCTGTGTTAACACAGCCCGCTCTCACAAGCCCCACTGCCCCCTGCACAGATGGCGGAGGGAAAGTAACACAATAAAAACCTCTGGGTGGAGATAAAGAGAGTTTAATGAGATGATAAAACGCACAACTGCCTCAGCTTATTTTCAGAAGGTCGCAGCAAAAAGCAGAAGCAGCAGCAGAAGCCAGTGACCTCCTCTGGTCCCCAAACCACAGCCCACCCAGGAGAAAAGACCAACACCCACCACACACCCAAAATCAGAAACCAGAGGCAGCAAGTGGGACAGGAAGCTCGTTCATTGGAAGAAGTGCTCACTACAAATTCTGATAGTCCTTTGTAGGAAAAAGTAACATTTTCCATAATTACTTAAAAGCAGCTATTTAAGTTAGAGCTATGTCATGGGTGTGCTGCGTAACCAATTAGTGCATGGCTATTTATGCATTTTGGAGATCAATGTAAGAAGCAGATTGATGTCTGGAAAGTGCTGTGCATGCTCATGTGAGATTGTGTTGGTTAACATGTGGCAAAAGCTTACTTGATGGAAAATTTCTGAATAATTTTATGTCAAGAAATATTTATCTTTTCATTAACAGTTGTAGACACCAGAGAGCTTCAATTTTCTGAGATCTAGGAACAAGCAGAGCCAGAGGATTCATAGTGTATAAGTGAGGTAATCTTCCAAATGGACAATTAAGTGGATATGAAGACATGATAGCTTCAGAAAATCTGACTGATTTTGACACAAATTATGTATCCCTTTATTAAACTGCTCTATAATTTGCTTGTACTGCATGGAGACTTGGAGCACCAAGCCAGATAGTGACAAAGCAAA
This sequence comes from Indicator indicator, assembly GCF_027791375.1. NCBI lineage: Eukaryota > Metazoa > Chordata > Aves > Piciformes > Indicatoridae > Indicator > Indicator indicator. The sequence continues at coordinate 71,442,882 of NC_072053.1, read as the reverse complement.
AGTAGCCAAGGAAAGGAGTACTATAGAAAATATCAAGAATGTGGTGATGAGCACTTCTACAGTATGATGCTTTGTTTTCTTCTTCCATATCGTCAAGGATGGCAGTGATTTTTGAGATAGGTAATCCTATGAAAGCTGAAACCGGAAATTCCTCTGAAACTTGATCAGGATGTTTTATCTTTCAATACTGAAGATAACTTACCTCAGCTCCTAAGATAGGTCCCTGCTGCTTTGATCTTACTTCATCAAGTATCTTCTTCTTACTGTGTATCCATCTGTTGTAGCAGATTTTATAGGTTGTGTTCCTTTGTGAACTTCAACTCTTAACTCAGACGTGGGAGTATTTAATCTTTTATTTAGTAAGCATATTTTCTTCGGATGTCATTCTTTTTTTTTTTTTCTCCCCCCTCCCCCCCCAAAAAAAAAAGAATTGATATTGCTTTTTCCTTGATACTTGCATTCTGGGACAAGTGGTTTAAATCAGCTTTTGAGAAATTAGGAATATATCAGTAGTATTTGAACTGGGAAAGATCTAAGACCCCAAGTAGTGCTATGAGTGTACCAATAGTGTTTGTAAGAACATGGCTTAGAGGTCAGGGATAGTGTGATGTGTTCACAACTGCCATGGGGACATTTAGTATTAAGTAGCATAACACCTTGCTCTTGAAAATAATGTAATTTCCATGGGTACTAAAAACAGCTGAAAACATAATTTCTACATATATAGATACTTGAGTGTTTTGTTGTTTTATTGGTTTTTTACGATTACTGTTCTAGGGCACAGGTTTCAAGGAAATGTTAATGAAACAGATTCGAATTTTGAAACACCTACACTTGAAAATTGACTATAAGTGTTCTATTTATCCTATTACAGAGAGAGAACCTATTAGCTAGCAAAATTAATCCACAAGAAACAGCAAAATTAGTCCTACTAGCCTAACATTATGGTCTGAAATAGGGTTGAAGAATAATAATTTGGGAGATAAGGTTGTGCACAAGGGGAATGTAGCTTTTATTCCAGAGTGTACGGTGTAAATGGATGAGAGAGAAAGAGTATGGATAAAAAAGGCATCACATAAACATGGAGCTCTGTTCTTGCGTTAACACAACAGTTGTGTCAATATCAGAGCTAGAAATTAGAAGCCACTGGGCATACATCTATGTCCTCTGTCTCTTTTAAATGTGAATTATGGCTATAGAGCTTACTTGTGTAATTTTATTTTTACTAACAGCCCAGAAAACAAAATAATTATTTGTTCAGTGCTATCTGATTCTGTTGTATACAGCAACAGCAGATGATATTTATGGTAAAATGGCAATGCATATACCAAAGGTCTGCTGTGCATAGTGTCTTCTTATCAGTCACATTTCTTTCACTAGTAGGACTGCCTTTTCTTTTGAAATAAAGCAAACTAAGATGACCTCCATAGGCTTGTAACAGAAGCAGGCACTTGATCTGTTTTCCTGGTGCTTGTCTATGCATCCTGCCAGCAGTGCTGGAAAAAATCCGCTCTTTACATCTAAGGACCACTTCAACATAATAGGTACAAAACATTTCATTCCTGCTGCACAAGTACCACACTTGTCAGAAAGGGATTGGGAATTACAAGAACTGGATGTGAGGACTGTTTGAAGTGTACTAGTAATGTGGGTGGCAATCAAAGAAGTTATTTCATACTTGTGGGATTTCATAATTAACCTGAGCAGAAATTGTGCTGCTTGTGTATATAATATGTACCAAAAAAAAAAAAAAAAAAAAAGGATTTCTTGTAAATTCCAGAAGACAATGTGAAATGAAGTTCCAGCAAAGCTAAAACTCTTTTTTTCTCTCTTCTCTCCACGAGGTTTGAATCACATTTTCCTTGTATTGTTGTATTCACTACATAAATAATTATTAATAATCATAACTTTAAAATAAATATTCAATAGCTTTTTTTTGTCAACATGATAACTTTAATGAAAATGCTTTGTAAGGAAGCCAAAGACCAGAACAAAGCTTCAAAGAATAATTGTCAACAATTTGTTTCAAGGAATGAAGCATTTTGACTTTATCTTTGATTGGAAATTTGCAGTAGCTGTGTTGAATCTTGACTACAGTGTGCTACCCTGCATGACTGAGACAGGGAGTTGCAGCCCTCCTCAACAAGCCATTGTGTTTCATTAATCTGTTTGGAAATATTTTTTCTGCTTTCTATATCAAAGTCATCTACTACTGCAGTTTCCTGCTGTAATGCAAATATTCACTTACTGAATGAAACAGACCCCTTGAATTTCACCTTCAGCCTTTAATGAATGTTTCTGGAAAATTCGTGCCTCTCCCTAGCATGAAATACAACAAAAGTAGATGCATCCAAAGGAAACCTGTGCCACAGAGGCAGAGGCATCTGAATTGAATACACAGGAGAGGGAATGGACCACAAACAGTAAAAACACAGTGTTGTGGTACTGAGTACACCACCGTGTACCATGTGAGGTGCCTGAATTCTGTATTAATGATTCAGTAGTGCTGGGAGTGTAAGTACGTTACAGGCATAACCAGCCCAGTTTCTTTGCAGATTGTGCAAAAGCAAAGACTTTTTGTTTTCTTACATTATAAACTACCTGATGTGTAGCCAGAAATAGAACAGCAGGTAATAATGCCAAAAACATGAACTAATGGTCTTATAAGGACAAAAAATTTATTAGTCGTTGCTTGAAAAAACATACATGATATTGTGTTTTGGCACACTCTGAAACACTTATCTCCTTCAAAAGTGCTGCAAATGTCTGAGCTACGGATTTCCTGGTGTTCTTTTTCTGTTGGGATGATTAATAGTACAAATACTAGATGTGAAAACAAAGGACTTTCTAAATATTTAATACATCTTAAAGATCTTAGATAAGCTTTTATATGGCTTAACAAATAGAGTGTGTATTCCATTGCAAACGTTTGCTGTAAACTTCTATCCTTCACCTGTGATTGCCATGCATCCTTAATTTATGGTATTTGTTGATTTTTTTTTTTGACTGGAAGGCAGTTAGCAAGCTTTCTTCAAGCTGTAGAGTAATTTTGATTAAATTCAGCTTTAAAGTAAGCAACCACCTGTATAAACATGTAACATTAGATTGCATTGTTTGCATTTTTTAAAATAGTTTTCTTGGCAATGTTCATATTATGCTAATGTGAATGCCGGAAGTATTGCTAAATCATTTAATTATATTTATTAAAAAACCCCTCCTTAGCAGTAGTTTTCTCATACTGACTTTGAAATACTAAACTATATTGTTACTAACTTTCTCAGGTAATTAGAATATTGAATCAAAAATGTGATTCAGGCCAAAGCCATGGAGAGCTGAGTTAAAAGTCCTTATTTTTACATTCCCCTTGTCCACATGTAGCATTTTATTTAAAGGAATCTAACAACAAAAAAAAAGGTTATCCATAAATATTGATTGAATATTCTGTGACTTTTAATTAAATTCCTTAAATATGTTGTGATGCAGTGTGAGCAGCAGTTGTTTAACTCAGAGTGGCTAATAATTAAGAGACAACCAAAAATTCATTTCAAACCTACATGGTTCATAGCAATTACTTTCTCTACTAGCAGGTTTGGGTGATTTATTACTATTACTTATTTATTGCTAGTCTAAGTTCACTATGGGCTATCTCCTGTTAGGTATTCTGCCCAGAGCATCCAGAAAAGACAAACTGAAGCCAAGAAACCTTCAGTAGGGTCAATATTACCATATCTTTTTTTCTTCTCTCATTCTTGGAGCAATGTCCACAGCACACTTCCAGATGTCACCAGTAGCTCACTGGGAAAGCAAAAGGGAGAAAGACAGCTTGCCCATTTTAAGATTTCTCGTCTGAAAGAGTCAAACAACTTTTAAATAATAATCATCAATATCAATAACATTTTCATTTTCCAGGCAGACAAACACAGTGCATAAACAAAAGCTTTTCCTTTCAGTGAAATCATACCTACATAAAAAAAGTATCACAGGCTTATCTGAAGAAAATAAAACACTGTTGCTTTTGTATTTTTTCATTGTAAAAAGCATAGTATGCTCTCAGTTCATCTAAAATTTGCTTTGAACTTTGGATATATTCAGACTTTTAATAGGACAAAACTTAATGGGGTTTGAGTCATGTTTTGAATTAAAGGACTGGTTTAGAAGTGTGCCTTCTAAGCTAAATCTTATTCTTTCCAGCTCTGTTGAAACTGTATTTTAATGTGTCCAACAGGTTTGAAATTATTACTTCCAGATTAATGTACATTCATTGCACTTTTCATTTGGGTTTAAATGTGTCTTTGGAGCTGTAACAGAATTGATGCTCAAATATTGAAATGTGGAGGCCATATAGACTCTGAGTAGTATTTCCCTAATGAAGTCCTTTCAATCAAAAATCCATCAGCCCAACAGTTGGTTTCCAGAATGATATCTTGGCTGTTCTTGGGAAACATCTTTTTGATTTTAGAGCAAAAGAATGTTAAACATTTATTTCTGGAGTATCTCTTATACTATCAGAGGAAAAGGAAGGATGCCTATTAATACTCTGCCTACTGAGGTGGTTTATTTAAAATCAGAGAAGTATACCCAGTGATTAAGATTGGAATTAACTCAAATGAATTGCAATTGTTTACCAACTTCTCAGAAAATTCTTTTGGGTGTACTAAATATTTTTAATTCTTTTTCAGAACTATAGTGATAACATTATTTTAGGGATTTTTTTTTCTTCCTTTTTTTTTTCACCTCTCAATAGCCCCTATTAATTTATCTGAAGAGTGTACCTAGGAAACTATTTATGTGATTAGTGTGACTTTTTTTTCTAATCCTGCAGAGGAATTTTCAGTCTCCATGGTGAGCATTAATACTTTGGGGATGTACATCCTTTAAGGAATGTTTACATGCTGTTCATATTGAATAGTTAAGAGCTTAGACCAATGTTCACCATTCATTTAAATTAGTATGATGTCTGATTAGGAAAATAACTTCATCTGTAGTCACTATGAAACAACTTTTGCACAAAGATTGTTATGTAAGTACTAAAATCTTTAACATTTTATGGTACTGCATTTTCAACTATTCTAAAACATTCAGAAAACACTAGGAATAGTGAGAATGCACAGTCTAACCATTCCTTAATTTTTGTCAACATGCATCCATTTTCAATTTCATTACCTCTTTTGGGAGAGAAAACAGTAGTAAACTGGAGCTTCTAAAATGCTGACTTAGAAACACTTTTTTTCCCCCCAAAGACACACTGAATTCTTACAGCTCTTGTATTCTCTGGCTTCTCTATATTAAACAAAAGAGGTCCACTGTCAGGGAGTATTACTGAAGCATGTGAAAAAGGGTTGCACATTAATTCTCTTGTGTTTTTTTTTAACAGAAAAGCCTTTTTGTTTGTATTTCCGTGTGCATTTAAGCATTGAGTCCTCATTAGCAATTTGTCTTTTAAATTCCCTGATTTATGCCAATGAATTAGAAAACTATGTTTACAGAAATAACTGATCAGATGCATATTTATCATGTCCAGCTTAATACTTTTCAATATTTTTTTCCTTTTCTTATCCAATACCATAAAAATAGATCAAGGTATACAGTCCTTGTGTTTACAAAAACGTAAATTAGAATTCCACAAGTTTAGAAGAAAATGCATAAAACATAAATAATAAAGTAGTTGTACACTTTTTATTATACTCTTACATCAGGCCTTTTCAGAAGATCGGATAAGGAGTAGACTTCAGTGTTCCCAAAATAGGTAGTCACATGAGCCACATGTATAGTGTCAAACCTAAACTAGAAGAGTACCAAAAAAAAATAAAGTAATTGACATCAGTGTAACCATAAGGGGAAAACAGATGATTTCTCATGAAGTTGCAGTTTTCTTTCTGAGGCATATGAAATTAAACTTTCTTTATATTTTATTATGTAGTCCTCATTTGTTTCTCCAGTGCCTAAAAGCTCTTCTTTTTATTTTTTTTTCTTGTTGGGAGTCTTTTCTTGATGTTCCGAACAAGCTGTGCAGATTCCCTAGCTGCTTTTGGAATCTATTCTTGAACAACTCTTGGCTAACTGCTGCCCATAGAGATACGCATTGTATGTGTTACTCCAAATGTGTGGGTTGATTTGCTATGCTTACACAGTTTTGGAGACAGTATCATTATAGAAAAGAGGGGGGAGCAAAGGAAAGGCATAACTTATAACTCAGTGTGAGACTTTATTTAATGTTGAGTCTGAGCGGCAATTTATCTTTCAGCCTGGGTAGTGAACTGTGTGAAATCACTACACTCCCTTAGCAGAGTCAAGATGAGTATCATCTTTCTGTGTCTTTAGATATGATATAAAACCAGATTTAATCCCGTTTACTTTTGTGAAATTCATTAATTTCCTGTATTGCCATATACAATGATACATTTAACTGAAAGTGTGAAATTCTGTTAGGAATGCTGGTTTATTTTAGTTAATATTTTAAAAACAGCTTTTTGTTTGTTTGTTTGTTTGTTTGTTACAAATATTCTTTGAACTTGCTTTTCTGGAAATGGATTTTTTTTTGTTTAGTTTGGTTGAGTTTTGGGGGTGTATTTTGTTTGGTTTTTACTTTCTTAGGGTTTCTGTTTGTTTATTATGAAATTATCAGGCTTCTTTTGTGTATGACAGGAATTATTAATGTCCTCTCTAGAGTGTGGATTTTTTTTTATTTCCACATGCTGTGTTTGATGAGCTTATATCCATTTTTTTGTGTGTGTTTGCTTTCATTTGTTCTTTTGTGATGGATACTATTAGTAGCATTTATTTAGCAGAAAATTGATATCAAAATGTCCTAACAAAATTTTTGATGTAACCACAGAGAGATCATTTTCCTGTGGTTTCATTTTATTCTGATTCTTTAGTTTTCTGCATCTAACCCAAATCTGAGATCCCTTGAAGCAGAGAGAAATGTGCTTTCTTGTCTGTCAAAGATCTCTAGTGTGTATAACGTTCTCTAAAGATTTGGATTGTGCTGGTATGAAGAAAATACCCTGCTTATTTCCTACCATCCCTTCAATTATATATTTCTACACTCTCTTAATATTAAATTACTAGTTTAAATATCATTAGAAAACCTTTTGAAATGAGATTTTTTTTTAATTATATATTAAAAGTTAATGCATTTACAAGCAAGAACTCTGCATCAGTAATATTCATTTGCTTTAGCAAAGACCTGTGATCTTCCTATAGTCATACAACATGGATTTTATTTTTCTTTGAAGCTGTTTATCTAGTTTGGTACTCGACAAGGAGACAGCTTACAAGGTGAGTTAGTTAGCCACTTTGAGTTAAGTGATTTAGGAACGCTGGTGCATTTGACTGTTTACTAATTGGAATGCTCATAATTAACATTTTTTTCCCTAAATCTGCTTGTTTCCCTAAAGTCTTGCTGTTAAGTAGTGCTATTTTGTTTTGTTTTGTTCTTGTTAACTAGTGCTAGTTTTTAAACATACCCCAGGTTTTTTGACTTCAAGTAGAGAAGAGATTTAACTCATGTCATGCAGGCTCTAAATGGTGATTATAAATATTGTGGATACATTATGCAGATGCTGTCATTGTTGGTAATCTGTCTAGTTGGAGCATTACTGGAAAGAAAGTCTTTAGAGTCTACATAAAAAATTAAAAGAACAAAACCCAATATGTTCAGTCAGTAAACTGGAGGTGAAGGATAAACATAATTATCTGCATTAGATTTGCTCAGTCCAGATGACAGTAACAACAACAACAACAACAACAACAACAACAACAACAACAACAACAACAACAACAACAATAATAATAATAATAATAATAATAATAATAATAATAATAATAATAATATTCCAAACTCCAGACATATTTCTAAGGATATAATGATCCTATAAGCAGAAATTTGACTTGTATAATGATTTAGATTTTGGCATAAAATATTTTAGGTCAGTACATGGGTTAACAGACTTTGATTAATTTCTTGGGTTCAGCTAGAGAAATCCAACTTCATCCCCTCTGGGAACCTAATACTATTGTCCAGTAACAACTCAGAAAGGCATAGGAACGAGCTAATGTCCTGGTTTGTTCAGGAGTGTCACGGTAGATCTTACAGAGCTTGAAACCTCAGCATATTGCTGGCAGGAGAGAAGTGGGCATCTCTGCAGAGCTCAAATCCAGTTAATGGCTAAGGAGCTCCTCAGGCTATAAAGGGATGTCTCCCTCATGCTTGCACATGTGAATCAAGTCCTGTTTTATTTCAGAACTGAAAAATGCACAGATTCTGTAGAAATACAACAGCTTTTTATTACTGAATATTCCCATTCTTACTTCCATAGGAGGTGTGCCATGAAATAGAGGCTTTTTGGGTTTTACCTTTTTTAATTTTTTTTTTAAACTGCATCAATTTTGCTGTGTTAGTCACCAGTTTTTTGTTACTTTTTCATCTTATTTGAAATTTTCCTTCTGGGACCAAAAAAAAAAAGGCAAAAGAAAATAACAGTAAACAGAATCACAACTTGCGGTGGGAATTAATCTGGACAGAAAAACTATATTTTATGTCACAGCCATTTCATGCTGGTTTAAAGTTTCACAACTGTGCAAGTGACAAAAAAAATCCAATATGTACTACACATTTGCCCAGAGGGGAGGAGATCAGCTCTGCAGTAATTTAAATTCAACAGTTCATAACAAACTTTCCTTTTATTCTAGAGGAAAGTTTTACACTGCCAGAACAGTTTAAATGGGTGCAAATTTTCTCATCATCAGGATCTGCCATTTAATGACACACACGTGTTACGTAATTGCAGCTATATCCTGAAAGCAATACTGAAATATCACCTTTAATATATCAATCTCAAAATAATAAACAATGTATTTTGTGTCTGTAGAATTATCTTGATTTTGTACAGTGTGTGACAGGGATGATCTTTATCGCACAACAGGGCCTAATGAGAAGAAGCTGTCATTTCTGACTGGTTCTGCAGAAAAAAGTGTATAAAATACATATAATTTTGTCAATATATTAAAATAACATTAAAATGCATTTTTACAAATTTATTTCCTTATGTCTTGGGAATTTGATATTGGAAATTGTGACTGAATTTTATTAAGGTAAGAAAGATCTACTAAGTTACTTAGATAATCTCCATGAAATTTATCCTAGCTAATTATTCAATAACAGTGTCATTTATACATGGTTGTCTTTTTCCTCTTTTTCCTAACACATGTGATGTTGAATTTTTAAGGTTTGGTATGATTTTAGGTAGCCTTTGATGAGATTGTCGTAGTAGAAAATCAAGGAAAAGAAGAATTAAGTTCTCTTGGAACAAGACAGTTGCAACAGAAAACAATTTTTAATCATTTGAGTATAGTTCATATTAAGCAATGTGAATGAACAGAATGCTATCACTTAGTACTATCTACTGCTGTAATAATAGGCCAATCTTAACTAGTGCTCTGATGTTGAGCATCCTTACGTATATGCCTTTCTAGTCGCTCTTGCCTGCAGCTGTGTAATGGATCTTTTTTTGTTTCTTTGCTTGCTAGGGAGTTTCTTCCATTTACGTTCCATCAATCTGTATCTATTATAGTTTAATAAAATATTGTATAGTTTATTCAGGAGAGGATTCAATACTGTATTATCCATATGTAGACAAGCCCCAATACACAAATCCATACTAAACTTAAGAAGGGTACTTGAATTTAAGGCTTTCTTTTCCTTTTTCCTTTAGATTCACTCATTTCATTTTGAGAAGTTCTTTCTGCCTTGTTTTGCATATGTAAAGTAAGGTGATAATATGAGTTCTTTCTCCAGTAAAATGTCATTCTTGCCATGAATTGTGCATTGTCCTGGAGCAGATCTGGTTTATCTGTATTTATTAAGAAATTTCCAAGGGTAATTACATGCTGTGCCATGGAGGATTCCTTGGTTTGGCATCTGTTTGGGATCTGTTAGTAATTTGTTACTGGAGTTCAACTGTACCTTTCAACTTCTAGACTCATATTTTTAATCCTTATTATTTTGGGGAATTAATGTCTCTCTTCTCAGAGTATCATCAAAATGCTGAAATAGAATGCTGGAATTGGAATGTAACATAGGTTTGGGCTTTGAATAGTGAATGAATGAGGAGCTGTTCAGATTTTGGGAGGAAAAACTATTTTCAAAATTTTGGGGTTTGTTTCTTGTGTGTTTGGTTGGGGGTTTTATTGTTGTTTTTGTTTGAGAGCTCTGTCTGAATCACGATTATCTACACATTTGCTGTTTTTAGGAGAAGGAAGGCAATGTACTGAAGTGTTGCATATGATTTTTTATGAATTTTATATTACACAACTCTTAATTACAAAATGAGCAGTGGAAGCTGAAGTGCTCTTTTATTTCACGGTGGTTTTGCTTTCCTTATTTCCTGTTTACCACTGAGCACATACATGAGTCACTGGTTTGACCGAACAGAGTTACTGCCCTCAGTAATCACTTTCACTTTTTTGTTTTGTTTTATTTTTTTTTCTGCTTATGTAGAAGTATATGGCTTATACTTCTCAAAAACCAGGGTTATTGTGAAATCAGTAGTGTTAGGAGCAAAGAGAAGGCAGAGAGTAGAAAACAGCCTCAAAAAGGCAAGAGGTGACACAACTGGAGATGTTTCAGTCTCATTTCAGATAAACACGAGTGCCCCCTTCAGCTCTCCCTCCAGAACAACTCAAATCTCCCATAAGGACCTCAAGAAATGACACAGTCTTTTTATGCATGCACCAAAGGTAGCTAGTGACAGTTCAGCAGCAGATTACTTTGTGTATGCTGTGAGGATGTGAAGGACAAAGATCAGTTTTGCAATGGGTACTTCCTTCCAGTGATTTGTGTTATAGTTAGGGGTAGATTATAATTACAGCTGTTCATCTAGGTACTAACTGATACACAGTTTTCCAGAAGGGATTTTGTTGTATGACAAATTTTCTCTACCTAGTAAATGCACCATCACTTGCACATCCTATTAAAAACTGAGTAGGAAAAGGATTCTAGGAGAGTAGAAGAATTCTAACATTGTGGAAACTACAAACAGAAGATTGGGAGGGAGAAGTTGTGGAAATAAAGTTAGTTCATAAATGCTGGTAATTCTGGAAACCAAGCTACTTTTTTTCCTCTTTCAGCAAATGCTATTTCAGGATTGCTTCAGAGGATTTCAGATCTTAAGGAAAATACTCATAAAGAGAGACAATGCAGTCTAATGTAATAGGGAGGTTGCTTCTCAGAACCTTATTTATGTTAAAAAATTGTCAGGAAAGGGCGCACTACACTTACGATTGTAGGCGTATCATGTCACCTATACAGAGGTGTATATTTAAATCTAGACTGTGTGAAAGGTTAGAGCTAAAAGACAGTCTGCAGAACATTTGGATTCAGAAGCTAAAGTTAAATAATTCAGTCTCCGCCTGCACTGGAAGAACCTAGTGAACACACTGAAGGATTACAGTTCACTTACAGTGATATTGCCAAGTAAGCCCTAGAGGGAAGCAAGTGGAATTTCATTTCCAGAGTGTTTCAAGTCATATTTCTTTTGTATGCAGGTAATGAGTGAGTAAATTGGCCATCTGTATTATTACTTCCTGGGTTTTTTTCTTTTGTAATTATGCTGACAAAAAAAATAAGTGTGTAAAAAAAAAATAGGGAGGCAGGAGGGGTATGGGGACAGAAAATTGATAGTGGAGAGTGCTTTTGTTTTTCTGTGCTCTCACTGAGGCAAGCACTTCTCAATTATTTTGCTCTGGCTGTTGTGCAGGTGGTTGACCAGATTGACACACTAACGTCTGACCTGCAGCTGGAGGATGAGATGACAGACAGTTCCAAGACGGATACGCTCAACAGCAGTTCCAGCAGCACAACAGCTTCCAGCTTGGAGAAGGTCAAGGTGCGGGGCAGCACACTGCTCATCAAGCCACCTGCACACCCCTCTGCTATCCTCACTGTGCTGCGGAAGCCTAATCCACCCCCGCCTCCACCACGGCTGACACCTGTCAAGTGTGATGAGCCTCTGAGGCTGCCTCCTTTGGCCAACACTGTCAAGACTAATGGTACCCTGCTGCGAAATGGGGGCTTGCCAGTTGGGCCCAACCGCATCCCAAATGGAGATTTATGTTGTATACAGAATAGTAATGTGGAGAAGGCTGCAATGCAGCCTCTGATGCACAGACCTGAGAAAGAGCGATGTCCTCAGCCGGGAGCAAGGGAACGGGTACGATTTAGCGAGAAAGTGCAGTACCATGGCTATTGTCCTGACTGTGATGTGCGGTATAACATTAAAAACAGGGAGGTCCACTTGCATGGGGAACCAGTCCGTGTTGTGGGAAAGCTGCCACATCAGTGCCCTCCACCACCACCTCCACCACCTCCACTGCCTCCATTTCCTCTGGAAAATGGAGGGCTGGGAATAAGTCCCAGTAATAGCTTTCCTCCCCCAAGACCTGCGACTGTGCCTCCACAAACTGCACCAAAACCCCAGAAGACCATCTTGAGGAAATCAACCACAACAACAGTGTGATATATGCCACTTGAAACAACTCTTTGTTTTTTCCTATATATAAACATAAATAAATAATGAGCACTTTCTACTTGAGCAATAAAAAGACCCAATATATTACTCGCTATGTCCAGTGAAGTGGCATAAAAATCACATGGTAAGTACAAAGACAAATGCTTGTTGATCTTGTACTCATAAAAAATACCGTTATGGCAAAGGATGCTGAAAAAGTATTCATGCTTTAGCTCATAGGTTGTAAACTTCTGTTGCAGTCTGTTACAGTGTGGTTTAAAAGACAGTGAAAGACCAGTTTGAAAATATTGATTGGTGATTCGTGATAGACTTCAGTCTGTCTGACATAAAGGAATTACCATTACACCTGGGGTTTTGGAAAACTTCCTGGTTTTAGCAAGTACCTTTTAAAATGTCATTTAATGAAGTGAAGTGGTGTACCAGATAGCAGCTTTTAATTGCATTCTAGTAAATGCATTTTTCTCTGCCTGACTGGTTGAGTAAAGGCATTGTGTGTGGATCAGTGCAATAGGAGGTAATTACTGGACTTTCAGGCAGCCTGATCTTCGGTGGGGAAGTAAAGAAGTCATTGAAAGGTATGTTGACATGGCTTTGGAAAACTGCATTATCTCACACTTTGCTTCTCACTGGGTCAATGTGTCACAGCCAAGGTGAAGCACAGAGTTTTCATACGAGTAGAGATAGTCCCATTCAGTTTCCCCCTATTTCTACTTCTACTTCTGGAGACTGTTAGTTATATTTTATGTCATGTGCAATGACAGTAGATTAGAACAACGAAGGCCCCCAGTCCTGTGTTCTTCATAAAGCTTTTGTCTGGTGCAAATCTCTTTGAAAGCAAAAAAAATTTTGCCTAAGGCCTTCAGGGACTTCCGCTTGATTCATGTAAAGACCTTTGAAGTTGAAAAGCTCTGCGTAATTATGAACCATTAACATGCAAAACAAAATATTTTACATGTTATCACATTCTGATGCTGAACCCAATTCTTACTAGTTGAAGAAAGAATCCTCGGTGTTTTTAATTATTTTGTGAAAGAACGTTATTTTATTCTTGCAGAGAATTCTTGGGACCTAGAGTTAAAAATATCCAATCAGTGAAGAAAATTTGATAATAAGTCTGTTATTTACAGAAGTTGTGCCAAATTAATCTCAAATGGCCCAACAATACATGATATATAAAAGCAGTTTTTCTTTGTCTTGTTTTTTTTCAGATGAAACACAAAATGTACTCTTTAGGGTGAAAAAAAATCAAAACAAAAAAACCCAAACAACAACAATGAAAACCACAAATAAAACTAGACAAATTAGACTTTTAATTTAAATTTCCATTTACATGCAATAATAGGTATTAAACAGAAGCAGTTTCCCTGTATACACATTTTAGTACATTTAAAGTATTTAAACCTAAATAATCATAGCAGAAATTCTAAGATAACTACTCTGAAAACTGCAGTAAACAGAGCTTGTATTTCGTGCAAATACACATCTAGAGTCTAAAGCTTCTTGTTGTATTCCCTGCATAATACAGTGGCAAAGCAAGGAAATATCTTAAATGTGTTATCATGCTTTCTCCAAACACTCCCCATGTGCTTTTCGTGGTGCACTTTATGTTTTGTGCTGCTTGACTGTACTTCATCTGAGAGCTGCTGCCAAGTAATGCTCGCAGCAGGAGGCAGTAACTTGTTCTGCGTGCCTAGATGACGTTTGTCAGGTGGACTCTGCTTACATCCTGGAACTCCCTTGTTTCTCTAAGCATCTCCCTTGCTTGCACATTGAAAATTACGGTTAAAATCACTGTAACAGTGTGTGGACATATCCACATTTCGTATCTACAGTTTTTCTTTTTAAACCAAACTGTTTTCTGTTTGACTTTGTCACTAATGTGGATGTCATATACCAACTGTTATAAACTAGCTGGATTATTTTCCTTCTTAAAAGAGCTAGAAATATACAAGACACTACAGTACTATGTAAATAAAACATTACATACTTTACATAAAATGTTTCATTTTAGTTTTCAGAAAATAACAATGAACAAATATAGGGGGTAGGATCTGCTGTGCTTATCTTGCTTTACTTGTCTCAGTTTTTACAATACAAAACTCTGTGCCAGCAGAGCACATTTTTTTCTCATAAACATGTTAGTACCTCCAAATTAGATGCTGTGCTGCATGGAAGTGCATTGGTATACATATATATAAATTTCAGGTTTGCTGCAGTTAAGTTTAGAGTTCTCAGCTCTGGAAAATTTAAGTGGCATGAGACCTTCAACATTTCATTTTCAGTTTTGGTGTCCAGTATCTTCCATTTTGCAGTTTATCCACTCTCAGAGGTGCATTCTTGACTCTTTCCCCATGCCTCCTGAGAACACTTCCACAAAATACTGCCCTTTTTTGTGTAGTTTCATGGGCAGGGGAATTGCTGTGCTATAAAAGCTGTGCTGCTTTTGGCCAGAAATGCAGTTTCGAAATGTGAAGGAAATACATTATTTTTTCTACAAAGTTTGCTAACCCAGGCTTTCTTTAATGCACCAAAGTGTTCCAAAGTGTTCGTGATCTTACGAACATTGAATCATTCTTCTGTTTCAGTGAGAGGTTCCTTGGCCTGTGATTTGGCTGAAGGTATTTTTATTAGTATAACAATTTCACATTGTTAACATGACAGAATAAAATTCAGGTTCAAACAGGTAAGCTTAACAAAGCATGGTAAACAATTAACTCAGAGCTTTGCAGCACTATTTGGAAACTTCTAATAAAAATAACATTTAAAAATTAATACATTCAGCTATCAGTGGTTTTTGCATTTATATTAGGAATATAATCTCTGTGAAGAATTTTTTAAACACGTATAACATAGCATGTTTCACAGCTTACTGAGAAAAACACAGTTAACTAACCATAACTGGGCAGGAATTGTCTGCCTTTGAAACGTAAGTGCAATGTCCTTGAGAGTAAATTTAGCATTTTCCAAAGAAGTTAGTACCTGAAAAATGAAGGGATAGTAACAGTATTTGGCATTTGCTATAATTTCAGACTGCTGCTGAGTTTTGACCCCCCAAAGATATTTTGAAGTCTGAATATTGAGAACAGAACTTCTCAAATGCAAACAGGAGTGGTTTCTGTCAATTTAATGAAGGGCACAAGCTTAGGAAAATGGAAATAAGCAAGAAAAGTTGTTTAATGTAATATTGGCATTTATTAACAGGATCTAACATATGGATTTTTTGTAAAAAAGGAACACTAGGAAAATAAAATCCAATAACAATGCTTTTTACAGACATAAGGCAAGAATATTCAAAAAGATCATGGGTATTCTATCACTTAACAAAAAGCACTATTTTTTCTTCTCTCTTTTCTTCTGGAATTATGCTTTTAATCACATCTTCCATTGCTTATAGAATTAAGATTCCAAATCAGCCTCCTTTTAGTATTAAATCAAGATTTTATTTAAAATGCTAGATGATGTAGATGACACCTCTTGTTAAGTTCCTTCAGATATCTTGATTATTGGTTTTGAAACAAACAGAGTGCATTGTGAATTCTTTAATTACCAGCAGGAGCTGTGTATGCCCTCTGGACCTGCTCAGATCTCTTTGTTTCTGTGTTCTAATTAAGGCTTTCCTTTCAGTGGAACCACAAACTGTAATTTTACATGTGGTTATAAAATCATGTTATGGTTGCTACATCACTTGTCTGATTTATTCTTACAGGAGGCATGAGTATTGGGCATATATCTATACAGAGGCAGCATTTCTCATTCCCAGTTGGTGTATGTGCTGTACTCCATGCTTTTTCAGAGGAGATATATGTATTGAAGCAAAATACCTATAATGAAAGCAATGAGGTTAGAGCTGTAGTAAATTCTTGTGAGATGCGTGCCAAGGCATGCAGAGAAAGAAACATGCATGGTAAACCATGGTAAGCACAATGCTTAAAACAATTAATCTGAAAAATACTTGGCATCTGTGCAATAACCAGATTGTATTTTGTAGAGCAGTGTGATATGTAGCATGCAGCAGTTACATGCTGCTGCCCAGCATTTCTGAATTTTTTGAGCCCAGATAATGCCATTTATTCCTGAAGCAGTAGTGACAGTATTGTTGTTAATGGTTTTTAAGAGGGAAAAGTTAGAAGGCCTTTTGTCTCTCTGGTCTGTTTTGTGGTGGAGAAGAACACAAGTGAGCAAGTTTCTCAGTTGTGGTTTTTACAAGGTACCTGCAGTAACATCTTGGGATAGCTCTGGGAAGCTGGTATGACTGAAGGTGAGAATCTTTCATGCAGATGCACCCAAGAGCACCTTTCATATATTGCAGGACTGTTTTTGTTGTTGTAGGACTATGTACCTTTATTGTGTGAAAATTACTTTCTGGATAGATGTGAAATATGTCAGGTCTATTCCAGTAGAAGAAGCAGAACATAAATTGCACCTGATACTTCAAATGTTGAGTAAGACTAGGACTATTCTGCTGCCCTTGCTTGGGGAAGATAAAGAGCAGAGCTCCAGAAATTGCTGTATCTTCTTTTCAAGAAGAGAGTTTTTTTCTATTTCATCATGAAATATTTGATGGATATACCAAGACTCTTTAAGGAACTAAGCACAGTCTGCCTCAGTTTGTTGTAAATTATGTTCATAATAAGAAATCATATCTCTACAAGAAATCATTTTTTTTAATCTCAGATTTGGCCCTTTGTGTTGTTTGTCTTATCTTTTGACTGTTTTCTTTTGCAATCTTGGAAGCAATAGTGAAATTCTGAGGAAAAAAATGGAATTTTGAGAAGATATGTTTAAGTGTATTTTCAGAAGTGCTTGCATGATGATGCCTATGTCCATCTTAGAGTTTGTTTTTCTTTAAGCAGGGTTATTATTATGACTCTAAACTGAACCTTCAATCACTTTAAGCATAAGAGAGCAAGAAAAAAGCCGGTCAGTGGCCAAATTTTTCGTAGAAGTGTTTATTTCTTTTCTATTCATCACTGAGTTGGCTAAGTTACTAATGAATGTCATCCTCCTTCCTCAATAAATTAGTATGTGAAAAACAACATGATGATAACATCTTTCCTGTAAATCTCCAAAGCCTGCAGAATATTTTACTTCTCATTTGTTACAAATACTGATTGTGTACTGCAGCCACAAACTACATTATCTTCTATCACTAAGAAGTAACTAGCACACAGTAATTTTAATCTATGACTGTTTTCCTTCAGTTTCACAATTTAAACATGATTAGATGGTTCAACTTGATAATGTTAATTCTGAGCTTAGACCAATATGAGACAAAAGATTATGTTTAGTGTCCATTAGGATGAACTACAGCCAACAGCAGTGGAAGATGACTTTTGAAATAAAACCATTGTACTTTCCTCACACCACTGCAGAAGAATTGGCTGCAGAATCTTTCTGGTACTGCATAAAAAGCTGTTCACACATCTGTATGTTCTAGTTTCTTTCCTGTTTATAAAAAAGATTCCATGGTGACATCTGCTTTGGTAAATGTTTGTTTTGCAAATATTTGATATTAGGAAATAATGATCCATTGAAGATAACAGAGTAAAAGAAAAGCCTCAGTGATTTTCACAATATCACGTATTTACTCTTAAGAACAAAACTATGTAGCAGTTATTTCTCAATAATGTAAAAGAAGACATGTATGAAGGAAGACATGTACACTACTGCATAGTAATTTTTACAGATGAAAATGTGTTTCTGTATACTGATAAAGTGTAAGAAGGGAAAGGACTGGAGGCAACTTTTAAACTGATCTCTATCTGTGTAGACCAGCTTCCTCGTACTGTGTTTTACTAGTCCAGTTGAATTAGTACAAAAAATTGGGCAAATTGTTGGTTTGCTTGCTTTCCTTGTATTTTGGTTTATAGGTAGTGTGGGTCTTGATGTATCTGTAAATACCAGCTGTGGGGTTTTGTTATCATATATTTAGAACATGGGACATGTATATGCTTATGAAATAAGTCTCTATAGTGGGGGCAGTGTATATACCACAGGCAGAATCAGAAATAATAAAACCAGGTGATTTTGTCCATGCTGGAAACATCAAAATTCACCTATATTTGAAAACTGGCTCTGTTTACTCCAGATGCTTTAAAGTACAGAGATTTTTTGAATAATACTAATAAATAAATCTAATGATACTATAAGTTGTACTATATTACCCAGACAGGAAAGTATTTAAAATGCATCTCCTTTTTTTTCTTTTTTTTTTTTTTTCAGCTCACCAACTAAATAAAGGAATAAGGAATTTTTGCTGTTTAGGATATAACAGGGGGGGAAAGGGTGATATCTTCATTAAAGTAAGTGTTAAAGTAAGTGCTAAATTTGAAGACAGTGAAATAATACAAAAAGCTACATGGTGTTCAACAGCACTTTTATAATTATCAGTAGGGGGAACTTTTAGCTGTCAAGTGAATGTAGAACTTCTTAATGAATGCAAAGAAAACATGAGATTTAATAGTAAATAAATAAAAATGTGGTTAAGTGCTTTAAATCCCTTCCTGTGGCATAGAAACATTATAAAGTTTACAATATTCTAATGAGTTAGTAAGACTTTAATTTCTCTGGGACTTCTCCTTTAAATATTGCTTGGAAGTCACAATGCATAGTCACATTGCCCAGGAAGTGCACTAGGAGGAAATGACAAACTTCTTCCTGGAAAGACTGTGTTCCTAGTGCTGCAGCATTTCTAGACCTGACAGTAAAATAAGATATAAGAGACGTTATATCTCAATATCCTTTGCATAACCAGACACAGTTGCAGGTCAGTGTGGTGAGAAGGCACTACAGTGCACTACAGAAAACACAAACCACACATTTTGCTTCAGTCCAGGATTTAATTCCACCAGAATTATATAGTGCTTAGGTAGTTTGAAAGTTCAGCTATTTGTATCTTTTACTATATTTTCTTTCCTTTCTTGTCCCTTCCTTTCTCCACCTGTGCACAGTAGCATAAGAAAGGGATCAAGTTTGTCTCTTAAGTGTTTATTTTTATGCTCTCAGTTCACTTTTATCTGGTAAAATGCTGATCAACAGTACTCAGTGCTTAGAACTGAACAAGAGGGAAAAAAAAAAACAATTTACCTTGCCTGTGTTAGCATGCATCGACTGATACTGGACAAGCACTTTGACTCCACATGCTGTCACTGAGTTTACTTTAAGCAGATGAATCAAAGGTTTCTGTAGTTGTTACAAAATAAAGCTTTATATTTCACAGGTTAAAGGGCTCCTTGTGTGTCACAGATGAAAATATTCATAGCATTATGAAAAGTGTTTTTCATCCTGAATATTCAGGATAGATTTGACAACAGCCTTCACACTTGAATACTGGAAAAGACAGGAGAGTGGGCATTTTTCATCGCCTCTCTAAGCAACATTGAAAGTTTTCTATCAGAAATCTGTGTAGTTTCTTGTCAAAACTGGCCCAGTCTTCTAGACTGTGATTTTAGCCTGAAGACTAAAAGACTGAGGTTCCTTGGGAGCCTCAGCTTCCCACAAAAGATCTGCTTTTGTAAATCATAGTAGTAAATCTATCAAAAGACTGAAATAAACCACGTCTTTCCTGAAGCAATTTTAAAGGTATCTTTGCTTCCATTATTTTTTTAACAACATTTCATTGTTCTGAAGTAAAACAGAACTTCTGTAGAAATCCTGTAATTCCCTACCAATACAAATACTCCTTTGTTGGGTCTAGCCAAGTCTTTCAGGCAGTATATGTCACAGACAAGAAAATATTACAGAATGACTTCCGCAAGTGCGAGAACTCTGGAATATTTATTTAGAGGAGCATAGGATTGCATACAGCACTCATAATCAGCCCTTACTTCCCCAATAGGTGTTAACAGGACATTGTGCACAAATCTGGAATTGTAATTTTCATTTGCATTGGAAATCAAACCCTTAGGTTTTATTCATGTATTTCCAAAGAGCTATAGTATCTAATGTGTGGCTCACACTAAGGAGTATTTACATTGCCTGAATATCCAAAGAAGTGCTCAACAAATATTTCCTAAAACATATTCACTCATAGGGTTAAATGTGCTTAGAACTTTCCTTGAATGGAAACTAGGTGTTGTTTATCTCCTGATTTGAGCCGCCGTTGAGTGATGAATAAAAGAACGAACCCTGCTGCCCTACTTACAATCATCCTATAATAAACCCTTTTAACCTATAGTATCCTATTACTTATGTACTATTATTATCCTATTATTATACTATTATTATTTGTTCATTTTTACTTATCCTATATTATTCTGTTATTTATTTACTCTTACTTATCCTCCATTTTTATAAATACATCATACTTACCACATTTTATTATAATGAATTACTTATCATATTCTATTATAATTACATATTACTTAACATAATTTATTATAATTACTCAATTCTTATCATAAGTACTCATTATTTATTATTCCTACTGTTAAAACTCAACTATGACAGACACTGAAAAAGCAAATCTCCAAGATCCATTATCATCAAAAAACAGCTCCGAAGTCATTATCTGTACAAAGGCTGCACCTACAAAATGTTAAAATATCTTTTTGTAACTTGTAAACAAAACGCAGTCTCTTTAAAAGCCAAAGCAGTGAACAGCTGTTAAAAAAAACAGCCTCTGTGAGGGAATGGTGAGGGAGTGGAAGATAGCTGAGTTCTGAAGTTCTTGGCAGCCTGCTTAGCAGTCATAAAAACTATAAATCTTCACCACAGTGGGAAATATTGAAAACTTAAGGAAGCTTACAGGAATTATATTAACATTGCTTTTTCTTGAGAAATTCCTATGCTGTTTTTAGAAGAGGCATGAAAAATACAATAGGCTTAAGAACAGCATCTTAAGTAATTTTCCAAGTAAGAATAATTTCTTCAGGTATATCGTCTCTTTTTAAATGTAGTTTCTTTCCTGCATTGTCCATAGAGCACTATCATTTGCTGAGAGACATGGCTATAAACCCACACTGTAAAATTAAGGGGTTTCCCCTCTGATAGCAGATAACCCCATGCTAATTAAAGAATATTTGCTTTAGCTTCACACCTTCTTGTCTAGCAGAGGTGATGAAAGATATACCCGTGCTATGCTACCGTGCTCATTCTCAGCTGCAGATTCGTCACCAGATAATTTGTCTTCAAATCCACCAAGCCATGTCGAGGCACCAGATATCACCTCTTGAAATCTTCCAGTTGTCCATCCACGTTTGGGTGCCAGCTGTTGTTTTTCTCTCGATTCAGGCTGCCATTGGGTGATGAATAAAGGCACAAACCCTGCTGCCATATAGCAACGAGATTTCAGAAATTAAAACAGCAGAGAATCTCAGAAGCCCTCCCAGTATTCCTTTATTACTGTGTTGTAGAGTCCTGAGTCCCACTTACAGAAGTCCCAGAAGCCCTTAACAGACAAAACAGCTAACAGAAGTCCTGAGCAAATCCCTAGCAGCATCCCTACACCAAAGCCCTAGCCAGAAGTAGTTAACTAACAGAAGTCCTTAGCAGCCCTAACTGAAGTCCCTAACCAAAGTTCCTTGAGAAGCCCTAAACGAAGTGTCTATTGGTTGTTTTTTATACTCCTTGTTATCAATCCCTTAACCAGTAAAACCCAACCTCATATATAAGCTAAAATCTTTTCCCAATAAGAGGTGCCAGTATGTCAAGGAGGTGGCTTCTGCATCATGTTCCAATCACAGGGTGCCAATGTGAGGATGTTTTTCTTGGCTCACATGGAATGTTACTGTTCTGCTCTACACAGGGTGCTAAGGAATTGGTCAGCTAGGAATCATACACTCTGCACGCATCCAGCAGGTACCCTCAGAACAGTGGCTGCATCACTAGGAAAGAGGTATTTGAAATGTCCTAACTGTGATTTTAAAATGCAAGGAAAAACATACTGAGCTTCTTTCATTCAGAAAGGTTTCCACTTGTCCAGGTTTTAACCTCTAAGTGTAATATTCTTGATTGAAATGGCTAATTACAATCTCTGGCTTTAGAGTATTCACTCAATTCAGGAAGTATCTGATGCCAGTAAGCTAATTTTATGCAAGCTGACTTAGGAACAAAGGAGTATTAGTACAGGATGGACTGTGTTAAGGTGCAGCCCTCTAATATAAAGTATATTTTTATTTTAGAGGGAAAAGGAATAAAAGGAT
This sequence comes from Indicator indicator, assembly GCF_027791375.1. Taxonomy (NCBI): domain Eukaryota; kingdom Metazoa; phylum Chordata; class Aves; order Piciformes; family Indicatoridae; genus Indicator; species Indicator indicator. The sequence continues at coordinate 71,420,210 of NC_072053.1, read as the reverse complement.
ATGAAAGAGGTAAATTACAGATGTATCACAGTTAGCTATATATATATACAAGAATTTTGAAGCTCAGTTTTCATTTCTATTGAGGCAAAAGCAAGTATTTTGGAGGACAAACAGATCAATGAATGCTGCTGTATAAATTTTAAAAGTGAAAATGTATGAACACCATAAAATATTATCAACTAGCAAAAATACACATTTTATTTTAACTTTGGAACAACAATGTGTTAAAAATAGAAAGGTTTGTATTTTACTGCAAGATGAATGGTAGAAGTGGACATACACTGGAGTCAACCCTATCCAACAGAATTAGAGGGAGGAGCTAGAAGTATATCGTACGTCTTGACTTTCTGGGTTTTTCCATTGCAATAGATGTGGCTTTTTTTCACTGTTGTTCCATGATTATTTGTGGTTGATATGCTTCACAGCTCTACAACTTTGGTCTGATGCAAGCTTGTAGGCCTGGTCTCTTCCAACCTAAGCCATTCTATGATTCTATGATTCTGTCCCCTTGGCCTATGGATGTGTCTTAGTATGGACTGTGTAATTCTCATGCTTGATTAGATGCTGCTAAAAGTATTTAGTCATATCAGCACTTTTACTTGATGTATAATAACAACAGAGGTAGTAAGAACTGTGAAGATATAGTAGAGTGTAAGGAAGATCAGTCTGGCACAGAGGCCTGAAGACATGAGCTTCTGTGGGCATAGTATAAATGTTGCCCTGGCTCCTGTGCCTAAATAGCTGTGAATGGTTCCTCTTCAGGGTCTCTTAAATGATCACCTAAAAATATGGTGCCATCTTACATGATTCATGGCATACTCACAGTGGTGTCTTTGTATAGTGTTAGTGTGGTGGCTGGTAGTGTAAGTCTTGGGTTAGATCAATAAATACTTCTTTCAGTGACTGAATGTCTCAATTTTTTTACCATCTTTACTAGTTCAGAGCACATCTTTGAAGGAAAAAAACTATTAATAAGTTACTACCATCTCACTATCAAAGTTGATATATTAAAATAAGGATAGGATTGGTTTAGCTATAGTGCCAAGATAGTAGTACTAGGAAAATTAGGAAAAGATTCTTCAGTAAGAGGGTGGTCAGTCACTGGAATAAACTCCCCTGTGAAGTGATCATGGCCCCAAGTCTGTGTGTGTTCATAGGGTGTCAAGATGATACTTTTAGTCATATGTTTTAGTTTTAGGTAGTCCTGTAGCAGGATCCTGATGGTCTTTATGGGTCACTTCTAAGTTGAGATATTCTATTAAAAAAACACTATGCTGTCTTTCAAATAAAGTGTTTGGCACAGAGTTCTACTGGAGCGTGAAAGAGGATTCACTATAGAGAAAGTGGCAGTGACAGTGAGTGATGAACCGATCACAACCACCATTCCCTGTCCACCTGTGCCCCTCATGGGGAAGATTAGAGAAATCAGGAGTTAATTCTTGAAAGAAGGGAGGGATAGTGGGAAAGTGTTTTAAGATGTAGCTTTTACTTCTCATTATTCTATTCTAATTTGACTGGTAACAAATTAAATTAATTTTCCCCAAGTCAATTACATTTTGTCTGTGGCAGTAATTAGCAAATGATCTTTCCCTGTCTTTTTCCACAGCCACGAGTCTTTCGTTGTATTTTCTGTTCCATGTCCAGCTGAGAAGGGAAGTGATAAAATAGCTTGGTGGGCACCTGCTATTCAGCCAGGGTCAACCCAGCTGCAAGCAGTGCCTAAGAGTGCCAAGACCTAGTGAAGCTGTAATGGAAAATGTCCTTTCCTCGTAGTCAAGCCTCAGAAAAAAATAATGCAAATTAAAAATTCAAGATGGATTAAAAAAAAATGTTATTTCATACTCCTAAAGCATTCCTGGAAGTTAATTTTTTTTCAGGATGTGAATTGTTTTAACTTTATAAATTGAATGTTTGGAACAAAGCTTATTTGTAAATTCAGTGGAAATAAGGCTTCGACAGCAGAGGACCCATTAATATCATAGAACTGAAGGTACTGTTGCCTAAGTTAATAGAGTAGAAATAAGTTTAAAAAAATCTTCAGTGAGTTGTGTACCTGCTGGAGCAATTTACTTGGAATAGTAAATATTAATCCATAGTATGAAGGTTTTAAATCAAAAATTGGACATCTCTTTAAAAAAGACATGCTAAGTCTGAAAATTACTTTGAAGGATATACAGTGGTAAGCAAGAGAGTGATATAAATTTACCCTGGAGCTTCCTGTTAGCCATTAAAAGAACTGATACACCTTTCATTTAAAGACAGATAAAAATTACATCTTTCGGATGTTTTCTACAGATGCAATTTTATAGTTGACAAAGAAGAGAGATGGGGAAAAAAAGGCAGTTAAGCATGCCAGAGGCAATAGAAAATTAAAATGTCAAACTGTGTTTTGTAAACAGGCACAACTCAATACAAATTGTGCAGTGTTAATGAATTGCTTATACTTGTATGGTGACTTGAAATGAAGGGGTTGGGCACCTCCTATGGATATATATGGAAGTGCCTCTCCACCTCTGGAATTATGATTTTGGAATGAAACATGTTTTAGTATCTGTATGCAAGATCTACATCAGAACAACATATTACAGATCAACCATAGTGACAAATCCTTTGGCAGGTGATGTGGTATTTGGTTCTGAGGGAATCAGCCTCAGAATCAGTTTGTGGATGCAGCCATAGACAAATGCTCTTCAATTCCCTTTACTCATGTGGAGTAGTATCCATTTAATGCTGCACTGCTTTTGAAAAACCATTGTGCCCCGCCTTTGCTGCTCATTCTTGTGTCATCCCCACAATAAGCCAACTACAAACATTTTTGCAGTGAAGCAGACGGGTGACCTGAGATGTCTGAATAAATGTTTATCCCCAAAACTGGTGAATACCCTGTTAAGGAATTGTACTCAACTAATAAGCGATATGGCAAGTGGATATTAATAAAAATATTAATAACCTTTTATTGAAATGAAAAATTGCCAAAACTCATTAAATAGGATCATTGTACAGTTGGAATATATATTTACAATGGGAATGTACAGTCTTTAGGCAAAATACAATGATTTTATGCAAACTGGGAGGAAATAACATGGAAAGAGAGGATCCCCAGGAGTGAAAATGGCACTTGACCACAGTGTGGGGGGAAAAGGGGGAGACTCAAAAAGAACCTTTAAACCTAAGAGGCAATGAATTCTGCTAATTCTGCCCAAGTGGGGAGTGTTGCTGCTGTGTATTAGCTGCAGAGGCTTTTGGGGCGCTCTCGTACAGCACTGGCACAGCAGACTGCCAGCAAGACGGGTGCCACACGGTCCTAGGGCTGGTCTGGCTTCAGCAGACGGCGGGCGGTTTACAACGCGTCCTTCACGGTAAGCACTTGCTTCATCCTAGGTAAACTGAGGCATGGTGCAATTCCAGTTGCAAGGGGAAGCAGGCTTGTCCCTGTCTCTCAAGCTCGTGGCCTCTCCAGCTTGCAGTGTGCATAGGCTCGTGCCTTTATACCAGGCTCTGGTCCGGGCAACTCAGGGCAGGGCAGGGCAACTCAAGACAACTTCAACCACAATAGGTCCAAGCAGGATCAAGCGAGGCTTCAAGTAAGGCTTGAGCAAGGTTTAAGAGCAAGGCAAAGGCAACTACCAGTCAGCCTAAATATCTATCTTGCCCGAGATCTAATTGGCCCAATAGGGCAATTGAAGCCAGCACATAACCCAATAAAACCCCATAAAAAAATGGTTTTGCCAGGTTGTGGCCATAACAGGCAAAACAAAGCCCTGACTCTGGGGGAGCAGTAGCCAGTACACATGCTCTTCACCTGGTAAACAAGTTGTTTAGCAGACATGTATGTATTTTCCTGCATTGCTCTGACTTTCTGCAGGAAGAAGAGGGGAGAGGGGGACCATGTCTAGACACCTTAGGACCTGTCTGGGTTTTGTGCTGGGCCTGTTAGGCCCTACCATGACATTCTCCAAACTGTCAGATCAATCAATGATACAGTCTACAAAATAAGAGTTGATTTTTTTGTGTGTGTGACAGCTAATTCTTACATGTCTTTTCAACACTTAGATTATGTCTTTGTGAAGTTAAGTAAAAACCTGGTGAAACCTTGAAGTAAAAATAGACATCTAAGCTTGTGTCCATTTCATTTTACCATTCAATGAAGAAGCAGCAACTTTGTCACATGGTTTTGGAGTTTTGTCTTGACTTGGCTAGTATCTAAAAAGTATATAAGAATGCAGAAAAATGATTTCATCTAAACAGTGGGTATCAAGAGAATGAGGCCAGACTCTTTTCTGTAGTGCCCAGTGACAAAGGGCAATGGGCACAAACTGGAACATAGGAAGTTCCATCTGAACATGAGGAAAAAGTTGTTGACTTTCAGGGTGACAGCATTGGAATAGGCTACCCAGACAGGTTCTCCTTCTCTGGAGATACTCAGTATCTGCCTGGACAGAATTCTTTGCAACCTGCTATAGGCAAACCTGCTTTAGTGCGGAGATTGGACTTTATGATCTCCAGAGGTGTCTTCTAACCTCTGCCATTTTGTGATACATACCATGATGTACCTCAAATACATGGTTCAAGTTCACCAGAGCAACCAAGGAGAAAACTATAACCAAAATGGGAATTTGAGGTGTGTTTTGATGTGATTTCAGTAATCATTCTAGTAAAATAAGTCTTTTCTTAACAATTGACATAAGATAGTCTACTAGTTCTAACAAATTTGTAACTTCTATTTCTGCACCAAGTTGTCATCATACCAGTAAAGTAATGAATACGTAAGGAATAGCTCCTCATGGATGTTTATTTTCTAAAACATAATCCCTGCAGGTATGCATAAAACACAAATGGATTTTTAGCAACAAAAATAGCAACATTCATACAAGCATTAGTAAGATAGTTTTCAATTTTTTTTTTTTCTGCTAGGGATTTACTGGTGAACTTTCTTCTCCTTGTTCATCCAGATATAAGGAGGAAGTTCTGTATTTTTATTTTACATCATTCATTTCGCGTTCTTTCTATCTAAAACCAACCAGTGGGGCAGAAAAAACCCAAACAAACAAAAAAAAAAAAAAAACAAAACCAAAAAGCCCACCCAACCAAAAAAACCCACAAAACTGCCACCAACAAAAAAAAAACTCAAACTATAATAAAACCCAAAAACACCACCACCAAAAACCACAACCAAAAAATACAAACACAAACAACAACAAAAACCCCCAGAGAGAAAAAAATTCAGTGATATTTTTTGTTTCTTTATGATATATAATACAACATGTTAAGGATTTTAAAATAAATCAGTAACTCTCACACTATCTCACACCATCACAGTATATCAGAGGCTGGAAGGGACATCAAGAGATCATCAGGTCCAACACCCTGCCAAAGCAGGATCACTTAGGGTAGTCTGCACAGGAATGCATCCAGGTGGGTTTGGAAAGTCTCCAGAGAAGGAGACTCCACAACCCCCGTGGGCAGCCTGTTCCAGTGCTCTGTCACCCTCAGTGTAAAGAAGTTTCTCCTCATGTTGAGGTGAAATCTTCTATGTTTAAGTTTGAACCCACTGTTCCTTGTCTTATCACTGTGAACCACCGAAGACGGCCTGGCCCCCTCCACTTGACACCCACCCCTCAGATATTTATACACATTGATGAGCTCCCCTCTCGGTCTTCTCAAGACTAAATAGCCCTAGAGATCTCAGTCTCTCTTCATAGAGGAGATGCTCAAGTCCCCTAATCATCCTCGTGGCTCTCCATTGGATTCTTTCCAGCAGTTCTGTGTCTTTCTTTGAACTGGGGAGCCCAAAACTGGACGCAGTGAGAAACTCCTGAGAAACTCTGACAATGAAATAATACCTGTGAAACTATGAAAGTAGCAATCTACAAAAGAATAAATTTACAACATTTTATAAAATTACACAGAATCAATAACCATTGATGAAGTTGGGCAAGGGACTCATGATAAAGGTTCATCATGCCTGTTATTTGAACTATTTAAGTCATGGTTTCCAACAAGAAATTGTGGGACTCCTCCCAGAGTCCTCCTTATGTGGAATGTTTTGTGTTTTCACTTGCATTGAGATAGCAACTGATTAATAACAGTGGTTATGAGTCTCTATGGGATATGAATTATTATTATGAAAAATATTCATCATAAAATGTCATAATTGTTTTATTATCATTAAAAGTTATTGATAATTTTTTCAATCTTATCAAGAAATTAAACGTATCATTGTGTGACAGACTTCTTGAAAACTTTTTTTAGCAATCACACCTCATGAACGATGATAAAATACATCTATTATGGATCATAATTTGTAATTAATGTATTTGAAATCTGTATAAAAATTAATATGAACTTGAATACTTTAGAGAGTGATGATTTTAATTTTTCATGTGGTGACCCAGTTTTCAAATACAAGAGTAGTATTTCAAGACAGCGTCTGACTTGCATGTTTGTAATTGTACACTGCTTGAAGACTGGCTGAGCACTTGAAGACTGTCTGAACTTGGATTTTTGCTAAAACTTAGAACATAGTCATAAATACTGAAACAATCCTTATGATATTACAAAGCATTGTTCTAATTAGAAAAATCTTTTATTAAGATGAGGGCACAAGCCAACCTCATGAGGTTCAAGAAGACCACGTGCAGGGTCCTGCATCTGGGTCGAGGCAATCCCAAGCACAAATACAGGCTGGGCAGTGACTGGCTGGAAAGCAGCCCTGAGGAGAGGGACTTGGGGGTGCTGGTGGACGAGAAGCTCAACATGAGCTGTCAATGTGCACTTGCAGCCCAGAAAGCCAGCCAGATCCTGGGCTGCATCAAGAGAAGTGTGGCCAGCAGGTCGAGGGAGGTGATTCTCCCCCTCTACTCAGCTCTGGTGTGACCCCACCTAGAGTACTACATCCGGTTCTGGAACCCCTGTTGCAAGAGGGATATGGACATGCTGGAAGGGGTCCAGAGAAGGGACACGAGGATGATCAGAGGGCTGGAGCACCTCTCCTATGAGGAGAGTTGGAGCTGTTCAGTCTGGAGAAGAGAAGGCTCCGAGGTGACCTTCTTGTGGCCTTCCAGTATCTGAAGAGGGCCTACAAGAAAGCTGGGGAGGGACTTTTTAGGATGATGGGACTAGGGGAAATGGAATAAAGCTGGAAGTGGAGAGATTCAGACTGGATGTGAGGAAGAAGTTCTTCCCCATGAGAGTGGTGAGAGCCTGGAATGGGTTGTCCAGGGAGGTGGTTGAGGCCCCATCTCTGGCCAGGCTGGATGAAGCTCTGGCCAGCCTGATGTAGTGTGAGGTGTCCCTGCCCATGGCAGGGGGGTTGAAACTAGATGATCCTTGTGGTCCCTTCCAACCCTGACTGGTTCTCTGATTCTATGATTCTATATGTAGATTATTATGTTTGTTCATCAAAGGGGTGTTATGTCTTAGCAGGAAGAGATGAGAAAATTAAGAATGCAGGGTCTTCATATGAAGGCCAGTTTTTAACATTCACTTCATCTTAAAATGCATATATTTACATTTTGTTGCTGTTTAGTTTTGAACTTTTCAGAGTGGTATACAAGCCAGTTATGACAGTGAGCAATGCAAATGAACAGAAAGTGAAAGATTGATCCTAGTAGTTCATAATTTGGTATGACATTTTGATCATAGTCACACTTGAGTGTAGGTCTACCAAAACTGTTTGCCATTCTTCCATGCGGGAAACAGCTTTTAGAGCATGAGTTAACTGTGCTAAGGCAGAAGAAATACTAAAAAAAGTTACAGCAGAACAATCAACATGGTAAGCAAGCTTTCATATAAACTTAAAGATTCAAGTGTAAATTTTGTAGTATTAATGTATTTTCTATTGTTCATTTTCTACCCCTTCTTTTTTTCTGATACTGGTCTTCACTTCTATGAAATGTTCAAGTTACTTTTTTAAGGTTAGTGGAACCAGAAGTATGATTGTAAATTAATTACAACTGACTCGTTGATTTCTGAAAAGAAGACTGCCAACATAACGAGCTTGACTATTCTTATAGTCAGAATTCACAGCCTGAAGCAGAAAAACTTAGAAAGGCATTTGTATATAGTACTTTAAAAAAAAAATTCTCATCACTTTTTAATCAAATTAATTTAATGAAAGTGATTAATTATTACTCAGACAGACGATACATCTCTTTAATCGTGTTCAAGTCAATGCCTCATGAGCTTTCAGCAACTGTGTTTTGTGTGGTGTGTCATCAAGGAAAATTAGATCTATGTGTAGAAATTTTAAATATCTGAAATACAGAGAGCTTGATTATAGTTCTGTAAGATTCTAGGCCACGAGATAAATATTACAAAATACTGTGGGAAGGTATTGGAGTTGTTTTCTGTTTGACAGGAAATAGCCCATTTGATAAATGATTTCTGCACCATGCTAGTTCATCTATAATGACTGGAAAAGGTACGGACTGTATATCTGATCCCATTGCCTATACTTGTAAGTCATCTCATCCTTTGTTTTTAACTGTGGGTTTGTATTGTGCGTGGAAGAAGATGGTCTGCAATCAGTTGTGACCTACAAATCCTATGTTTTCATTGTATTGAAACTGGTATGTGAAAATAGGAGGCAAACGAAGCACACTGAAGCCAGTGGCAGCAGCCCTAAGGAACAGGCTTAAAGATGTTGCCAGAGGTATCAAAGCCAGCACCTACCCCCAGTGTTTCGAAGCATCCACTTACTGTCCTGCTGGACATGGGAAGAATTCCCATTGCCCAGGGCCAGGCCTTCCTGGGCTTTTTGCTGCGTTTGAAAGCCCCTGAGATAGATCCAGGTTGCAGGAGAGAAGGGTTTAGGTAGCTGTGGCATCCCCTGATAGATGTGACCACCCAGTGGGCTTGGTGAGGAGGTCTTGCTCATATGCTAGGGAAGAGCTGATTGCCATCTTTGGAGTCAGGAATGAATCTTTTCCTCAACGTTTTTTTCTACTTCCTCTGCAGCACTGAGCACTTTCCCTTATCAGGGCTCTGGGTAAGTTCATGCCTGGTGCTCTTGCAATGCCAAGATGCCACTGGTATCCTGGGTCTGCAGTCAGGGAGGGGTTTTTTTCCCCTGGTGCAGACTGGCATTGATCCTCAGGTGGGGTTTTTTCCTTCGTCTGTAGTACTGAGCAGAGCCCCTTGCCAGGTCTCCTCTGGGTCATATTGAATAACTTTCTCCCTGCTGTTCTTGCAGTAATTAAAAGCTTCTTTTTCATCAAAAAGATGTCATGGGTGCTCTGGGTCTGTAGTCAGGGAGGAATTGTTCCCTCTGGGGAGATGGGCACCAGTTCCCAGATGAGATTTTACCTTGGCTGCATTGAACTGAGCCCCTTGCCAAGGCTCCTCTGGGTCATTTTGGCTAAAAGCCTGGTCACTGTTGCACAAGGTGCCCCACAGGAGCTGAGACTTTTCAGCTGTCTCTCATCCAACAAAAGTGCTGTTTTATCCTTGATGTGTTGTTGGTGTCACATGCCATGGTGCTTGCCTGGGAACCTTGTCCTGCAGCTGTGTAGGACAACTCAATCCACAGTGTATTGGGTTTACATGACAAGTTTTGGTAGAGATGGGGATGCAGAGGTGGCTTCTGTGAGAAGATGAGAGAAGTTGTCCCCCTTGGCTGGACACAGCCATTTTCAATAGCCTCCAAGACTCAGCACCTGCTGGTCAAAGCTGAGCCTGTCAGAAACAGTAGTAGCACTGCTGCGATAACATATTTGAGAAGGGGTGAAGAAAGCTGCACAATCGCAGGTGGCAGAGAGGATTGAGAATATGAGAGAGAAGCAACTATGCAGACATCCTGGTCAGTAAAGAAGAAGGGGAGAAGGTGGAACTGTCTCCCATGGGTAGAATCCCACACTGAAGCGAGAAAAGAGCATAAGGAGGAAAGAGCAGCAGCTCTTGTGACAAGCTGACCGTAACTCCCATTTCCCCCATCCCTCTGTGGGGGGAAGTGATTTTGAGTTTGTTCTAGGGGGCATCAACAAAACCTCCACTCTGGACTTCCAGAGGGCAGACTTTAGCTTATTTAAGGAACTAACTTGGAAAGTACCTTGGGTTAAAAAACAAATGGGTGCAGGAAGGCTGGAACTACTTCAAGAAAGAAATCTTGAAGGAGTAGGAACAGACTGTCCCAATATACTGGAAGATAGGCCAATAGCGTAGATGGTCGGCCTGGATGGTCAACAAACTTCTGAATGAATTAAGGGGAAAAAAGAGGGTGTATCACCTTTGGAAAAAAGGGGAGGTAACCCAAGAAATGTTTAAGGATGTTGCTAGGTCATGTAGGAAAAAGAATACAGTATATAGGAATATAACAACAAAAGACAAAGAAAAGGTAGAGGTACTTAATGTCTTCTTTGCCTCAAATTTCAATATTAGGATAGGTTGTCTTCAGGACAACTGGCCTCCTGAGCTGGCAGATGGAAATGGAGCAGTATAGTTACCCTGTAACCCAGGAGGAAACAGTTAGAGACCTGCTGAGCCACTTGGATCCCCACAGGTCTATGGGACGGGATGGGATCCGTTCTAGGGTAATGAGAGAGCTGGCAGATGAGCTTGCTAAACTGCTCTTCATCATTTATCAATAGTCCTGGCTCACTGGAGAGGCCCCAGATGACTAGAAGCTGGCCAACATGATATGCATCCACAAGAAGGGCCAGAAGGAGGAGCCAGGGAATTATAGATCTGTCAGCCTGAACTCAGTGTCAGGCAAGATTATGGAACAGGTCATCTTGAGTACAATCACACAGTACCTACAAGATGGCCAAGGGATCAGGCCCAACAGCATGCATTTAGGAGGGGCAGCTTGGTCCTGCCTGACCAACCTGATCTTCTTCTTTGATCAGGTGACCTGCCTGGTGGATGTGGGGAAGATGGTGGACGTGGTTTACCTGGACTTCAGCAAAGCCTTTGACACCATCCCCCATGGCAAACTCCTGGCCAAGCTGTCAGCCTGTGGCTTGGACAGGAGCACTCTGCACTGGGTTAAGAACTGGCTAAGGTGCTGGGCCCAGGGAGTGGTGGTGAATGGTGGCACTGCCAGCTAGCTGCCAGTCACTAGTGGTGTCCCCCAGGGATGAGTGTTGGGCCTGATCCTATTCAATATCTTTATTGATCATCTGGATGAGGGGATTGAGTCCATCATCAGTAAATTCACAGATGATACCAAGTTGGGAGCAGGTGTAGATCTGTTGGAGGCTAGGAGGGCTCTGCAGAGGGACCTTGACAGGCTGGACAGATGGGCAGAGTCTAATGGAAAGAGATTTAACACGTCTAAGTGCAGGATTGGCCACAACAACCCCATGCAGCGCTGCAGGCTGGGGACAGAGTGGCTGGAGAGCAGCCAGGCAGAAAGGGACCTGGGGGTACTTGTTGACAGTAGGCTGAACATGAGCCAGCAGTGTGCCCAGGTGGCCAAGAAGGCCAATGGCATCTTGGCCTGTATCAGGAATAGCGTGGCCAGCAGGATCAGGGAAGTCACGGCACTTTGTGCCATGGTCTAGTTGATTAGATAGGGTTGAGTGACTGGTTGGACTTGATGATCTTGGAGGTCTCTTCCAACCTGGTTGATTCTGTGATTCTGTGATTTTTATCTCTTATTATCCTACTCTAATTTGACTGGTAGTAAGCTGAATGAATGTCGACAAGTCAAGTCTGTTTCAGGTGGTTGCTGAGTGATCTCCCTATCATTGACTTGACTCATGAGCCTTTTGTATTTTCTCTCCCCTGTCCAGATGAGGAGTGCAGTAAAGAATGACTTTTTTGAACACCTGACATCCAGCCAGGGTCAGCCCACCACACCACAGTGAAACCTAAGCCTAGCTTTTGCTGTTCTTGCACTATGCAGCATTATTTTTCAGGTAAAGTCAGGTTTCTGAGTCTGTTTCAAAAAACAGAAATTAAATGTTAGTTAAAAGAAAACTCACACAAAGTAGAAACACGAGAGTAATCTCATATGCATTCTTTCACAATGCGCAAAACGTAAATTCTGCAATATTCTGGTCCTCTAGATTCCACATTTAATATTATTGTTAGGCAGCCTCTGAACTTTCTAAATCCTGTATATATCCATCAGGAACGATGGAGAAATTTACAATCAAGCAAATAATACTGGCAGCTGTTTTTCTGGTTATCAATGAAACAGTTTATACTAGATCTGTTTTCCAAATATATTCTTTGAACGTAGTTTAAGAAGCATTTTCTTCATGTTTTAATTTCATCAGTTATAGTTTTCAATTTATTTCATATTAAAAAGACTCAGAGTGCAGAGCACAAGAAACAGTTTTCAGGAAACTTTCAGTATTGATATGGCTTGATTATGAAGTTATACACTGTCAAATCTCTTATTTGTGGTGCAATAACAAAGACTTTTCAAAAGTAGAGCTGCCTCTTCCTTTTCTAATTAAAAGATCTGAAGTCAAATTGCTTTAAAAATTTTCAGCATAGGGTTGACTGACAATCACCAGGTGATACATGAAGTAAACAAGTAGTTTGGATTTTTTACATCTGTAGAGGATCCTCACAAACTGCATGGAATATAAGCAAACAAAGTGTGATTTTTGGTTGCAATCAAGTGTAATTGCTATTTGATGGAGAAGGTAGTACAGTACAAAATTGTTTACAAGCAATACTATATTGCTTAAGCTAAGCATTTTAGACTTAATATGAGGGTGGAGAGATTATTGGTGAATATAGTCTTCTTCACAGGTTTTATTTAGAAGCCTGGTAGTAAATGGCAGCATGAGCCCTGGAGAATTAATTATTCGGCCTAAAAGCTAGCAGCAATGAGACACAAAGAGATGATGAAAAAGAGTATGGGGAATGGGTGATGTGAAGCACTTTCTCCCTGCTCTATTTCTCAAGGAGGAACTGAAAAAGAAAGACATTCAGCAACTGGATGAACAGAACAACTCATGTGCCACAGGCACATGGGATTTAGTTGTTCACTTTACTCTTTATTTTCTTGGTTTGGATCCAATTTATTGTAGTCACTTTTTTATCACTTACAGTCTATTTCAAATGATGTATAAGACTGAAAAAGTTTGGTCTCTTTTCTTTGGAGAACTTTTGGGTCATTTCTTATTATTTATTCATGCTTTTCTGATCCCAAGAGCTTAAAGTGACTTGAGCTATCAAAAAAATTAAGAATTTTTGCCTACTCACTTTTCACCATTTTTGCTTACCGTCAGAGAGTTGTTTTGGCTGCCCAAACTGTACAGGTGCTACATTCATTTTACATTAGAAGCTTTTGTAATGTGTTCAATAGCAAGTAGTTTGGCATGGTGCTGAAATTTTAAATGCATTTCCCTTAGCTATTATAACATGCTTATGTTTATCTACAAGCTAGTATTTTAATGTAGCTATCAAAATATTAGAAAAAAAATGGAAAAAATGCTTCTTTGGTCAAGGTTTCAAAATATGAGACCTTTTTCCTGGCACATCATTTTGGAATGCTGCTTTAATAATTTACTTACAAAAGCCAAAGCTCTACCTTGAATAGAAGAGCTTGCTATTGTTTCAAATAGGAACATTTTTTAAACATTTATAAGCATTTTTCTGTATGCATAGCTGTACATAACAGTGCTGTAGCAAAACAGGGTTTTGCTATTATTTCTTGCCCTTATTAAGATATAACATTTTATTGGGTGATAATAATTTGAGTGTCTTTAATACCTGTCACAGGTTATTTAAGCTTCAGTTGGCTGGACCTGGGACATTCCTAAGGCTTACATTTATTGAAGAGCTGCTGATTTCTACAAGTGCTGCACAAAATACCAGGAAGTTTCTCTTGTTCCCCCCTCCAAAGTTCCAAACCTTAATTTACATCACAAAGAAATGCAGAAGAAACAGGCCTTAAGCTGGACAAATGGCCATTGTCAAAGTCATGCCTTGATGTGTCAGGGCTAGAGGGGAGAGCTTTGAAGAGGATAAATAGGCAAAATTAAGAAGCAATGAAAGTAAGAACCTCACTGAAGCAGAAAATGGAGGATGAAGTAAAAATGAAGAGGAAAGGGTGAAAAAAGGATGCAAGAACAACAAGCCCACCTAGAAAATACTCTGGCTCTTCATTCCTTGACGTTACAGTTTATATTAGTTTTACAGGTAACGTCTGAATGGCTTCACAATGTTTCTTTCCTGAAAGCCACAAGCCATGAAATAAGAAAGTATTTAACATCTGTTGTTTTTCTGTTGAATGTGTCAGGAGTGGGCAGGGAACATTTGCTTTGGATTCACACTTTTATGTATTGGATTATTTTCTTGTGTTATTATTTATATAATACTTGGAAGTCTTTGTGGTGGAACAGGAAGTTTTTCACTTGAGCTTCTCTGACTAACATAACCACAGAAGACCCAAGAGCATTGCTGGGATCTGAAATATAAGAAGTGCAGCATGAAATAGGTAATGTTTCATAAAAGCCATAGAAATAGTCCTGGGAGTAAATTATGGAAGTACAGATGCATCTTATAGAACATGGCAGTTAGGAGGGAATTGCACTGAAATGTCATTTTAAATAGCTTAGACAGAAATTAACCCTCTGAACAGAGAAGACCAAAACCATGCCTAGAGCCAGTGGCTAGATTAGTTACATCAGGGGTGAATTGGACCCACTGTACTGATGATAGGATATGGAGCTTGAAAAGGGCATGGAAAAATATGAATTGGAAACAGATGTCAGAAAGAATTTCTAGAATTGTGCATGTATGAAGTAGCTACTGGGCAAAGAAGCTGATGAAAAACACAAGGGACAGGAAGAGTGGGAGAGAAACAGAGGGGGAAAGAGTGATTGACATGTCTTAGTAGCTGCTTCAGATAAAAAAAGCTGTAAACAGGTGAAGTCTGATGTCCCTAACAGTTGTTTTTATTCAATATCACAACAAGGTGTAAATTGGCAATTCTGAGACCTGTTTAATACTTTCTTTTAAAATCTTGTTTGTATATCAATCAAATTATGGAATCGTAGAATCATGGAATGGTTTGGTTGGAAGAGACCTTCAAAGGTCATTTAGTCCAATTCTGCTGCAGCAGGGGCAACTCCAACTAGATCAGGTTGCTCAGACCCCCATCCAGCCTGTCCTGAAATGTTTCTAGTTAAAAAGCATTACCCCTTGTCCTATCCCTACAGGCCTTACTGAAAATTCCATTTCCATCTTTCTTCTCATCCCCTTTAAGTATTGAAAGCCTACAATGTTTTCCTAGAGCCTTTTTTCTGCAGGCTAACAACTCCTACCTTCTCAGCCCTTTTCCACAGAACTGTTCTATCGCCCTCCCCTGGCACCACTCCAATAGATCTTTCCTAAGAATTCCAGGGCTGAATACAGCACTCCACACCGGCTCTCATGACAGCAGAACAGAGTGGCAGAATCACCTCGACCTGCTGGCTGAGCTCCCTTTGGTGGAGCCCAGGATACAGTTGACCTTCTGGGCTTTGAACACATTCACCAGTACCCCCAAATCCTTCTCCACAGGGTTGCTTTCTCAATCCCCTCACCCCCCAGCCTGTATTGATACTGAGGATTGCCTCAGGTGCAGGTCCTTGCACTTGGCCGTGTTGAACCTCATGGGGTTTGCATAGGCTCACTTCACAGCAATTACTTAAAATATCCATCATGTGCTGGGTTATTAAGATTATGGAGTTCATTTCATAGCCACTACTTATAAATTGAGCTTGAAAGAGACTGTGTTCATGGAACTTCAGGGAAGCTAACTGCTTACACTGAGTGTACTGGGTGTACTGAGCCAAAGCGAGCCTCCCATGGTGGGAGACTTATTACAGCATTACTTCTAATATCTACAGTAAATAATATATCTGATTCTAACACAGATCATCAGATGAGAGACACATATAAAAGTCCAGCTTGTGTGTCCTTAGTATGAGTTAAGAAGGTTGGACTTGGCAGTGTGGAATGTTGTGTATCTCCCCTATGAAGACTAAGAGACCTGGGGTTGTTTAATCTTGAGAAGACTTGAGAGGGGATCTCATCAATGTGTATAAATATCTGAGGGGTGGGTGTCAAGTGGATGGGGCCAAGCTCTTTTTGCTGATGTGCAATGACAAGACAAGGAACAATGGGTACAAGCTTGAACATAGAAGAAGCCATTTTTGTGATCATACTCTGACTGTCTTTCATTGTGAAAATCCTGAAAATCCTTTTAACTGTAGAGTCTCCAGAAAGTTTCAGCCAAATTCAGCATAGACAGAAGCAGACCAATTTCACCAGTGTAAGCATAACCACAGAAGCAAATAGAAGTTTTGGTCCATTCAAAGCATGAGACCTAAACACCTAAACAATTTCCCATAATTGAAGTTTTCTTCAGGTGTCTTGTAGTATAATGGGAAACTCTCTTTGAGCTGTTGAAGATCAGGTATAATTTTTTTAGAAACCTCCTATCAGTTTTTCACCTGGACTGTTTAAAAGGACATTGCTTTTAAATATTTTAGTGCCTACTTTTTCTGAAATTGTAAAAGCTTAACATAAGACAATTAATTCCACCTGAAATGCTGCTGTTAAACAAAATTGCATGTTCAGTAAGGCCAAATAATGCAAAATTGCATTTCTAGAGTTAAGGTGAAAATGAATATTATTAGTTAGATGTAGACTCAGAAAACATTTACAAAACTATTTTAGAAAAAACAGAATGTTAACATATTTATAAAAGTAAATTCACAAGAAAACATAAATTAACCCTTCATTTAAATCTTCGTGCACAGTAATAAAAACATTAGTTCTTAGGAATTGTTATTATATGCAATTATCTTTTGAAAATGGAAGCATTCATATTGCAGGTGCTGTCCGGAGCAGCTTTGTAATAGTTAGGAAAAGGAGGCTAAATTGTGTGGTTGAGAAATAAGTGTTTAAATGACAAGCAATAAATTAAGTATTTATTGAAACTGGCTATATTCAAATGCCACACATTCAAAATATTTGAGACACCATTTTCAAAATCTGCAGAATAAAATTTAAATTATGTTGTATTTCTAATGAGACAGGCTTCTTTAAAAAGAGCTTAGAGAGTAAATGGATTTTTCCTGTTTAAAGAAAACTTTTCAAGCCTGCAGCGTAGTTCTGAAATTTGAAATGTAAAAGTTTGCAAGTATCTTGTGGAATCTCAGGAAGGTGCTGCACATCTGTGTTCTACAGCAGAGATATAAGGAGGTGGAGGAGAGATCCTCTTAGGGTCTGGTCTCTGATGCAGTTACATAAGAGGCCATACTGCTCCTTCCTGACAAAATGCGTTCTTGCAAGGCTATAAGAGATTCTTCTCCAGAATCAAGGCAGACTTTTGAGGTGTGACTACGCACAGTGAAGAAATGGGTAGACTTATGCCACAAAATTTTCTAAGATTAAACCCAAGGATAAATTAATAAAATATAGTATCTCTTCCAGGGCACCTGGAAATCTTAAGATATTCTTGATAGATTCATACATTTTATTACACTACTTTTATCAAAATACTTTTTCTTCCAAAGAGCAGATTTGCAGTGATTCACATGCACTGTTATGGACCATACTGATTTTCACTGGATATGCAATTCTTTGTGATTGTAAGCAACAAATTACTGTTCTAACCTCACTCAGATTTGTAAATTACAAAGGCTTGTTCTATTTTTCGTAGAAACAATTCACTTCCATCAGTGGAATTTATGCTTCAGACTCATAGTTAGTCTGTATATTTTATTGTGGTATTTTTTCATTTGTTTCCTTACCATATAAAAGGAAATCGTAAAAGAGATACTATATAACTTGTGTTGCTTTGTAATACAGACTGATAGATATTTCTCAAATATTTTCATTTTATAGCTGAAACTTCTGTATCCTCTGAAAAATTTCAGGGAAACTGACATTGTTTGGGAAAATAGACTAAAGGATTTATTCTCAGGATGCAAATCTGTTTACGAATGCACATAGCAAAACTGAAAGATATGTTGAGAATTACAAAACTTTGTACATTTCAGCAATGTACCTCCACTTGTTACCTTTATTTTGCAAAGACAGTCACAAACTGGACTTGCTACAGTATCTGGAATCCTTTCTGTGCCAAATACCTGTTTTTAAAAGACCCAGAAATAAATTGGCATTTTATAGAGTTATTATATTTCTCTTTTGAACATTTACTAACATCTACAAAGGAATGTTGATATAAACATTTTTTCTTCTTTTATTCTCATGTGAATTCTGCAGAGATCTGATCCTACTGAAAATTTAAAATAATGTTGTAAAGAAAGCATATTTCTATATTAGATGTCTATGTTTCTAAAAATTGTTTCTACTTGAGCTGGGCTCCCCCCTCCCACACTTTATGGTGAGATTCATAATCTGCAGAGAAAATTTAGGTAAAGGGAAAGGAAAAGTTAAACAGCATAGTGAGCTGTGGATAAAAAGATCAGGAGAGTGGGTGGAAAACAGGCATGCTTAAAAGAAAAGGCTAAAATTTTATCTCTTTCAGCTAAGTGTAATTGCAGGTGCAACAAGTTCAATCAAGTCATGCAAACATTTTAGCATATACTGTGAAGAAATAGGCAGGCTACTTACAGACTTTTTTTTTTTTTTTAAGAGTAGAAGAGTAGCAGGGATTTTTTTAAGAGTAGAAGAAAACGAGCCTGTCATAAAGGCCTTTAATATTTTTT
The DNA here is from genome assembly GCF_027791375.1 of Indicator indicator. Lineage (NCBI taxonomy): Eukaryota > Metazoa > Chordata > Aves > Piciformes > Indicatoridae > Indicator > Indicator indicator. The sequence goes on along the minus strand of NC_072053.1, from coordinate 71,401,584 downwards.
TCATAGCAATAAATTAAGAAGCCTGTTGTGAATAATAATGATACTCAATTCTGAAAAGGGTTCCTCTTGTTGAATATCCTTCAACAGCAAATAACACTGAAATAATATTACTCAAAAAAAGAGTATTTTTTACAAGAAAACAACAGGTTCATATATGGACCTAAATTCTTGACCACTTGGCTGACTCTAATCATATGTACTCTGGAGACCTTCAAAACTGTAAATACAGAATCCTTGTCATGCCATCATCAAAATTCCTCTTTAGAAGACAGTGGACATTCAAAGTTAAAATTTCAGATTCTCTTTTAAATTAATAATTTCATTATATAACCACTGACTTAACGATACCCAGACATTCTAGAATCACAGAATGGTTTGGGCTGGAAAGGATCTTAGAGATCATCCAGTTCCAAAATTCCTGCCCCTAGATCAGCTGTTCATAATCCCATCCAGCTTTTCCTTGGACACTTGCAGAATTTGAAAATTTTGAACAGTTACACTTTCAAGAATCAGAAAACAGAACCATTTATGGATATTTCTTATACTGAGAGCAAGTAAGCACTGGAGGCAGATGCTTAGAGTGCTATGTTGTATCCATCCCTGGAAACATTCCAATTTCTTCAGGACAAGCACAGAACAACCTAGTTTAACTGTAAAGTCTGCTCTGCTTCACATTGCGCTCCCCTTCTTCCTTCCAGCTTACATTTTTCCCCAATTTTGTTTATTCATCTATCTGGCTGAAGGTAACTAACATGGTCTGAGTAAGTAATCTTAGAAAGTGGCTACCTACTTCAGCATCCATCATCATGTGGAGTTACACTAATGGACAGATACTACTAAATAATATATGGTTTAATAGCAAAATTCTCTCCAGATGATATATTTGAGATTGTTAATATATATTTTCTAAACCATGTCATAAGCCTGGTTTTATTCAGAGATTAATGTACCATGAAAGGTAGGTATTGATGCATATGTATGGCATAGGCTATTTCAGATTCAGCTGTCTGGAGAAAGCTGTAATAGAATTCTCTCATGTATGCAGTGGTTCTGGATCTTAATTTTCTTGAATTAGTTGAAAAGTGGCAAGAACATGAAGTGTGTGTTTTTGTGAGTCTGAATTTTCACTCATAAATCTGTAGACTGTGTTTCAGTCTTTCAGTGTTAACACTTGAGAATTATCTAAAGTCACATTTAGAACCATTCTTAGCACCAATCTATCTATCTAAGGATACTTGCCCCAAGTATGTCAGTCTGTCCCTTCAGGCTGTTCTCTGAATGTTTTCCACAGTTGATTCTGTCTTTCTACCACCACATACATTCTTAATTTTTTTGTTTGTGAATTGAAATGAAAACATTGTGTTGCTGTATCATTCATACCATCTGTCACTGTGGTTTATGTAGTTGGAGCAGAGAGCATAGCCACCAGAATTTTCATTAGTTTTAGTTAATGACAGTATCACCATTATAACAACATTCACATACTTCCTCAAGTAATCACATAATAATGTCTTTGAGTACAATCATGCATTTCTTTATATTTCTGAACACACAAGCATACAAATGAGCCTTCTGTCACTCTGTTATCCATTGATATTGTCAGTGTACTATCTGTAGATGCTCTGGCCTGTTGAACTAATGTAGTATCTTGCCAAGTTAGTGGCTGGTTGTGATTTTTGAGAAACAGGTACTACAGAGAAAGTAACTTGGTTAAGTGTTTGCCTATAAGAAATATTTCCTTTCTGTGTTTAATAATAAAAGTTGCATGAAGTATAATTTTGTCACATCAGTGTACAAGGTTTGAGCAAATTTATCGTATGTCCATTTAAAAACAAAATGAATGAAACCAAATAACAAGAAAAATCCAAAGAAACAAAAACTCCCAAATGTACTCCCAAATGTGTTGCAGAACATATAAAGTTATAGTTAATTTAGTCACCTCTGAGTCAATTTGTTTCAGTAGTTTTTCAAAACTATTGGACATTTAGAATTACTTTGCGAATATTGCCAGTGCCTTCCAGTAGCACTGATAGGCATTCTTATCTTGAATATCACAGCCAATAAACAAACCCGGTGATGCAGTGTTCTTCATACAGATCAGAATTATTGCAATTTTTGAAGCCACAGCAAATACTGTTGGATAATTTTTCGTCAAAATATTAATTTACTTTGCACTCACATTTGGTTTGCAGAGTAACAAAATCACAAGTGCATTAGATAATCCCAAAGTCAGCTCATAACATGTTCAGGCTAGACAAAAGGTTGTGAATTGTGGTGATTGAATACCTATAGACAGCAACTGAGACTCTTTACAGTACAGATGAATGAAAATATTTGGAAATTACATGAAATTTCAGCACTCACTTGCTTCCCAAGTCTCTTATTGCAGTGACTTGATTGACGGGAAACGTAGTTTCTGATTGCTTTCCTAATATAGACTCCTTTTTCAGGAGCTCCCTTACCTGGAATATGTATTCAGAGGAACACCTGAGGAAAAGATTATTTGTCACTTTCTATTGCTCCCAGTTTTGAAGTATGCTTCTCTTATCTGTCTTTCTGTGTTTGTCTGTCTGTCATCTATCTATCTATCTATCTATCTATCTATCTATCTATCTATCTATCTATCTATCTATCTATCTATTTATCTACCTGCCTACCTGCCTACCTACCTACCTTCCTTTTCATCTGTTGATCTAGTTACTTATTAGGATATGACAGAAAATAGAGTAGTTGAATTATTGGCTATGTCACTGATGAATATTTTAATTTTGTGAGTTATTAGTGACTAGAAATGTAGGAAGAAGGTATGTGTAGGGATCATGTTCTTCTCTCTGAAGCATCACCAAAATAGTGAGGAGCCTTGTAGAAAACACCATTATTATGATTAAGAATTTGAAGAAAGGACAGTTGAGTGGTTGTTAGGGGTACTAGTAACCTGCGTAATGCACAAAAAATATTTTCCATTTGTTGAAAGAATTTTATTATAGCTTCATTGAAGCTTGAATTTATGGTTTGCTTAACTGAATAGTACTTTCTGAGGTTACCACCTCCTAATGTGTAACAAGTTCAGAGGTATTATGTATGAACAAAGACATAAATACCTGGATGTAGTCACACTAAGTTATTTTCATAAATGCTTGTGATCATTCAAATCCAGAGGGATAAGAAGAATAGAGCTGAAAAAAATCATATAGACCCATCTGTACATGAATCACTTTCTGTAGGAAAAGATCACAAATATTGGAGTGCCTGTTGGCCGCTCAAAGTAGTCATGGAACAGCAGCAGAAAACAGCAACAGGTTGGCAGAGTATCAATGTACATTTCTGTGGAGTGAAAATTCCAATTTTTCACAAAGCACAATAGGAAGCATCATATGGAAACGATATATTTCACCTCTGCTAAACAGTGGCACGATGAAAATATTTCAGCAAATACCAGAAGAAGTAAAATGACAAACCACTACTCTTTGTTATATGGTGGGGATTTTTCAGATGGTAGTTGACCTAAGTAAAAGTAGGTACTGTATTCAAAATACTTCACCCCAGCTGTGAGTCTGCATGTCCATGCAGGAGCTGATGCTCACTAGACAAATGGGACATAGAATGCTGTTTGAGTGGGAAAATTGCACATTACACCCTACACACCCATTATGTGCATGCCCTGCAGTGGTGGGCATACACACACTCCTGGGTGTCAACTGTGAGACAGTACAAGTTGTCAGTTTATCTATCATGGGATTATGTCTGCAATTTGCAAGTAGTTTGCTTCTTGCTGATGTAGGTATCTTGCTTATGGCCTAGGCTGTACTGCCAGCCAAACTGCAAGGCTGTAAGCAGTATAGTGGAACGAAAAAAGATAAGTGCAGTGGCCTTTAATGTTGTTGCTGTATTACAGTCTCATTTGATAGGTGCAAGTGAACCTGAAATATACTGCATGAAGCATAATTTATTCAGCAGTAAGAAAGATTAAATGGTATGATTAATACACATTTCACTTCTGTATCTACCGTCACACCCATCAATGTAGGAGTAATAAGATATCACACAATAAAAAGTCTATTATAAGACAATTAAATCAAGCAGTGATTATTTAAGTTTGGTTTTGTTTGGAAAGTTTGTTTATGTAAGTACCCAGGTATATTTTTTTAAGTATTGAAATGTAGCAAATACTTGTATTGATAAGTGTGATTTCTGAATATGTCCTGGTTTAAGTTAGAGCAAAACAGGGATTGTATTTTTCAGATAAGTCCTTTCGTAGAAACTGCACATTCTGAAGTTAACAGCATGATTTTTGCAGAAAGCATCTGCCTCTAGAGATGATGCCACTTTTTAGTACCAAGGACTGGTATGCAGAAGGATTTAATACTGGGTTTGTACATCCTTATACGTATTTCATATAAGTATTTCATATAGTATATTTCATTCTATATTATGATATATCATGATATATCATATACTATATTTCATATAGTATTTCATTCTATTGTTAGCATTTTAATTAAAGTGCTTTTAGTTTTGTTTTCCAATTCATAAGTGTCTCTCCCTTATTACCTTTCTCTTCCTCACTGGGAAGGGAAAGGGGTTAATAGATAGCATCTGTCACTCATCTAGTGGCCAGCCCAGTCCTAACCCTTTACATAATATCAGCTGGATTTTAATTTTACTAAAACTTTGTCACCTTAGGAAGCTTTTAAATGTTGTTTTCTTAATTGCTGAAAAATTAAATACTAAATTTAAGTATTATTAATCATTATTAGTTTAATGTCAGTTCAACGTTTGGAGTTACAATTTGCTCATTCAGATAAGATAAATGACCTTGCATTTTCATTCCAATTACATCTCAGTTAACAGGCCAGTATTTCAAAATCCTATTAAACAAAGGGATTATATCTATTTAATCTTGTAATTTGCTCAAGGAGAACTTTGTTATATTGTCTTGACCAAGATCCAAAAAAGCTCTAAAAGCTTTTATGTTAATTTTTTTCTTCTGATTGCCTACTGTTTAAAATAAAAGAAAAATAAAAAAGGGGGGTGGGGAGGTCAGGGGGTGGGAAGTCCAAGACACCATCATCCCACTTAGTTTTTGTATTGCTACTATTTAACATCTGCAATAAAAGAAAATTATTGCTAATTGCTTCTACACATAGGTATATTAAAGAATTGCTACCTGAACAGCAGAAGACTTGTATTCCAATTAAAAGTTCTAAAGCAGAAGTCACATTTTAGTTCTTATCACTATTCATTCTTATCAGTTACTAGAGCATTCAGCTAACCCTTAATCAGTTCACATTTTTGAACTTTCCTATTTATGGAAGCTATTCGTGGGGTAAAAGAGGGAGGATGATACATGGAAAGAATTACTCACCTTTTACCTCTGCTGTAGGAAATCCTTACATACAAGATAATTCCTGTTTTATAACTAAGATATAGTTTGATTTCTGCCCACAGCAAGATATAAACTTTTTTTTCCCCTTCCTTTGGTTGCTATCTCTAGCTCTACTGCTATGTTTCTATTAACATTAGGAATATGAGAAATATAGCTAATGTAGTACTTTTCCACTATCATCACATCTGAGGTGGACACTAGGCTACATTATTTCAAGCAATGCTGGTCCCAGAGTGCTCATTTATATCCACCCTGTTCCGCTGTAACTCTGGAAAGAAAGGCAGTGTATTTTGTCTCACAGTGAAAGCAAAATATGGACTGTATATTTGTATGGCCAAAATGAAAAACTGGTATCTGTCCATTTTTTTCAGCATTTAGATATCCTAGTTGACACAAATCCAATTGCTTTTTGTTCACTTATAAATAAAGCATGGAACAGATGTGTGAAATTTGCAAGGTGCTGGAGGAGGTGGTGTTTGTAGTCTGCCTTTCTTTTGCCCTTTGTCGATAAAGATAAGAGAACGCTAAACTGAGTTGCTTCCTCTGCCTGAGGCGTTTTGAATGCATGTCTGTCTTTGTGTCTGAAGCGTGCTGTGTGTTTCTGTACAGAGCAGTATTGTTCAGCTGCTCATGGCTGCATCTCTAGTTTCTCTCAGATTTTGGTAGAGGAAGGTGCTGTAAGAGAGGAGTGTGAGTGCTAGGATGGTGGTTGTGTTTTAGAAAAGCAATAAGCATACACTGAGAGGACAGTAGCCCCTTTTCATCTATGGTAACTTATGCCTGAAGGATAGATTGAACTCCTGTTCTGAAACCTCCAGAAATACATGCCCTCTTCAGTTTATCTGACAATTATGGATGCACTGCCAAGGGCACTCCCTATTTTGGATGACTACATCTAAAGCCTCTCCACTGCCCTCATTACCCTGCCAGGGCTCCTCTAGGCTCTGAGCTGCTGCTTCTGCAAGAGTGACACTTTGCACTAGCTTTCTCCCTTTCTCAGCAGCCACAAATACCAAACCAGCAAGCAAAAATTTCACCTAATTGTGACCTCCTGTCCTTCCTTCTTGGGTTCCACACCAGAAACTGACTTTTTCCCAAACCACAGTGAGAAGGTAAGGTCTCCTGACAGTTTTTAATTTCCTGTTTCATATCACCCCATCCCTTTGAGGATGGCCATATTCCTTTGATAATTGAGTTCTGTAATGTTCATTGCAGCAACAAAGGCAGCTAAGTGTCTTTTCATCTGTTCTCTGCTAGAATATTTAGACATCCCTAAAATAGTCTAGAATTTGATTCTCAAAGAAACGTAAGTTCACAGTTATACCAAGACTTTTAATAGAAGATTGCAGGAAGCAGATAGCAATTTACCATTCAGAATATACTCTCTGTTGGTGGGAGGAGTGGTAAGATTTCACTCAAAGTGGAGGCTAGTGTGATGGAAGAAGGCTTTTCAGAAGTCACCTGTTATACACTTTGCAGGTTTGACATAGTATGTGAAGATTTTGTTATGTGTTGCTGACTTGCACTTGTGATTAGTGCAATGGCTTACATACCCACATGCTTCTTATATTTCTTCCTGGGTTTTGTTGCCTTGTTTTCTTGTTGGAAAATCACTACGGCATGGGTAAAAGAAAGAAATTTAGCAACTTTAGTTATATCCATACTTACACATTGATGATTTTTATTTTTTTTACTAGGGAACATATTTTGAAAATTAAATATTTATTTGTAAGCAGTAAGAATGTACTTCTAATTATTGATATGGATGATCCAGTTTATTAACCTGGTTTACTGTCCCAGGACACATTTGTCACTATAAAATATAAGTATAGGAAATAACAACAAACTTTCCAGTTTTCTTGACTTAGAAGTTTTTGTACTGCTCATGATCAGACACTGATTTAGGCATTAAAAGTTAAAAGGTTCTTGCATAACTTTAAAAAGGAGAAGCAATATTAAGGATTAATACATTTTTCAATATTAACTGTAGCAGAACATTTCACCAGACCAAAGTTTCAGCTTCACTTGTTGACTTTGCTGGGAACTTCTTGACACAGGTGGTGGAGGAACCAATGGGAGAGCTGCACTGCTGGACATTATATTAACTGATAAAGAATGACTGGTTGAGGACATTAAGGTTGGGAACAGCCTTGGTGACAGTGGTCATGACATGGTGAAGTTTAGTATTATACAAGCTAGAAGAAGGGCAATAAGTAGGATTACAACCCTAGACTTCTGCAGGGCTAACTTTATATTCTTCAGAGACGTACTTGCAGGAACTCCATGGGCTAAGACACTGGACGGTAAAGGAGCCCAAGTCAGTTGGTCAGTTTTTAAATGCCACTTTGTACAAGCCCAAGATAGGTGTGTTCCCTTGAGTAAAAAATGGGGTAGACATGCCAGGAGACCTTCATGGATGGACAAGGACTTCTGAAGGAAATCTCATGGAAGAAAGAAATTTACAGTTCATAAAAGAAGGGACTTGTTATGTGGGAGAGCTGTAGAGAAGTTGTCAGGTCATGTAGGAAGGCAAGAAGGAAGGCCAAAGCCCTCTGAGAACTAAAACTGGCAAAGGAAGTTAAAGAGAACACGAAAAGCTTCAAATATATCAGTAGGAAAAGGAGGAACAGGGAAAACATGGGCTCACTGCTGAATAAAGTGGCAGCCCTGCCAATGAGGGTGCAGAGAAGGCAGAGTTGCTAAATACCTCCTTTGCTTCAGCCTTTACTCCTAAGACCAGACACTGTGAACTCCAGACCCTGGATGAAGGAGAGAAAGCCTGGAGGAGGGAAGAAACTCCACTAGTCAATGAAGACTGCGTTAGGAATCATTTACATAAATTGAGTATACACAAGTCCATGGGCTTTTGACACTGTGTCCCATAGTATCCTTGTGAGCAAGCTCAGGAAGAGCTAGATAGAAGAGGTAGAAGTGAGATAGAAGAGCAGACAGTGAGATGGATTAGGAACTGGTTACACAATAGAGTGCAAAGAGTGGTGATCAATGGTGCCAAGTCTAGCTGGAGAACTGTAACTAGTAGATTAGTGCTGGGTCCAGTCCTGATCAACATCTTCATCAATGACATTGATGAGGGGACAGAGTGTCTGTTCAGCAAGTTTGCTGATGACACCAAATTGGGAGGCTTGGCTGATATGCCTGAAGGCTGTGCAATCATTCAGTGAGACCTGGACAGACTGGGGAGCTGGGCAGAGAGGAGCTTAATGAGATTCAACAAGGATAAGTGCAGAGTCCTGTACGTGGGAAGGAATAATAAACTGCACCAGTAAAAGTTAGGAGGTGGTCTGCTGGAGAGCAGCCCTGTGTAGAAGAACCTGGGAGTCCTGGTGGATAACAAATTATCTATGGGACAGCAATGTGCCCTTGTGGCCAAGAGGGTCAATGGTATCCTGGGGTGTATGACGAAGTGTGTGTTGAGCAGATCAAGAGAGGTTCTTCTCCCCCTCTACTCTGCCTGGTGAGAGTTCACCTGGAATAGTGTGTCCGGTTCTGGGCTCCCCAGTTCAGGAGGGACAGGGATCTACTCAAGAGAGTCCAACAGAGGGCTACCAGGATGATTAAGGGACTGGTGCATGTGCCTTATGAAGAAAGGCTGAGAGATCTGGGGCTTTTTAGTCTGGAGAGGAGAAGACTGAGGGGGGATTTAATAGATGTTTATAAATATCTGAGGGCTGGGTGTCAAGAAGGAAGGGACAGCCTCTTCTCACTTGTGCCCTGTGATAGGACAAGGGGCAATGGATGTAAACTACAGCACTGGAAGTTCCACTGCAACATGAGGAAGAACTTCTTTACTGTAAGGGTAACAGAGCACTGGAAGAGGCTCCCCAGAGAGGTTGTGCGGTCACCTTCTCTGGAGACTTTCAAGATCCATCTGGGTGTGTTCTTGTGTGACCTGCGCTAAATTACATGGTCCTTCTCGGGCAGGGGTGGTTGAACTTGAAAATCTCTGAGGGTCTCTTCCAACCCCTTACATCCTGTGATCCTGTAATACAAGACAATTTTATTTTTCATTATTATTTTAATCAGCTAATTTCTGTCATGCTATCCAAAGCACCATACTTTGCACAAAGAATCCAACAAGCTCAAAAACCCACCAAAACAAAATAGGGTGCATACTGACTGAAATGGAATTGATTTTCAACAATTGCTCACTGCAGGGAAGTTGGACTAGATGACTTTGGAGGTCCCTTCCAACCTAAACCATTCTATGATTCTCAAAGGAATTATCCAAATTATGAATTTGGCAGGCTTTCCTCCTTTTGCTTCTGGGTCCATTGCATTGTCACATAGTGCTTAACACAAGGTGCTTGCTGTCTCTACCAGGCTTTGCTCTACAAAAAAAAAAAAAAATCAATTTCTTTTTGATGACTCAATGTAATTCAATTTTATGGTATGCCTTTTTTTTTTCCCCCGTTAAATCTGGTTTACTTGCCATCAGGGTAATTGAGAACCACTGTGTAAATTCCTTTCTTTAGTTTTCTTGTAGTAACCAAATTAGTTACTGCTTTTATCCCATTTTAATATTTGTACAGCAGTCTCATAGAATCACGGAGTTATAGAAGAGTAGGGGTTGGAGTGGACCTCTGGAAGTCATCGAGTCCATCCCCTCTGCCAAAGCTGAATTACCTAGGGCAGGTCACACAGGAATGCATCCAGACAGGTCTTGAAAGTCTCTAGAGACAGAGACTCAACAACTTCTCTGAGCATCCTATTCTAGTGCTCTGACACAGAATTTTTTTCCTCATATTGAGGTGGAACTCCCTGTCCTCCAGCTTCTATCTATTGCCTCTTGTCCATTGAAAAGGCACTAACATCTTCTTCTTGATGCTCACCCTTCAGGTATTTATAAAAATTAATAAGATCCCCTCTCACTCTTCTCTTTTCCAGACTAAACAGCTCCAGGTCTCTCAGCCATTCCTCATAAGACAGAGGTTCCTGTTCCTTAATCATTGTTGTAGTACTCCATTGGACACTCTCTAATATGTTCCTGTTCCTCTTGGAATGGGGAGCTGAGAACTGGTGTTGGGCATTTCTCGTTTTCCTGAAAGTTTCCCCAGGTTAAGTAAGTTGGTGTTTTGAAATGCTAATACATGGGCAGTGGCTTATATGAACACTGTTATCTGTCTAAACTGAACTAGTCCTTTTTTTTGGGATGTTTTAGGGCTAAAAAGAAATAAGAAATAAGAAAATATCATAATTATGCATAATCAAAGATTATCTGCTTGTCAGGGTTGGGTTTTTCTTTTTTTTTTTTTCCTTGGTGTTTTTTTGTGGGTTTTTTTTGGGTTTTTTTGGGTTTTTGTGGTTTTTTTTTTTTTGGAGGGGGTAGGGGAGAGTGTTTATGTAGCTTTAAAAAAAAACCTTTCTCATAGATAGGTGGCAATTTATCCTCCAGACACCTCTCTGGCTCTGTCAGATATGACCCACAGAGCTTCTGTCAGCTCATATGTTCCATTTCTCGTATTGCTACTTATTCTTACACTTTACATTTAACAGAAAAGAAAGAGGAACAGTGGAGAAGTCACTGGGGACTCAAATACATCTCTAAGAGCATCTCCAGAAACATCAAAAAAGTGATGATTTCCCATGACTTAAAGAGAAGAGATCATATTGCCTTGCAAAGTCACAGGAGCACGTATAGGTTTGTGTTGGGCATTGGTATTATGTCTGAGAACATAGTTGGTTTCAAACACCAGAAACAGAAAGTTAAGACACTATAGAGTGGGATTTAAAGTACAATGATGTACAAAATAGAGTGTAACTAGCTGTTACTATAGGCTTTTTTTGTGGTTTAGTTACTTCCCATCTCAGGCAGATATTCAGCCTTTTTTCAGGAAGCAGGGCTCCATCACAGGTAACAATTAACTTGGGAAGGCAAGTGTCATCACTCCAAACATCTGCCCTTTCTTTCTTCTTCCCCATACTTTATATTGCTGAGCATGACATGATATGGTCTGGACTATCCCTCTGGCCTGTTGGGGTCAGCTGTCACAGCTGTGTCCCCTCCCAGCTTCTTGTGCACCCCTAGCTTACTTAATGATGGGGTAGTGTGAGGAGCCAACTCAAAGGCCTTGACTTTGTGGTAAGTACTGCTCAACCATTGAAAAACATCCCTATATTATCAACACTTGTTTTCAGAACAAATGCAAAACGCCCCCAGTCAAAACTGTCACAACTTTAAAAGACCTGTGAATCTTTGTTCAAGATTAAATACTTTCCTCTAATAATTTTGAGCAGTTCTGGAAGAGCAAGCCACTTCCAGATGCATTGATTACAGAAAACACACCCAAGTGTCTTTCCTATATATCATGACGGATACAACGTCTACCCTACTTGAAAAAGAATTAACAGTGATTTTGGTCTTCTGTTCTGTGCAGAGGAGGAAATGCCTGGAAAAAAATGTTTCAAATATGCAGAATACCATCTGTGACTTATTTGAAAAGCTGCAAACTCTTAGTTTGAACTGTGGCTTGGAAAACAGTGTTGGAGAGGACTTTAGCCAACTCAGCAGGCATACAGAAGGTTCAGTGCTTCAAACATTATTCCACTCCACACAACTCAGAGCGTGTACTGCCACTCTGATTGGAAGCAGGATTTTGCAACAGACTTCCTTGTATATCTGATTAGCTGATTTAAATAAATTGATCCAGAGGTTTTATTCTTGCTTTCAACTTCAGGGAAGTCTGTTAAAATGACTAACCTCTTTGGTGAGTAGCTCACTGAATTGCTGGCCCTGTAGTTTGCAGCATTGTTTGGCCAGACAAAGACTGTATTGCATGTTTTGCTAGAAACCTTTTCTTCAATAGCCTTAGCAGGAGAGTTTAGTGGGCTGTACATGAATTCTGTGTTGCTTTTTTTGGCCCAGCTGTCATTTTTGTTAAACAAATCATTCCAAAGCCAATGGAGCATGGATACTTTTCTTGAAGCACACATGGCCAGCAACTTTCAGTCAGCAAGAGAGTCTGTAGTGGCAAAAGTCTGGAGGTTTGCAAATGTTGGTATGGAAAACAACAATAAAACAAAAAAAACAAACCAAAACAAAACACCCCCCCCCACAACAACAACAACAAAGAAACCAAACCAACCAAACAAAAACAACCCTAAAAAAAACCCAAAAAAAATCCAAAACCCCAAAATGACGCCCCCTTTTCCTGCTGTAGCTCACCGCATGAATTTGATATAATTCTTTACTACATTTTTCACATGAAGAGCTTTATAAGGATGTTTCTGCCAATAGGAAGAGGAATGAAGTTCTTTAAGGATTAAGTGGGGTAAGATTTGTTGTTGATTTTGTGTTTGACTGTCCCATCCAATTGTGTATAACATTACACATCATTAAAGTGGGATGAAGAAAAAACAGTCACTAAATTTGTAAAAAAAAAAAATCCTTCAATGCAAATCCAGACTTCTGGTCATTCAGCTTAAATTGTCTGAACAGGCTACAGACATTAAGTGACCAAGGGCACATCTACAAAATGAGAAGCTGGAATGTTGATCATTTTTCTTCACCTTTTTCCAGAGATAATCCAAAAATATATATTTATTTCAATACAGCGTTATGTTCCATCAACATAATATAATTCTGGAAGCTCATTTTTAGGATTATAATTGTGGAAGCTCACTTTTAGGACTACTGAAAATAAGTTAAAAGACATCTTTTGGAATGCCTAAGAAAAATATTAATGCTACTATTTCTGAAAAAAATGGTTTTTCTGCCTTTTAAACACCAATTGTATATAGTTTGTTATCTTTGGACTGGTGGACAAATGGGAATAAGACAGCTAATAAGTAGGTTTTAAGAGAGGATGTGCAGAAACATGTCGTGTTTTATATTCAGTAATTTGAAGAAGCTGTTTAAACAGAAGCTAACTTCACTTAAAATGAAAGCTTGCTTTTAACCATCATATATTTAAACAAAAACAAAGTTACTTTCCTGTATAACTTATTTTTATAGTCCAGAAAGCAAGTAAATTCTAGTACAGTATTTACTATTTTGCAAATCAGAACTGTTTAGCAGAGGATAATTGCACAGAAACATTCCCAGACAATACATAGTGCTTTCCATAGGAGATTCTTTCATACATCGACATACATAAATGTTGTGTCAGGTTGATCTCTTTCATGCATATTTTTGCTGAATATGAAAACGACAGCAATTTACTGGTACTTAGTCATAGTGTGTGAGGGGAGTGGTTTCATCTTCTAATGCAACATTTTATATATATATATATATATATATATATATATATGCAGTTACATTTTATTAATATCTTCTGCTGGTTCTTTTCAATTTCTTCTGATGTCAGGAATTCCTCAAAACCTCAAGGAAATATCTGGTAAAAAAACAACCAAAAAAACCCAAAAAACCCACACATCAGTAGATGTAGAAACGTCAGTATTTTTGTTTCACAGGATCACAGGATGTTAGGGGTTGGAAGAAACTTCCAGAGATCTTCGAGTCCAAACCCCTCCTGCCAGAGAAGGATCATATAATCTAGCACAGGTCACACAGTAACACATCCAGATGGATCTTGAAAATCTCCAGAGAAGGAGACTCTACAATCTCTGTGAGGAGCCTGTTCCAGTGCTCTGTGACCCTTACAGTAAAGAAGTTCTTCCTCATGTTGCAGTGGAACTTCCAGTGCTGTAGTTTACATCCATTGCCCCTTGCCCTATCACAGGGCACAAATGAGAAGAGGCTGTCCCTTCATTCTTGACACCCAGCCCTCAGATATTTATATAGATTTGATAGATCCCCTCTCAGTCTTCTCCTCTCCAGACTAAAAAGCCCCAGATCTCTCAGCCTTTCTTCATAAGGCAATGCTCCAGTCCCTTAATCATCCTCTGTTGAACCTTTCAGCTTGTATGGTAGGCCTTGTCCTACAAGGCTTCTGGATTTCATGCTTAATTTTAAGCAGATAAAAGATCAGCCAATGTTGAAAAAAAGAAGTAAAAATATTGATAGTTATGTTGTCCCCTGCGTGGCTTCTTTCTCCCATCTACCTTTTTTTTTTTTTTTTTTTTTTTTTTAAATAAGCTGCAGGGCTGCCAGCTTCCTTATCATCCATCCTCCCTAGCTCCAGGCTGAATGCAAAAAGGTTATACCTGTCAACTGGAAGAGGTACTCTGCAGAGAATGGTTTTCAAAACATTCACTTTAAGACATGTAATTATACAAAACCCTCTAACCTCTAAAAATTGAAACGTGAAACCTGAAATTTTTAAATAATGGTAGATGCAAGTCCTTTAAAGCATCTAATTATTTGTGTGAACTTCCACTTTTCCTGAGACTAATGTCCCTTAGACTGACTGCTAAAAGATTTCTTTTCATTGGCATGTAAATTACACCATGTATTCAAATGAAATATTTATATTCAGTAGTTTCAAAAGGATTATATTATCATTCTGGTTTTTGTTATATAGTCAGCTTTAGGAACTGATTGATTTAAAATTAAACCACAGGAAGTCTGGATTTTTATGGGCAGAACTAGATGACCCTTGGGGTCCCTTCCAACCCTGACAACTTTGTGATTCTGTGTTATAGATAAAGTAGAGTATATGTGAATCTAAATATTTCCCTGTCTTTCAAGTGTAGCTAGGGTCCTTACTATTTAAACACTATCTAGAAAAAAAGTTGGCAAATACACAGTATAGCATTGTGGTGTCTTTTCTAATCTCTCACATCTTCCATATCTTATAGTTTTTGCCAACAACTAGAATGCAGGAAGGCAAGGATGGCAGGAGGTGCACCATCAATAGGAAAGTTCCCAGTACTATGTACTGGATGTGACATTTTTTGCAATTCACTGCAAATGCAATGCCTAGTTAATAAAGACAATTTTTTCCCATTAATCTCTTGATACAGAAGACTGTGTTAGACTAGATAGATAAACTTTGTAACTAGCTCTCAAAATGTATTACTAGCTAATTTTTCATAAATCACCAGAAATAGAAAGTTACTTCTGTTGGACACTTAACTGACTTTTGCATCTCTGTCGTTTCCTAATCTTTATTCTACCTCCATTTGACACAGATGGGAGTTCAAGCTAATTAATGAAATATGCTTTGGCTCAGCATAAAAAGGAGGGCAAAAATAAGGGCAGAAAGATGAAAATAGTGTCCCATGTTATCAAGCTGTTATGTTTAAAAGCCTATTTTTAAACAAACATACCAAAAAATGCAGTAAGTATGAATAGGTGAGTCCCTGAACCATATAGTTTTCTATATCTTTGTGGAAGATTCTCTTTGCATATCTTAGATACAGCACCACAGTTTAGGAAAACAGTGTAAGTGTAAAGGAAAATGATGAAGATCTATGCATCATTCCTTTGAAATAAAAGGTAGCTCTAGCCCAAATAGCTGATTTCTTCTCTTTGTCATGTCTTGCTTTTTATGTGCATGTTAGTCAAAGACAAAATTAAATGTAGTTCAAAGTTATTTTTGTTACTTTTTTTCTTTTTTTTTGAGAAAAATGCTTTTCTGAGAGCTAGTAAGCTGAGAAAAAATGAGGAAAAAACCCACATAACCTCCCAGAAATATTTTGGGAGTACTTGCTCATGAAAGATCATTACATATCCAAAAAGTAATGAAAAAAGAAATAGGATTCCTAGGAATGTATTTACATTTGGTGTAACCAATTCTGTCTTCAGGGATACTGTAAGATATTGCCAAAGCAATCTGAGTGGATACATGACCAAAAATGCAAGCATAAAAAAGTCATGTCAAGAAAAATTACCTGATAAAAATGTTTCTAGAGATTGAAATTGGTGAGTAGAAATGTATTATCTCAGCCACATATATGTCTCAGGAATTTAATAAAATGCTTATTTATATACCCTTTCTGTACATGCTGAAGAAGATATATTTAACTCCTCCAGTTAGTGAAGAAGGCTGCCAGAGTTTCAGGGAAAAGCAGAATTATAAAGTGTGGTGGTGGATTTGTTAACAATCTGTGTTGTTCAGATTTGATTTAGTTTTTTAACAGAGAAATATGTGTGTGATAGTTTTAAGACTTTTTAATTTTTCTTCACAAAGTTCGAGCAGAGAAAGTGAAAGAATGTAATAAGTCACTATTGGGTGTAAGAAAGCAAAATAATGATTATTCTAAACTCTTCCTTTGGAGAGATAGAAATGTTTAAGAACCACTACTCAAAACAAGGTTGGGGAGTTGGGCAGTCTCAGCTTCCTTGGCTTCTGTCTGCCTGCTTCTTCTTTTCTGGCTGAAGGTAACACACTGACCTTGACAAGCTAAGCCTAACAGCCTCTCTGCTTCTTGACTGTCCTCTCCCATAGGAGTCTGGGGGGAGTCTTTCTGGTTGGGGGGGGAGGCCCCTTGGCAAAGGCCCCTTGGGGAAGCAAAGAGGGCTTGGTTGTGCTTTTCTGTTGATTATACATGTTTATGAATGTCGTGAATAGTGTATATTTGTACATACTCATTGCATTTCATCATAGATTGTAGTTTTGTTTGTAAAGACAGCTTTCATTTCCTTCCAGACTGAGCTAGCCTGGTTATTGTCAGTGTGGGAGGGGGAATTTCAGCTCTCACACTGTTACATATGTGTCAACAGTGCTGTATCACAGAAATTAACACAGAAGTGCTAACATTGACTTATACAATTTAGATGTTTATGAAGAAATAAAAGGCTTGGCACAAAAATCCTTCTCTCTCTTTTTTTTTTTTTTTTTCATTCAGCAGCATTTCTTTAATCATAGAACATACACTATTTTATCTGAAATGTTCTGGTTCTCTCTCAAGCTATGTGTTTTCTGAAATCCATTATTTACATTCACAAAAACCCAAAACAGAGCACCGGAGGCCATGATGGGAATTTCTTGGAAAATAACAGCAAGCAAAGACAACCCTAAACAAACAAACAAAAAAACAGCAAAGAATTTACTTTCCTCTTCAATAACTCTTTCTTCTATTGAAGGAATTAGAATAGTAGTGCATCTTGTCTGAAAGGAGTAAAAAAACTAATGTAGAGGAGGGTAAATTTAGATTAAATGTCAGGAAGCGTGCTGAGACATTGGAACAGGTTGCCCAGGGTGGTGGTGGAAGCCCCATTCCTGGATGTTTTTAAGGCCAGGCTGGATGGGGCTTTGGGCAACCTGATCTAGTGGAAAGCATCACTGCCCATGGCAGGGCTGGTGGAACTAGATGACCCTAGGGGTCCCTTCCAACCCTGACAACTTTGTGATTCTGTGCTATAGATAAAGCAGTCTATATGTGAATCTAAATATTTCCCTGTCTTTCAAGTGTAGCTAGGGTCCTTACTATTTAAATACTATCTAGAAAATATGTGTGCTATGTTTAGGAGGACATATTACTACATGATTTGGGAGTGTTGATCTGCACAAGGGTAGGGAGGGACTTGAATAGATTGGATCGGTGGGCCAGCATTAGAGGGATGAGCTTTAACAAGGCCAAATGCCAGGTCCTGCACTTGGATCACAACAACCCCATGCAACACTACAGGCTGGAGGAAGTGTGGCTGGAAAGCTGTCTGGCAGAAAGGGACCTGGGGGTTCTAATCAACAATCAACTGAACATGAGCAAGCAGTGTGCCCAGGTGGCCAAGAAAGTCAACGGCATCCTCGCTTGTATTAGAAATGCTGTGTCCAGCAGCAGGGAGGTTATTGTCCCCTTGAGCATTGTGTTCAGTTCTGGGCACCTCAATACAAGAGAGATTTTGAGTTACTGGAGAGCAGAGGAGGGCAATGAAGCTGGTGAAGGGCCTGGAGGATAAATCTTATGGAGAGTGACTGAAGGAGCCAGGGCTGTTCAGTCTGAAAAAGAGGAGCCTCTCTACAACTACCTGAAAGGACTTTGTGGAGAGGTTGGTGCTGGTCTCTTCTCATAGGTAATTAGTGACGGAACAAGAGGGAATGGCCTCAAGCTGTGACTGGATAGATTTAGACTGGACGTTAGGAAAAATCTTTTCATGGAAATAGTGGTCAGGCATTGGAATGGGCTCCTCAGGGTGGTGGTTGAGTCACCAGCCCTGGATGTGTTTAAAGGTCATTTGGATGTGGTGCTTGGGGATATGGTTTAGGGGTGAACCTTGTAGAGTAGGACTATTGGTTGGATTTGGTGATCCCAAGGTTTTCTTCCAACCTAAATGATTCTGTGATTCTGGGATTTCTTTTCCCCCATAGGAACATTTCTTACACCTTTAAATGTGTGAATACATCTGATGGCTTGCCATGTACTCTGACTGTTACTGTGCTTATGACAGGTAACAAAATATGTCCAAATTATACTGTTTGTGCTAAAATAGCCCAAATAATAGATATTTTCATTAGGCTAGTCTTTCAGCTACTTTTATCAAATTCTTAAAGTGATGTGGAAATGATAAAGCTTGGTATTAATCAAGTAAATATGTCTTTCCCAGTTGAATGTGAAATACATTTCCTAGTTTTAATCTCCATTTTCTTGGTAAAAAGCACTAGACCCAGCACAGAAAGTTGCGTTTAGAGTGTTGTTTTCTGTGATCATTGGCAGTCACCACTGCACTCATCAGTTCAAAGGTGATAAGCATGTTCTATATAATTTGCTTATGTCTTCCTATCATTCCACCATAGAATAAAACTGCATTATTATTCTCTAAATACTGTAAGTTGAACCTGAGTATCTCTGTATCTGAGTATCTTTAAAAGAAAATTTATTGTTTAATCAGCTAAGCTTGGATAGATGTCACCTCCTGTCATTTTCCTCTTTTGTTTCAAACTAGTGAATCACTATGTAAGGTATGCTAATCAGTGTTATGTGTAGCCATCCTATAAGTCTGAGGTGAAATTAATATTTTTCTTCCACAATGTACTGTGTAGCACTCTGTGCAGAGACACTATGTTCATGGTCCTGAGGGGGAGGATATCGTGGTAGATTGGGTTGGACTCACTTGCAGTTTTAAGAAAACTGACAGAAGGAAGCAGGAAGGAACAGATTTTGGGGGGATAATACTGGCAGAGAAGTAAAACATTTGTTGTTTTGGTGGGGGTTGTTTGTTTGGTTATTAGAGAAGAGCTGTTATCTGGTTTTGAATGGGGAAAACAGTGTAAATTATCTGAACTCAATCTCCCTAGTAAGGTTTGTTTCACTATAAGGATATTGACAAAGTATGGTGTAATGAAGGGATTTTGTAATGATGAATTAAATGGATTATTTGAATGTAAAGCCTAACTGTCAAAACAATAAAAACTAAAGAATTAAGAACTAGACAGTTCCGGATAGGAATCTGAAATTACTCTATTTTCTCCCTGTGCCTCAATTTTTCAAGTGTACAATGAAGATTTATAATCATGAGGGTTTTTTTTTGGAGATGGCAAGAGGAACTGCTTCTTCTGCTTTTAATGCAGACATTGCCATCTTCAGAATTTTTCACTGTGCAGGCTTGACCATAATCTTATAATTTGAACAAAGTCTTTTTTAATATGGAAAGGTACATCTGTTTTTAACAGTGTGCAGTTTGTGCTTTCTAACAAACATATCATAAATTAAAACAAACAAACAAACAAAAAGTAAAGAGTGTGCTTTTATTCTTTTTTAGAATGTTGATGAAGTGAAGGTGTATGTCATGTGATTGCATGACTGGGAATGAACTAAAGTGTGTGGGCTGGCAACTGAATTAAAGGAGTCCAGGCAATAATATTGAATATTTTTATGAATTTCAAGCCAGAGAGTAAAAAAAAAGTAGCCTCCGGCTGTTCAGCTGTTCAGCATTGTATTGTACTGTGTTCACACATCTAAGGGACAACTGTTTTCTGATATAGAATCATTATTATTGTTGTTGTTAATAGCAGTAATAATAAGAATAGTTGTTGTTATTACTTTCACATTGTTGCACCATATTCAGCTGGTTTCATGAGCATTAAGCTGAATTCAAGGGTGTATGTTTTGTATGAGGTACTAGCATACAAATCATTAGGCCAGACGTAATTGAAGCTAGAAACTGTGACAGCTGAAAAAGGGTTGTGTGTTTCTAGTGATAGGAAGATTGTTCTCAGTTTAAAAGTAAGTTGCTAACAGATGTTGAGGATACTCACCTTTTTCGTTAATAATATGACCCAAATCCTCAATAGTTCAGTGGGAAAAAAAAAATTCTTCCAGGCCATTTTTGTCATAAGTTTAATATACCATGTTTACTAGACTATGGGGCCATCATTACAATCCTGAAAGTTAATGAAGTTTCACTGAATAATTAATATAGTTGCAGTGAAAAAAAAATAAAACTGATTCACAGCACAAAAACTTAAGATTCCATTGTCCTTCCCTTCTGAAGTCAAATTCTTCCTACTCATTGACAATCTTTGTCAAAGTCATGCACTCTAGTCAAAATGAAGTAGGAAGAAATGTGAATGAAGGGCTAGATTCATAAAACTAATGGCAAAGAAGTAATTTTCCTTCTCTTTGTAGCATATAACTCTAAGTGTAAATCACTGACGCTGGAAGAACTTCTCATTCTTTTCCTCAGGAGGTGTGAATTTAATCATTTAACCTAAGTTAGTGCCCTACATACTAACAAGTAAGCATCCAAGGTCACTATTTGGTGCTGCTTTCTCTTTAAAAATACACTGAGTCTCTGAACCTCAGCATTAGATTGAAACATTATTCTCTTTCACTAACTCTAGGACTATATAAGTATTTCAAACAAATAAAAGCATTTTAACATAAGAGAACATCAAAGACCCAAATCAAAATTTTATATAATATTTTGTTAATGAGGAAACTCACCAGTCAAGTTAGAAATTTCTGTTTAATTTGAGAACAGGGATTAGAATCCAGAATCTCAGGTTAAAATAAACTTGAATTCTTAGAGGATTTTTTAAATGCTTAATCTGTTGTTCTTTACCTTTAAGATTTCAGGAGTTCTTGGGGCTTTTTTGTGTCCTAAGCCATACTCTTAAGCTGATTTTTTATGTTAGGTAGCTTAAGAAGGGTAATTCTATTAAAAGGAATATTTGAAAAAAAATTATTAATAAATCATAATTTTAAGATCGTCACTCCCAGAGCTAGGATAGCAATGATCAGTTTCTCAGGTGGTGCAATATAATGTGTGGCCAGGCTGAGGGAGGTGATTTTCCCCCTCTACTCCACTCTGGTGAGACCCCACCTGGAGTACTACATCCAGTTCTGGAACCCCTGTTACAAGAGGGATATGGACATGCTGGAGTGTGTCCAGAGAAGAGACACGAGGATGATCAGAGGGCTGGAGCACCTCTATTGGAGAGACTGAAAGAGTTGAGGCTGTTCAATCTGGAGAAGAGAAGGCTCCGAGGTGACCTTCTTGTGCCCTTCCAGTATCTGAAGGGGGCCTACAAGAAAGCTGGAGAGGGACTTTTTAGGCTATCAGGTAGTGACAGGACTAGGGGGAATGGAATAAAGCTGGAAGTGGGGAGATTCAGACTGGACGTAAGGAAGAAGTTCTTCCCCATGAGAGTGGTGAGACCCTGGAATTGGTTGTCCAAGGAGATGGTTGAGGCTCCATCCCTGAAGGATTTTAAGGCCAGGCTGGATGGGGCTCTGAGCAACCTTGCCTAGTGTGAGGTGTCCCTGCCCATGGCAGGGGGTTGGAATTAGATGATCCTTGTGGTCCCTTCCAACCCTGACTGATTCTATGATTCTAATGTGATTCCAAAGACAACATTCAAGTTAAACCATTTACCCTAGCAGAGAACCAAAGTTTTTCTCAGTAATAAAGTACAACTATAAAAGACTGAGTTTTCAAAATATCATAATTCTTTGAACTCTTGCTTACATGAAAACTGGAATGATCATTCAAAATTCTGTTTAATCTACTATTAACTTGTCTGTTTAAAATAGCAGTTTTGTAACTTTGTCCTTGTCTTCTCTTTCTAACAGCACCTTCAGGCTTGAAGTAGTATCTGTATCTGGAGGCATTTCAGATAATTTCTTGCATATCAGAATTGTCAACATGACTTCTTGCAAGGAGGATCTGAGAAGTAACCAGGAACCTGACCCTTCATAAAGAATGGAAAGGCCCTTCAAGTCAGAGCACAAAGGATCAAGAGTGTAATCTGCTTTGAATCATCTTTCTCAGATCTGACAACTACAAGCTGAGTCCTTGCAAAAGCCACAGCCTTAAATTCCATTTAGTGGGAAAGAAGAATAAAAAGTACTAAATGTCTCACCCTGTTGCAGAAACTGCTCTCTGCAAGCCTGACACTTGAGTTCTGCGCTGAGCAAAGAGAGTAACAATGAGTTTTTCTTGGGTCCAGCCAGCATCCAAAAATGTTTCAATATGTAGCCAAAAGGAAAAACGAAGTACTTATGTAATAGCAGAAAATGAATGCATTTCCTGTAACAGAGGAATGTTGCTGTCTGTGGGGAAAGAAGGCCTCTGTCATCCCTTGTATATAAAGCCATACAGGAACAGGTCATCAGAGATGTAAAACTACTTAAAAGGATGCTGTCTCCTGTCCTTCACCCAGCTTTGAAGAAGTTCAGCTATTAGAGATTGCATCTCAATGCACTTCTAGTATTTGCACTGTCACTACCATTCAGGGTAATGTTGTGCGCCACCCTTTGCACAGATGCCCCAGATTTTTGACCACAACAGTCTATATTCTCCTGGGGCTTGAAATGGAATAAAAAAGAACTGATGAAAAACATTTGCTCTCTCTTTCACTATGGGGATCTCTTCACAGAAAGGACTATGATCCTTTCTTAGATTTAAAGAAATACATACATATACATACATATATATATATGTATATATATGAAAAAGCATCAACATGATAAGGTGTATTTAAAAAGGGGATACAATCTTTTTTAATAGCATTCATTTTTTTTATCATATTAGCAGCCAAGAATTATAGTCTATTGAATTATACATCCAAAATGTTCCTATTGAGCATTGACATTATAGTCCCAGTTACTGTTAAAGATGTCATTTGTAATATGTATTTGGCATAAAAATTTTCTAGCCATTTGTCTATACTTCATGGAGAAATCTAACAGACAAGTGACGTTTTTTGGTTTATTTTTCTAAATAAATGTATTGTTTATATTATTTGCAGTTACTCACTTTGGCTGGTTTTCATTATCTTCAAGAATTATTTAAAGACAGAACCAAAACACAGGAATTGTTTCTTAGCATTAAGCTGTAATGATTTGCTGACTGAAAGCTTTAATATAAATACTGTAATTTGTAACATGATGAAGTATATTTATATAGGCAAAAATGTATGGAAAACAAGAAGAGGTATTTTAACTCTTAATTTCGGAACATAGTTTATTTTAGTATCCACAGAAAGAAATCTAAGTATATAATGTGATAGATTTTTTTATTATCAGTGAGTTTTAGCAAGTAAAGATTTGGATATTTAATAATGAAAAGAATGTAGTCTGATAATGGTAGTTTTCCAAATTACACAGAGACTTTCTGTCACCTCTCTGATTTTATTCAAAACTGGTTCAGCTTTCTGGGGTTTGGGATTTTTTGGGGTGTGTGTGCGTATCTTACAGGTGTTTGTTTGTTTCTTGGTTATTTCAGCATGTTGACAAGGCCATGAAGGTGGTACTATCTGATCACAAACCATTTGAGAAGATACAGAATAAGAGCTTGTTCCTCAAAACAATCTACAGTTCACAGTTAAGAACAGTCATTGTTATTCACCTACTGCAGTGTTTTGTTATCAAGTTATCAAACATTTCAATGCTAGAGCTGTTTTGAATAAAAATATATTTTTCCCTTTTTCCTTAGTCTTTAGCCTGTGTGTAATTTGAAAAGTAAAGCATGTGATTCTCAGATCATTTAAAACATTCATCTTAAATTCACTCGTATGTATCTGATTTATAAATCAAAATACATATTGCTTTATTTTTCATTGCTTTATGGAACCTATTAAGTTCTCACTAACAGAAGAATGATGTTCCAACAACAAAAAAAAAAAAAGAAAAGGAAAATTCAAGACTTCTTAAATCTGTAGGTTAACTTTGTAAAGAGCAAGTGTCTTCAAGATGTGTTGCTCTGATCTAATGTATGAACTAGTCTGTGTGTATGTTCATGTGTATGCACGAATGGACACCATTACTTGCTGGTGAATGAAATGCCAGCCCTGCTGAAGTAAGTGCCACAAATCCTGTTACTGCAAAAGATGCTCATGTTATTGTATTTTTGGGGAAAAAGACTTGAACTCTGTCTTTGCTTGTGACTCTGAAGCCATAAATAGCTTTTACAGTTTGTCAGGAATCCATAAAATTAAAGAATGAAGTGGATGTTGGCAAAACTTGGGATCATGTATGCCATGGTTTGGCTTTTTTTAAATGGTGTTATGGATAAATGGAATATTTGTATTTGTTAAAGAGCAGCAGTTGTGGGTTTTTTTCCACCACGTTTTAGGTTATGGTTGGCTTGCTGTTTTCTAACTGTAATTTTGTTTCTGTGTCATTAGAATAATGTATTTGGAGAGACAACTTGCATGTGCTTGGTTTTGCCCCTTCTTGGTTATTCTGTATTTTAAAATTGGAGAGCTTACTCTTTGAGACTAATATTCAGAGTTCTTTAAAGAGACAACTTCGTCAAAACAATAAGAAAATTTCAGAATGATACTTTGAGCACTTCCATTATTATCTAATTATAATTGGAAAGCCTTTTTTGTGTGTGTATGTGAACAGAATACATTCATGTTTATTATCAAGTTGCCAAAAAGTCCAGCAAAATAATTCATTATTACTTGCAAGTACTTTTCTGCTATACTGAGTTCTAGATCAGCTTGTATGGGAAATTTTTACTGTATAAAAAATCACATGCAACAATGTGCAGTTATCTTCAGAGACGTGAGAAGTAATGACCTGGTTGCAGAAGTGGTTTTACACAACGTGTGCAATGCAAAAATAATAAATGTACAAACATGTAGGCCTAGTTTAAGTGACAAATGTAGATGGAAGCATAGTTCTCATCAATTACATTCTGTATTTACAGCTCTGTATTAACTGGAATTTCATGTTGGAAAGTAAAAGTCATTGTGTGTGCACACATGCGCTCACATATATCACCTCTTACTCTACTACCAGTGATACTGGAGTAAATCCAGATTTCTTGATAATTGTATTATCTCTTTAAACATTTTTTTTGAATTTTTTTTTCATTATCTTCTGCTAAACATTTTGACAAGACCAGCAGAATTTTTTGAACTAAGTTGGTGTTATGTTTAATGATGGGTCCTTTTGCAGGTTTATGGTGTTATGCATTGTGGTGGTTTGGCTGGCCCTAGCCTGGAGGCCAGATGCCCACCAAAGCTGCTCTATCACTCCCCCTCTTAAATGGAAAGGGTCGGAGGGGAGAAAAAAAAATTACAAAAGCTAATAATAAGATAGAAGCAATTTTAATAACAATAATAAGCAAAAGCAATTGACTACGCAGAAGCAAAAAGCAAAGAGATGTTAGTCTCTACTTCCCATCATGGACAAATCCCCCCACTTCCTTCTTTTACTTCATTCTTATATCTGACCTGACGTCATATGGCATGGAATACCTCTCTGGCCAGTCCAGGTAAGCTGGCTCAGCCATCTCTCCTCCCAAGATCCTGCCCATCCCTCAATGTACTCTTGGGGCGGGGAAACATTGAAAAGACACAGCCTGGATACTTACTCAACAGTAGCCAGAACACTGCTATGTTATCAACTGCTGCTGCAAAACACAGCACCAGAAAGATTCCGTGAGGAGAATTAACCTCCATCTCAGCCAAACCAAATATGTGCATACATATAAGAAGTGCCAGCAGAAGTGGTTCTAGAATAATACAGTGTTTCTTTATCTGGCATCTGAAGGGCTATCTGAAGCAGTCAATATTCTTGAAATTGTAGGTGTGCAAAACAAAAAGCTGATAGTTCTGGATTTGTCAACAGGACGTACTTTCAGCACTTGAATTTTTTTTAAGATGAAGACTACCGTCATTCATGAGAAAAATAGGGATATGTTAATATATTTTTTTGTACAGTGAAAGCAAAAGATTACAAAAAATATGACAATCACCATGATGATATGGAAGTGTCATTTTTCTAACATAAACAATTGACCCAAGTGTCACATGGCATAAATATTGTCCAGAGGATAGATTATTTTATTTTCTGATGGGTTACTAGCTTGGTTTGTATCGATGCTCTCCAGCAATGTTATAAATAAAACTTGTCCACCAGATAGCTATGCCAAATTTGGTGTGGGAGGCTATTGCTTGGGGAGAGATGGGAGAAGGACAGCCATCATCCTGACCTGGTGCTCCTGCTGAAGGCAGGAAGCTGTTACTCAGACATAAGTCAGAACCAAACCCCACGGGGGACAAAGCTGTATCAGAAGGTGCCTGCTGAATGTGACTTAGCACATTTAATCTGTTATTGGGGCCATCTGCTAGCCAACAGCAAAGACAAGTCAGGAGACATGGACCCTCTGGATGTTTGTGGTAGAAGAAGAAGAGACAGAAATATCTAAAACAAAATTTAAAAATGCTTGGGAAAGGAGATGTAGGCTGAAGAATGGAAGATCCTAGGAGCTATCTCACTTTTCCTGAGTTTGCCTACAAGGATATTATGGGACACAGTATCAAAAGCCTGACTTAAGTCAAGATAGACAATATCCATTGCTCTCCCTTTATCTATCCGTTTGGTCATGCCTTCATAGAAGGCTAACAGGTTAGTCAAGCAAGATTTCCCCTTAGTGAGTCCATGCTGGCTGCTCTTGATAACCTTCTTTTCTTTCATGTGATTAGAAATAGCCTCCAGAATGAGCTGCTCCATCACCTTTCCAGGGATGGAGATGAGGATGACTTGGAGAAGACTCCTGTAGGACCTTATAGCTGCCTTTCAGTACTTAAAGGAGACTTGTAGCATTATTATCAGAGCCTTTTTGATAGGACAAGAGGTATTGTTTTTAAACTAGAAGAGGATAGATTTAGACTAGCTGTAGGAAAGAATTATTTTTGTTATGATGAGGGTGGTGAAACACTGGAACAGGTTGTCCAGAGGGGTGGTAGAAGCTCCTGGAACTCCACATTCCAGGTTGGGTTGGATGAGGTTTTGAGCAATCCGATCTAGTTGAAGATGTCTCTGTTCATTTTAGGAGGGTTGTACTAATGACCTGTAAAGATCTCTTGCAGCCCAGCTATTTTATAATTCTATGATAAATTATGGAGTGGCTGTGAAACATCAGTTTAAATACCATTATCCTTTTATGGATTTAAGAGTGATTTACTCAGAATGTGAAGACACAGTCTAAATCTGGGTCAGAAGAAGTTTAGGTTGAATGTTAGGAAAAAGTTCTTCACAGAAAGAGTGACTGACCATTGGAATGGGCTCCACCACCACCACCATCCCTGGAAGTGTTTAAAGAAAACACTGGATTTGGCACTTAGTGCCATGGTTTAGCTGATTCGATGGTATTTGGGTGATCAGTTGGACTTGATGATCATGAGGGTCTTTTCCAATCTGGTTAATTCTTTGATTCTGTAGGTATTCACAGCAGGGGTTCAACAGCTTTGTGACAGACCAAGATCTCTGCAGTGACCTTCCCTGACTTACTGAGTACCTGAAAAGCCTGTATAACTGCAAAAAACACTGTAACAGTGTAAGTCCATCCTTCAGAGAAAACAGGGACATCTTGCAAATACAGAAGGCTGTGAAGAAGGGTTGACAATAAAAACTCAAGTGAATCTAGCTAGAGTGAGGAAAAGATAGTAGGCAGAATCAAGTGTGTAGTTTGAGATGACACACAGGGGGAAAACTGTAAGTAATCAGTTGGAAGGACAAGCTGAATCATACAGACAAAATTAAATTGGTCAGAGTGACACTGAAATATATTACAGTAAGTTTCTTTAGAGGGATGATGAGATTAAATTACTGATTTTCATAGACTGGACATTTGAAGAACCCATGAGATAAGAAGGAAAAGCCAGATGGATGTGATTAAAAAAACTTCAACTGAATCTCTTTATAGATTTCTTATACTTGCAGGACTGAGGTAACAAAGGTACCTTCCTACTGTTGTACTCAGCTGCAGAAAGGACAATTTTCAACAAGGACTCCTGTGAAGAATAATCTGGAAAGAATCACTGTAAGATTTAAGTCATGGTGCATGGCACAGAGACCTTTAAGGTATTATATTAAGCCAGAGAGCAAATACATTCTGCTTGAAATGAAAGGTTTGAGAAAGAGATAAAGGGCTAAGCAGCTAATCTCACTGAAGTCAAGACATCTTTTAGATAACTGAATATTTTTAACAAAATTTCCACATGAAATTTCTTTAAAAGTTTACATAAGGATGGTAAACTTCTAATAAATATATTATTATATATATTATTTATATATTTATTATACATATAATTATATTATATATATATATTTAATCCACATCAAGACAAATCAAAACAATTGCAAGAGACATACAAGATTTGCTAACCAAAATAGTTGCAAGAAATCTGAGTTAAGAAATTTTGTTTCTAAGATAGCATCATCAGGAAGTCTGGCAGAGGGTCTGCAGTGCCAATAGATAGTCAAGGAAAGCAGAAGCACTTAGAAGAAGCTGTAGAAACAAAATTGTCTTCACATTTAAATTCAGGTTTTGCTGTAGAAGAATTTTGGTAGATTGTCATGCATTAATTTTTCTCTATGGGGGAACTTTTCTGAAATCATACTTTGTCAGTATGAGGTGATAAAAACAAAATGAAGAAAATATCAAGACCAAATGGCACACCCCTAATATTTTTGAAGGCACACAGAGGTGAAATAGTCAAGGTGGTAACTGTGATGTGACATTCATTGTTTAAGCTATTTTAACAGCTTTTGATACGTGAAGTTACAAATATATTTCCAATCTTAAAGTGAGTTCAAGGGAGATTGAAAGAAGAACACGGACCATTACATCAGTATTGGGCAATTCAGTTGAAACTATAGTAATACTTAAAAAAAAAAAAACACTAGAATATATTGAACAATGTCAAAGTCACCAAACGCTACAAGAGACAGCACAGCTGGCTAAGAGGAAAGTTCCTGGATTCATAAAGAAAATGTTAAAATATGGGAGACACGGTGACATTTATGGTCAGTTTTCACAGAGGAAAGAGGCTATGAGTGAAGTTCCATGGTACATGTACTGGCATCCATGTATATGAAAATACATGTAAACATTTGAATATGCTGGAAAAGTAGTGAATATTTATTTGGTACATTTGTTAATCATACTAGTTTATTAAAGGTACTAAATAAGAGTGGAATGAATGGTTGTCAAAATGACACGAAATACTGTGAAGATAAATTTAAACTGGTCTATATGAAAATTAGCTTTTATTTTACATATTTCACTTATCTTGATCACTAGGAGATCAATAGATGTGTGGTAGGGCTTGATATTTAACTTTTTTTAAATACTATGTGCATTTTGATCCACACCTACAAAAACAAAGCAAAAAAGTTATAATCAAACTGGAAAAGCTTCAGAGAATGAATGACAAAGGTAATCGAGAAGTAACATTACATTCTGTCTGAAAAGTGATGGCAAGAAATGATCCTCTAAAAAGAGAGGTGTGAAAGTACAATAGAGGGTTATAAAATTATGGGTGACATCAAGTGTGCAGTGGTAGGAACTAGCTGTTTGCAAGCTCAAAACCAACAAAAAAATGATTATTTGAACAACAAGGGGGGAAACTGTGGAACTTTGACACAACACGTGTGTGGCGAAAGCTTACGAGACTCAGTAGAAGCTGTGAAAAGCAAAGGAAAATGGACACAGAGAGGTACTAAATTAAATGATCCCATTGAAATTGGTGGGATGAATCCTGTGACTGGAGTGTGACTATCAATTGCTGCAAGCTGTTCAGAAGGGACAGGAGAAGAAGGAGGGGAGGAGATGTTGTCCTCTATGTTAAGAAATGGGTAAGGGTGTGAAGAGATGTTCATAAAGAATAGCCACAAGCAAGTTGAAAGCTTATGGTTAGGAATTAGAGACCAAGGCAGTAATGGGAACCTTGTGGTTGGCATCTACTACAGGCTGCCTGATCAAGGGGAGCCTACTGATGAAGCCTTCTTACTCCAGCTGCCGGAGTCATCACACTCATAGACTCTTTCCTGCTGGGAGACTTCAACCACCACAACTGCTGGGAAAGTAACATGGTGAGCTGTAGGCAATTGAAAAGACTCGTGGAGTGCCTCAACGATCACTTTTTAACCCAGGAAATAGCCCTACCCAAGGAAATGCAATACTGGATCTGATGGTCACAAATACAGGCAAACTCAGCAGGGATGTCACAACTGGAGACAGCCTGGGCTGCAGTGATCACACACTGGTGGAGTTCACAGTCCTCGGGGATACAAATCAGACAAGAACCATAGTCAGAACCCTGAATTTTAGGAAAGCAAAATTCCAGCTCTTCAGGGACTTAGTCAATAAAACTCTTTAGGAAACAGTTCTCAGGGCCAACTAGCAGAACAGAGCTGGTAGATCTTGAAGGATGCTTTCTTCAGAGTGCAAGAGCACAGTCCACTGGTGTAAGAAATGAAGCAAGCAAGGGAAGAGACTGTCATGGCTGAGTTGAGACCTGCTGGTCAAACTAAAAGCCAAGAAGGCACTGTACAGGTAGTTCAAGCAGGGACAGATATCTTGAGAAGAGTATAGGGATGTTGCCCATTTATGTAGGGATGAAGTCAGGAAGGCCAAGACACAGCTGCATCTGAACTTAACAAGGGATGTGAAGAATAACAAGAAGGCCTTCTACAAGTATGTAAACCAGTAAAGAAAGTTAAAGTGCACCTCACCTGATGAGTAAGAATGGAGAGCTGGTAACAACAGATAAGAAGAAGGCTTAGATTCTCAACAACTTTTTTTTCCTGGATTTTCACTGGCAGCCTCTCTTCTCACACTTCCAGAACTAAAGGTTGGGGACCAGAAAGACAAAGTCCCTCCCACTCTAAGTGAAGACAAGGTTCATAACCATCTGAAGAACCTGAACATACACAGGTCTGTTGGGGATGGTGAGAGGCATCCCAGAGCCCTGGGGGAAGTTGCTGATGTAGTTACCAAGCCAGTGTTCATGATACTGGAAAAGTCATACCAGTCAGGTGAAGTCCCTGGTGACTGCAAGAAGGGAAACATTATACTCTTTTAAAAAAACATTTAGAAAGGAGGACCCTGGAAACTACCAGCCTGTCAGGCTCACCTCTGTGTCAGACAAGATCATGGAACAGATCCTCCTAGAAGCTCTGATAAGGCACATGGAGGCCAGGGAGGTGATTTGAGAGTGCCAATATGGTTTCATCAAGGGCAAGCCCTGTCTTGCCAACCTAGTGGCTTTCTATGATGGAGTGGACAAGGGAAGGGCAATAGATGTCATCAACCTGGGCTTCTGCAAGGCTTTGACCACAGTGCCCCACAAAATCTTTCTCTCCATGATGAAGAGATATGGATTTGATGGGTGGATCGTTTGGTGGATAAGGAATTGGCTGTATGGTTGCGTCCAAAGGGTCATAGTCAATGACTTGATGTCCAGATGGAAACAATTGACTAGTGGTGTCCCTCAGGAGTCCCTACTGGGATCAGTGCTGGTCAATATATTCACTAATTATGTAGAGAGAGATTAAGTGCACCCTCAGAATGTTTGCAGCTGACATCAACCTCAGTGGTACACTCAATATGGCAGAAGGACAGGAAGTAATCCAGAGGGATGTAGACAAGCTGGAAAAGTGGGCCCAGTCATAGAATCATAGAATTGTTAGGGTTGGAAGGTACCTCAAGGATCATCTAGTTCAAATCCTCCTGCTATGGGCAGGGACACCTCACACTAGATCAGGTTTCCAGAGCCATATCCAGCCTGGCCTTAAAAACCTCCAGGGATGAAGCTTCTACCACCAACCTGTTCCAGTGTCTCACCACTCTTGTGGTGAAAAACTTCATCCTAATATCCAATCTGAATCTACCCATTTCTAGTTTTTTTTTCCATTCCCCTAGTCCTATCATTACCTTACATCCTAAAAAGTCCCTCCCCAGCTTTCTTTAAGGCCACCTTAAGATACTGGAAGGCCACAATAAGGTCTTCTTGGAGCCTTCTCTTCTCCAGACTGAACAGCCCCAACTCTCTCAGTCTCTCCTCACAGGAGAGGTGCTCCAGCCTCTCATGGCCCTTCTCTGGACACATTCCATCACATCCGTATCTTTTCTGTAATAGGGGCTCCAGAACTGGATCCAGTACTCCAGGTGGGGTCTAACCAGAGTGGCGTATAGGGGGAGAATCACCACCCTCCACCTGCTGGCTAGGCTTCTCTTGATGCAGCCCAGATGTGATTTGCTTTCTGGGCTGCAGGTGCACACTGGTGGCTCATGTTGAGCTTCTCATCCACCAGCACCCCCAGGTCCCTTTCTTCAGGACTGTTCTCAAGCCAGTCACTGCCCAGCCTGTATCGGTGCTTGGGATTGCCCTGTCCCAGATGCAGGACCTTGCATTTGGTCTTGTTGAACCTCATGAGGTTGTCATGGGCCCACCTCTCCAGCCTGTCAAGGTCCCTCTGGATGCCATCCCTTCCCTCCAGCATGTCTGCTGCACCACACAGCTTGGTGTCATCAGCAAACTTTCTGAGTGTGCACTCAATGCCACTGTCCATGTCACCAACAAAGATGTTGAACAAGACTGGTCCCAGCACTGATCCCTGAGGGACTCCACTTGTCACTGGCCTGTACTTGAACAGTGACCCATTGACAGCCACTCTTTGTGTGTGGCCATCAAGCCAGTTCTTCATCCACTCAGTTGTCTATCCATCAAACTCATACTTTACCAATTTGGAGACTAGGATGTGGTGTGGGACAGTGTTGAAGGCTTTGCTCAGGTCCACGTAAATGATGTCAGTCGCTCAACCTTCATCTGTTAATGTTGTGGCTTTGTCATAGAAAGCCACTAGGTTTGTCAGGCAGGATTTGCCCTTGGTGAAACCGTGCTGATTGCACCTCTTGCTTATTCTTCTGTCCCAGCAGTCTCCAAGAGGATCTGCTCCATGATCTTCCTGGGAACAGAGGTGAGACTGATTGGTCTATATTTCCCTGGGTCATCCTTCTTTCTCTTTTTGAAAATGGCTGTTGAATCATTATGAGGTTCAACAAGGCAAAGTGCAAGGTCCTGTACCTGGGTTGGGACCTGGGCTGGCAGAAAAGGACTCGAGGTTACCGGTGTAGAAAAAGCTGGACATGAACCACCAGTGTGCACTTGCAGCCCTGAAATCTGATCCTTGTCTGCATCAAAAGAAGTGTGACCACCAGTGTGAGAGAGGTGATTCTGCCACTCTGTTCTGCTTTGCTGACAACTCACCTGGAGTACTGTGTACAGCTCTGGGGCCCTCAAAACAAGAAAGACATGGACCTCATTGAACAGGTTCTGAGCAGGACCACAAAGTACTGGAGCACTTCTTGTACAAATACAGGCTGGAATAGTTTTCATCTTGGAGAAGAGAAGGTATTCAGAGAGATCTTATAGAGGCGTTCCAGTACCTGAAGGTGGCCTACAAGGAAGCTTGGGAGGGACTGCTTACAAGGGCATGTAGCACTATAAAAAAGGGGCAATGGTTTTAAACTAGAGAAGGGTAGATTTAGATTGGACACTAGGGAGAAGTTCTTTACTCTGAAGTGGTGGAACAGAGAAACAGGCTGCCCAAGGAGGTGGTGGAGGTCTCATCCCTGGAGACATTCAAGGTCAGGCTTGACAGAGCTCTGAGCAAACTGATCTAGTTGGGGACACCTCTGCTAACTGCAGAGGGGGTTGGAATAGTCCTCTAGAGGTCCCTTCTTACCTATTGCATTCTATGATTCTATGATTTTTAGCTCAACCTTGACCCACTGGTCAGACAGGGTATAATAAAAATATATTTCTAGGGATAGTGTTCTGAAAGTTATGTCATGAGTATAAATTCACTTGTGTATTAGTTCATTAACCTATTACATTGTTGCTTTGATACTGAGGTTTAAATAGGCATGTGTAGTAATTAAGAATAATGACAAGCAGAGAGAAACATGCCTCTGAAAGTTAAATGACATCATACTAACCTAACTATATGCAACTATTGGTTAGTATGGATTATTTATTTCTTAGAAGTAAATGTGTTATTTATTTCCTTAATTCTACCACTGGAATCAATATGCTGTGTTGATAAATGCAATTATATTAGAAGATGTGAAAGAAAACCAAATGAATAATCATAATGAAAACCTTATAATTGGCTTCTGAGACTCTTGCTGATCGGACAACCTCCCTTTGAATTATCTGCATTTGAATAACTAGAGAGTTTTTCTATGCTTACACCAAACTGACAGCAGTTGGGCATATGACAAAGCTATTATTTATAGCAAAACCTTTATTTAAGCACTTTTTTTTTCTTAGAGTTATTCACAACTAAAATTAATCTTTACCAGAAGGCCTAGTCAGCAGAATGTAAAACATATGAACTGGTTCTGAATGGCTACACCAGATAAGATTGTAAAATGTGCCAAAGTCTGTCTGTAATGTAGAATGCAGCAGAATTTGATTTGGCTTGTTTGTTTGTTTGTTTGGGGTTTTGTTTGGTTTGGTTTTGTAGGGTTTTTGTTTGCTTTTTTTCAGAGATTTTGCAATAGTGATGAATCACAGAATCACATAATTGACCAGTTTGGGAAAGACCTCAGATATCATCAAGTCCAACCTATTACCTATCCCCTAACACCTCCTGACAACTAAACTATGGCTCCAAGTGCCACATCCAATCATTTTTTGAACACCTCCAGGGATGGTGACTCCACCACCTCCCTGGGCAGCACATTCAACTGGCCAATTACTCTTTCTGTGAAGAACTTTCTCCTTACCTCAAACCTAAACTTCCCCTGGCGCAACTTGAGACTGTGTCCTCTTGTTCTGGTGCTGGTTGCCTGAGAGAAGAGACCAAGTCCCACCTGGCTACCACCTCCTTTCAGGTAGTTACAGAGAGCAATCCTTATTGCCTCTTCTCCAGGCTAAACAACCCCAGCTCCCTCAACCTCTCCTCACAGGGCTTGTGCTCGAGACCTGTCACCATCCTTGTTGCCCTTCTCTGGACACATGCAAGTATCTCAATGTCCTTCTTAATTTGAGGAGCCCAGAACTGGACATAGTATTCAAGGTGTGCTCTAACCAGCGCTGAGTACAGGGGCAGAATGACTTCCCTGCTCCTGCTGGCCACACTATTCCTGATACAGGGCCAGATGCCATTGGCCTTCTTGGCCATCTGGGCACACTGCTGGCTCATGTTCAGCCTACTGTCAACCAGTACCCCAGGTCACTCTCAGCCTGGCTGCTCTCCAGACCCCTCTCTCTCTGACCCCTGCTTGTAGCGCTGCATAGGGTTGTTGTGGCCAAAGTGCAAAACTCAGCACTTGGACTTTCAGGAGGTCAGTTATCCTGAAGTCCTTCTGTCTTACTGTTGAAAATTGAGGCAAAGAAGGTATTTAGCACCTTTGCATTTTCCTCATCTTTAGTTATAATATTCCCTTCCACGTCCAATAAAGAGTAGAGGTTCTTCTTGCCCCTCTTTTTAGCATTAATATATTTATAAAAATGCTTTCTATTGTCTTTCACAGAAATGGCCAGTTTAAGTTTTAACTGGCTTTTGCCTCTCTGATTTTTCTCCTACATCATCTAACAACATCCTTAAACATATCTCGAGCTACCTCCTCCTCTTTCCAAAGGCAATACACCTTTTTTTTTCAGACCTTAGTTTCTTTAAAAGATGCTTGCTTGATAGGTTATGAAAAAATAATACTATAAAAAGACTTTTTTTTTTCTTGGACAAGAAATATTTTTAAAATGTTGTAGCTGGGAAATTCAGTAAATAATTTATATTATAATTTTGTAAGTACAATATTGTCTGTTCTTGTGTGTATCATTTTTACAGTTGTGTTACTATTGAATTAAGACAGTATATTTGGTTTTAAACATATTTTTCATCTATCTGTTCCTAGAGCAAATACTTATTATTTTCAGTTCCTCTATAAGGCTGATCTGATATTGGTAACAGAGACGTCTAGTTTGTTCATATCTTTGTTTTCAAGCTAGATCTATGGCATCATAAAACTTATGAACTTATTGCCTGTTGATTATATGCCTTGTCCTTTTCACTGAGAAGCAGATAATGCAGATTGGTCTTGTGTTAAAGACTTAGTTTAATGTAGCTTGGACTAATTTTTTTTTCTTAAGGAATAGTAAATAATTGGTATTTGTGTGGAAAACCTAAGTAAAGGCACTGTCCTTGTGGTAGGCTGTATAAACCAATTTTTCTAAGACAATACTAATTTAGAATATCTTGGGAATGGATTAGAAATATTTCCATATGGTTATGGCTTTGTTCCAAGTAACAAAGTGACATTTAGAACAGAATTAAATCAACTGAATAAAATCACTGCTATATAACTAATCTGTTTCTAGTTTGTAAAATTTTTCACTCTTCTGACAGTTTACAGGTTATTAAAATAAGATTCTAACCAAGATTGAAAATGTCTTCAGCTTTTTTATTGTATGCAGAGAAGAGTTAGCAAAGAATGATAAAATGCAGAGTGTCATAAAGGAGCAAAAGTAAAACCAAAATAAACCAGAAGGAATATTCTGGGGTTTTTTTTGGAAGACGCAGTCACAAGTGAACTGAAAATGCGTTTTAAGACCCATAGATAAAAGAAGTAAATTATGACACAGAGAAAAATAACAGTAAAGTTCACAAAGAATATGAGATTCCTGGAACTGAGGCCTGCAAAATGTGAATTAATAAGTACTAAAATATAAAACATATATCACTTTACCTTCAAATTTTCAAACTGTTGCATTTAGGGTAGCTGTCTCTGCAGAAAATCCAAGAAATGACGAAATGCCGGTTAGAAGGGATTTCAGGATATGTGTTCCAGTTTCACTTCGGAGGTCATCAACCAAAGTTCTAGCTTCATAAACTTCTGTTGGTGGGTATCTTGCTGAAGTGCTGCACAGTGAAGAAATTTTTCAATATATACAACCTTAAATGCCCAGCTCACACTTTGAAGACATTGTCCTTTGTGTAGCCCCTGCTGTCTGCTACTGCTGCAAAAGGATTAGCTCTGCTATTTTTGCAAATGTATTTCAAGTATGGCCCTTAGCTTTAACTTTGCCAGACTCAAAACAATTCAGCTCATTCAACCTCTCCATGTCTGTCATGTGCTTTAGGCCCCTTTTAGTTCTCTGCTGCACATTCTGCAAAGTTCATCTAGCTCACGGCAAGAGCACGTTGCTGGCCTTGTTTTCAACCATCACCCTGAAGTCCTTTCAGCCTGGTTACTGTTCTGATAGTCAGTCCCTGTCAGCTATTTCACCCCAGGTGCAGAGCGTGGCCCCTCTGCCTATTAAACTTCATGAAGTTTCTCTCAGTACAATCCATAAATTTCTGAATATCCTGCTGGCTTGAATTTTTGCCATTTATTGTATCAGTCACTCCTTTTAACAAAACATCATCCAAAAATCTGTTGAGTTTGCATTTTGCGTCACCATCCATGTCCTTGTTGAAGGCACACCAGTACAGAACCTATGTGTCATGAATGAAGCCATGTCTGTTGGATCATGATTTGCCATTGGTAAATCTGTGTGTATTGTTCCTAAGGACTGTTTTATCTTCTGTCTGTTTGGAAATGAATTTCTAATGAATGACAATTATGATCTTTCTGATGTTTAAGGTGAGGTTGCCTGGTTTAGGGTTCCTTTGATCTCCCTTAAGACAAATGTAATGTTTACCTCTTAAATTTGTTGAGGACCTTTCTTGATTTCTGTGATTTTATTAGATGATAGTAACCTTATATTCACTTCATCCAGCAAATTTAACAACTCCACGTGAATTTGGTCTGCTATAAGTCAGGCTTCATTAAGTTGTCCCTAATTTGTCAATTTCCTGTCTACCTTCTTCTAAAACATGCAGAAGTCAAAAAGTAGTTTTTGCCTGCAAACACTGAGGTGAGCCTTTCTCTAGGTCTTGACTTCAGTCTTCTTCCAGTCACTGCAACCAAAACTGCCATCTGTGATCACATTTCACAACCATTTCTTCTTCATTGAACATCAGGTCAAATAGAGTATTTCCCTGGTTGACCTCTCTAGCATTTGAATTAGGAAATCAGAAGCAGAGGTCCCTAAACACTTCTAGGGTAACTTTAAGAACTGTGTTGCCTGTTCAGATGGTCCAAATTCTCCATCAGTGGCTGTGATCAGAGGATTCTTGCTACTTGTGTATAGGCAACATAACAGGCATCATTTTTGTCAGGTGGACTGTAACAGACCTTCCACAACACCATCAGTGTTTCATTCTCTTTGACCTAGAATAGATCCAGAGAGTCTCCATAAACACTTCCTTGGTTTCACAGCAGATCTCTGCCCAGCCAGGGATCTCCTTTAAAAAAACCCACATCTCCAATTATTTTTTTACTGCCTACCTTCCCTCAGCAGTCTTTAACTGTCCTTTGTGAAGACAGCTGGCTCTGTCTGCTGGTAGTGGTAGGACTGCGGAACTGAAAAGAACAAAAAGCAAATGGCATAAAGACCTATTCAAGCTAGGTATGAGGATAAAGCTTAGGACAGAAAAGCATTGGACTACGTCTCACATTCTTCATCTTTAGAAACTTGAAGCATTCAGTAAACTGAGAGGAAAGATTTAGGCATGGTTTTTCAGGCACAAATGCAAGAGAGTGACCAAGATGATGCTTCTATAAATGGGAGAGAAGCTGTCAGATGGTATATGATGGTGGGAATTTGAATATTACTAACTTAGTAGTCAATTAGGAGCAAGTGATATGGTAAAAGGGGATTGAGAGATCAAGAGTAAATTCATGTACGCTTAAGGATCTCAGAGAGCTGTGTCATGCTCATTATGGTGTGAATGAATATTACCAATATTGAGTCTAGCTGACACAGCAGGATGACTCAAGCAGAAAATATTTGGTTGTCAGATTTTATAATATACATACAATTTATAATCAAAACACTGTAGAATATTCATTAGATTCCAACAAATATTAGAAGATTATCATATCTACTTACCTGCATTAATATTTAATAGGTCTTCTTTCTAGAACCTACCCTAGTAACTACTATATTTCGTGAAGGGGGATCCTATTGACAAAGCAGAGACACAGACAGATGGATTTACTTAGAATATGTAATTTAAGTGTGAATATCTCTAAGCAAAAAGATGTCTTCACAATCTTTTCAGAGCCCCATTAGTATGAAATGGCCATCAGTACAATCCTTGAAGAGTGATACTTTAATTTCGATTGAAAAAGGAAATGCACCTTAATGATGTCTCTAAGGACAGAAATATTTGGGCTCCAGGCAGAACCATAAAGAACATAGAGTTCCAAATGAACAAATTGCAGAGAAAATATATTCTGTTCTTGTATCCTCTGGACATATGTCTTTGATAGGAGTGTATTTATTGCATAGATATGGAAGGATAAAGACTATAGACATCACCTGCTATTCTGCTGCTGTGTGTTCATGTACTACTTTGTCTTCACAGAAACAGTTTGCCAGAGGAATGACTTTTATTTATTAATAGTATTAGCATTGGTTTTGAAGTTTCACCTATGTGAAATTTAAATATTTTTTTTAAACAACTATTTATTATTATGTCTGAGGTATCTCTTAATTCTCTCATACAAATATACCAAAAGCCTTCTATTTTGCCAGAATCCGAAGTTCCCAGGTACTGAAAATCTTTGTGGACCAGCTAACAGGAGTGGCCAGCTTTAACCACATAAATTCTTGTACTTTTTTTTTTTTTTTTTTTTTCTTTTTTGTGGTGGGTATTCATCAGATCTCAGGGTCCATTTTTGATCTGTCCATTTATTATTTAATTTCATTTTTAATAATACTTGAAATTTCTTTTTTTGAATAATTTGCTCAAACATTTTGAATCACTTACTTCCCCACTAAGAGCTGTCCACTGAGATAGGACCATGATAGCTTTTGTTACACTTGTATTTAGTTTTCTTGCATAGATCTACACTCATGTAAAAACATTTGGTGCTGAAGTTGCACCAAAATACAATTCCAATGTCTGAAATTTTTAGATAAAATGCTATTTAGAGCCACAAACACTGAAAGCACAGAGCTTGAATGTTTAGATTTTTTTTTTTTCACTTTTGTATGAAGCAGTTTTGACATTTATCATCATTGTCATCCTGTCAAGGGCAATTCATTTTGTTTAATATCTTGTTCAAGAATGGAATGACAACAACTATTGGAATCAAATATTAGACATGATACATACTGCAGTAAGGAGTATCCCTCAGGCAACATTAATAAATCAATAATGTAGACTACAAAATTTAAGATTACTTTTCTTTAGAATATATAAATAATTCATAGAATCACAGAATCATAAAATCAGTCAGAGTTGGAAGGGACCACAAGGATCATCTAGTTCCAACCCCCCCTGCCATGGGCAGGGACACCTCACACCAGATCAGGCTGGCCAGAGCCTCATCCAGCCTGGCCTTAAACACCTCCAGGGATGGGGCCTCAACCACCTCCCTGGACAACCCATTGCCGGCTCTCACCACTCTCATGGTAAGGAACTTCTTCCTCACGTCCAGCCTGAATCTCCCCACTTCCAGCTCTATTCCATTCCCCCTAGTCCTATCACTACCTGATAGCCTAAAAAGTCCCTCCCCAGCTTTCTTGTAGGCCCCCTTCAAATACTGGAAGGCCACAAGAAGGTCACCTCGGAGCCTTCTCTTCTCCAGACTGAACAGCCTCAACTCTTTCAGTCTGTCCTCATAGGAAAGGTGCTCCAGCCCTCTGATCAT
The DNA here is from genome assembly GCF_027791375.1 of Indicator indicator. Lineage (NCBI taxonomy): Eukaryota > Metazoa > Chordata > Aves > Piciformes > Indicatoridae > Indicator > Indicator indicator. The sequence continues at coordinate 71,360,380 of NC_072053.1, read as the reverse complement.
CCTGGTGGCCCTTCTCTGGACATGTTCCAGCACCTCCAGATCCCTCTTGTAATAGGGGCTCCAGAACCGTATGTAGTACTCCAAGTGGGGTCTCACCAGAGCTGATTAGAATCACCTCCCTTGACCTGCTGGCCACATTTCTCTTGATGCAGCCCAGGATCTGGTTGGCTTTCTGGGCCACAAGTGCACATTGACAGCTCATGTTGAGCTTCTTCATTTATTTCCAATATGCAATCTAGAAATGATTGTAAGGGTGTTTGTTGAACCTTCTTGTTTCTACAGTCCCAGAAATAAGTTCTTCTGAGAGAGTGCTTGTATATAACTTGTAATCATCTGAAGACAGAACATGCTCAGTAGCAGTAAGAATTGAGAAGTTCGATGTAACTGTGAAGCATTGAATCCCTGGAAATGTACTGCTTGGAATCCATAATAGTCATTTCTTTGATAAGGATGCTTTTTGGATGAATGCAGTTGGTCAGTTAATGATACATCCAAGTCACTAAAGCACAGTGAAAATGTTGTAAGTGGCATGTGAAATAAATATGAATTGATACTTTTCAACACATATAGAAAACTTTACATTCATTGTAAATGTCAAAATGTCAGTCTTACATAAGTACTGTAACATACTTTAAAGTAATCACAGAGGCTGAGAACTTATTTGCTTGGCTGGCCTTTGCTTGATACCTTTTTTTCCCCTCAGATCTCTATTCTGCTGCTTGGAAGTCCATGCTATTATATACTGGTGAATAGCAATGGTAGCAGGCCCCTATTCCACTGGGTGATTTTAGGCTCCAACAGAAAGAATGTCTAATGAATTAAACTAGAGTACCTTAGAAAATGCTTCCTGTTTTTTCTTTCCCCCCCCGCCACAGATTCTCATAGACCTAGTTTCTAAACTCTGTTTGAAGGCCTCCCCTCTATCTTCAAAAAGCCCAGAAAATAATGGCAGCTGAGTCTCTAAGTACCAGCATTGCTTTGGAGTACCTGCCTTCTACAATATTGGTATCACTACTGGCATTCCACTACTACTTATTTTATCTCCTGCAGAGGTGAAGTGGGTGATTCTGACCAGATGATCACTCTGATGCTATTGAAACTATTGAAGAAAGCAAGGAAGCAAGTGAAAAACAAAGCAAGGTAGCAAGTGAGAAAAAGAAAGAAAGAAAGAAAGAAAGAAAGAAAGAAAGAAAGAAAGAAAGAAAGAAAGAAAGAAAGAAAGAAAGAAAGAAAGAAAGAAAGAAAGAAAGAAAGAAAGAAAGAAAGAAAGAAAGAAAGAAAGAAAGGAAAGAAAGAAAGAAAGAAAGAAAGAAAAGAAAGAAAAAGGAAGGAAGGAAGAAAGAAAGAAAGGAAGAAAGGAAGAAAGAAAGAAAGAAAGAAAGAAAGAAAGAAAGAAAGAAAGAAAGAAAGAAAGAAAGAAAGAAAGAAAGAAAGGAAGAAAGAAAGAAAGAAAGAAAGAAAGAAAGAAAGAAAGAAAGAAAGAAAGAAAGGAAGAATGAATGAAACAAAGAAACAAAGCAAGAAAGACAGAAAGAAAGCAAGAAAGACAGAAAGCAAGAAAGAAACAAAGAAAGGAAGAAAGAAAGGTAGACAGAAAGAACGAAAGAGAAGTAACGAGAATGAAAGAAAGGAAAAAAATAAAGATTGAAAGAAAGAGAAGGAAAGAAAGGAAGAAAGAATGAAAGAAAGAGAGAAAGAAAGGAAGAAAGAAAGAAAGAAAGAAAGAAAGAAAGAAAGAACGAAAGAAAGAAAGAAAGAAAGAACGAAAGAAAGAAAGAAAGAAAGAAAGAAAGAAAGAAAGAAAGGAAGAAAGGAAGAAAGAAAGAAAGAAAGAAAGAAAGAAAGAAAGAAAGAAAGAAAGAAAGAAAGAAAGAAAGAGAAAGAAAGAAAGAAAGAAAGGAAGAAAGAAAGAGAAAGAAAGAAAGAAAGAAAGAAAGAAAAAGAAAGAAAGAAAGAAAGAAAGAAAAAGAAAGGAAGGAAGGAAGAAAGAAAGAAAGAAAGAAAGAAAGAAAGAAAGAAAGAAAGAAAGAAAGAAAGAAAGAAAGAAAGAAAGAAAGAAAGAAAGAAAGAAAGAAAGAAAGAAAGAAAGAAAGAAAGAAAGAAAGAAAGAAAGAAAGAAAGAAAGAAAGAAAGAAAGAAAGAAAGAAAGAAAGAGGAAGGAAGGAAGAAAGAAAGAAAGAGGAAGGAAGGAAGGAAGGAAGGAAGGAAGGAAGGAAGGAAGGAAGGAAGGAAGGAAGGAAGGAAGGAAGGAAGGAAGGAAGGAAGGAAGAACAAAAACCCCCATACACAACCAACCAAAAAGATAGCAAAACTCCATACCAAAACAAACACAAATGAACAAACAAAACCACCAGCAAAAAAACAAAAAAGCAAAAAACCAAAAAATTCCTCCCCAAAATCCTCAAACAAGAACCAAACCAACAACAGCCCCCCCCAAATAAAAACCAAACCAAAACCAACCAAACCAACCAACCAAAAGATAGAAAAGCAGAGAGCATCTATATGGGCAAATATTGTGATCTTAACAATTAAACATGAGTCTAATACGATTCTTGTAACATATAGACTAGCACTGGAAATTGAATGTGTTTCCAAGCTCATAGTCTCATGCACTTTCAAGATAAACTCCAGAAAGTATAACTTTCTGGTAGCTAGTAATTATTCCTGCAGAAATTACATGCCTTAAATAGCACTTTCTGTAACATTTTAGAGGTTAATAGGAGTTCAAATATACAAAGAGATATCATGATTTCCTACGTTTCATATAGTGAAATCAAAGAAGCTCAGGAAAACCCATAAACCATTTGGGAGAAATAAAAGGTGAATTGTTTAATAGTGATTCCAAATTATAAACATTATTCAAAATGACATATAGTAACTATAGTCTTCTATGTACACAGAACAAAACCTCCCTGGTTGAATCTGAAAAATAATATATATCTTAATGTATGCATGCAAGGATATAGAAGGGGGCTGGATTGGAAGGGGACCACAAAAACCAAAGTACACAATGAGGTGCAATCTGAAAGAAAGTATGCCTTATATAGGAGTGACAGTAAATGAGCTCCAGGAGTTTTGATTGCTGTTTCCACTACCAGGTCACTCCCTATAGTTAGGTATCTTCTTAGGCTTCTTTTCAGGCTGATTCCTTCTTCATATATAAAGTTTTTTGTTTTGTTTTGTTTTTTTTTTTTTTTTTGGTCCATAGTTATTTATCAGTCTAGTTGGGTATTGGTCCAAAACATACATGTCTGATTTCACAGTATATATACCATATAGAAACTATGCTGCTTTCAGCTCAGCAGGGCTATATATATACTGAAGGCAGAATATATTGAATTTTATTTATGAGAATGGCTGTGCCACTATTGTTTGGAAATAAATCATTACTAATTGCTTTCTTATATTCAGCTTTCCTATGATAACACTTAGATGCCAGATATTATTAATCTTGTGATGTGTTATTCTTGTAATATAACTTTAAAGCTGTATTTTTATGTGCCAAATGAAAAAAAACAAGCTTGTCAGAGGAGTAACAATGAGCATCATTGATTTTGTAAGACACTTGAACTTTTCAGTACTACTCTTTTAGCTGGTGGGGGAAAAATAACAACCCCAAACTATAGCATTTTAAACCGTCCTGCAACACAGGAGATAGCTACTCAGGAAATATTGACTCCATTCAGTTATAGATGCTTAAATAAGATAAACTCTGAATCTCAGATATCTTTATATAAAAAGGATATAGAAATACTCTGTTAAAGAAAATGTTTCTAACTTTAGCTCCGTTGCATTTATACAATGGAATGTTCCTTTTTTCTTTAAAAATTGGTCAATATTTTGTCACAGCTGTAAGTGTAATTTGACTTCAGCTGTTGCAAATGTTCACAAAGGCTATCTAGCTATGCAGCAACACCAGCAAGTAGCATGACTATATGTATCATCCACAATAAATCATATACATTTAGGTTTAAGGGAAGCAGTTTAAATTAAACAGAACCCTGTACTCTGGTTTGTTTAACATCAAGCCCTTAACGTAAATAAGAATGAAATCTCAGTGTTCCAGAGCTTGTTGTTGATCTACCATCAAATAACTTCATGATACATGAAAATATTTTGAGGCTAATTTTATCAAGATTAATGTTATTAAGTCCTATTGGAATATGGATTAAAATACCAAGATCCTTTCTATTGTAGTTCTTGACAAGTGTAAACTGCACAACTGTTGCTCTCAGCTATTTTGCAAATTCACTTTATTTGAGGGGATTCAGAATTTCTGCATTTTTACAAATTACCCTCTAAGAAAATAGTTATTTTTCTCTGTTCCTGGATTTCATGTTTCCTGGATTTCAGCTGCTGAACTTCATTTTAAAACAGATTAAGCAACGTGGAATACTTAATATTCCCTTTCATGTTAAAAACTGCCCAGCCTTCCATGGCTGGGAAGGTTGTGGAGATCCTCATAGATGCCATGCTGAGGCACATGGAGGACAGGGAGTTGATTCAGGACAGCCAGCCTGGCTTTACTAGGGGCAGGTGTTGTCTGACTGACCTAGTGGCCTCCTATGACAAAGTGACTATGTCAGCAGATAAGGGACGACCTGTGGATGTGATTTCTCTGGAGTTCTGCAAGGTCTTTGACAGGGTCCCCCACAACATCCTGATCACCAAATTGGAGGGATATGGATTTGATGGGTGGACTGTTCAGTGGATGAGGAATGGGCTGGATAGTCACATCCAGAGGATGGTGTTCAATGGCTTGAAGTCCAGATGGAGAGTAGTGACAATTGGTGTCCCTCAGGGGTCTGTATTGGGACCTGCACTGTTAAATATTTTTATCAATTATATGGACAGTGGAATCAAGTGCACCATCAGCAAGTTCCAGATGTGTGGTGTTGTCAATACACCAAAGGGACGGGACATCATCCAGAAGGACCTGGACAAGCTGGAGAGGTGGGCCCAGGTGAACCTCATGAGGTTCAATAAGAGCAAGCGCAGGGTTCTGCACCTGGACCGGAACAATCCTCACTATTGATACAGACTGGGGGAGGGGGTGTTAGAAAGCAGCCCTGAGGAAAAGGACTTGGGGGTGCTGATAGACAAGAAGCTGGACATGAGCAGGCAGTGTGCACTTGCAGCCCAGAAGGCCAATCACATTAAAAACCAACTAACAGCAATTCAGTAAAACATAGATCTGACTCTGTAAATGACATGCTAATCTGTGTAGGTTTAAATTAATGTATTTTTATATATATATATATATATATATATATACACACACACATCCACAGGTTCTATGATTTTACATATATAATTTTATTTGTACTTTATGCTCTTCATTTGATTTCCTGCCTACTTCTCTGATGAAGTTAATGTTGGGGGGTAGTTTTGAACCAACCACAAGGAAACAAAGTCTATGAAATTGTGTTATCTGCTTCCACTTCTCATTTTTTGAACAGCCAGATCTGATGAAAGGCAAGGGACTGAACGATGGGAGGTTTCCAAGGACCAAAGAGACAGAAATGCATCATTTGTGTTTCTGCCCAAAGGCATAGATCAGCTCAGTCCAGGTAAGCTGCTCACACACAGTGCATGCTGCAGCCACCTTTCCAGGCAGGTAAGAGTAGAGGTGATATTAAGGAGAAAAAGGACAAGCATCCATTAAAACCTACTCGTTGTTTTCTCTACCTAGGTATCAACCTCTTTCCTAACACCCCAGACTTTGAAAATTGCAGTGTGACTGTGGTTCAAATGGTGCATCCCAAAGGAAATTAAGCTGGCAGAGTACCTGTAACCACTATGGTTTTGTCAATACAAATTAAGCCATGCCACACTTTTTTATTATTATTAATTACAGTATCTAGGGTCTATTTATTCACCAAAGTCAGTAACATTTTACCGCTAATGGTAATTAGAGAAAATCCTGGCACACAAATTAATTCTCTTCTGTTATAAGCAAATAAATCTATTGCCAAAATTCAGTGATGCTGTTATACACTTTTTAAACTTCCATAACAATACACTGCAAGACTCAGATGGAAATGAATGTAGGCTTGACTCTTCAGTGAGAACATTCCTACCAGCCTATTTCATTATCTATGTCTATTCTTTTATCAGTTCACATACAAGTAATAATGAAGTGTATTTAAGTTTCAGATAATTTCTTGTATAAAAATACAAGAAAAAGGCTAGGTGGGTAGGAAACAGGAAGGAAAATGAGGACTAGAAGTTATTCATATGGTAATTTTCTTTTATCTGAAGTATACTTTAATGTAATGAGCATTTGTAAACAGCGACTTGAGATCAGTACAGAGATATTGAATTATACAAAGAATTATGCTCCAAATTATCTTAAATTATACTTGGAGTAGCACAGAGGACCACAGAGATAAACTGATAGGTCTTTATGTAACTTAGGGCACAATTTAATCTATTTTTTTCTCTAGCAGGACTATTCATTTTAAACACAATTTTCCACAAACCGTGTAGGACTTGCAAATTATATTTATCTGATGGATAGATATATAATACGAAGAAAATGGGCTATATTCTCTGAATTACAACTGAGCTACAGTGGTGCAGCTAAGTAAAATGTACCACATTCTGCAAAAGCTTTTCACATGATAAGTGATAGCAATGTATGAGGCATAAAAAAAAATGTGACCAAACAGACAAGTTCATACAGTATCTAGAATTCAAGTAGAAACCAATACAAGATTCAGGGTTACGGACAACAAAATTAGTCTGAGAAGGGAAGAGAAAAAGGAAGATGGTAAATATCATCACATATTCATGTCAAGTTAAATATTTGAATGCATTTAATCACAGTGTTGCAGTACCAAGGTATTGAGGAACCTTTGCCATCTCCAAGGCTTTACAGATCTAGGAAACTCTCAGATACCAGAAATATATCCCAGTTGTTGAAGTCAGTGCTGCTGGTATTAGATGGAAATGGTGATCCAGAAGAACACCTTAGCCTGTGTTACTTTGCTGCCAAAACTAAGTTTAACTGAAAACAATTTCATCAATGTTATTGAACTAACTCAGCATCTGAAATGAACACTTTGTATCATTCAGTGATCTGTGAGAAAATAAAATTGTGCAGCACGAAATAGAAGTGTGAAAAGAAAACTTTACATTGTAAAGTGTCACTTCCAGCAGTACAAGTATCAACAAGTACAATATAAGTACACAAGTGCATTTCTCCACAGTATTAAACAACATTTGGACTCTAAAATGCAGCTGAATTTAGCTTGCTAAAAGTTCCCTGTCCTTTATAACCACAACTGGCAAACCTGTATGTACCACCACCCACAGCAAATGCTGTTGCCTAAGGAAGCAAACATGATACTTTTTTTTCAAATGAGCAACACATTGTTACATGAGTAGTTTACACCTTTCTCAGGACTGATGCCTGCCTCAGTTTCTCTCAGTGAAAAATGTGGAAAAGGGACAAAAATGCCTTTGATGCCTTAAAAGATGATGGCTCTTTACCATAAATGTAGATTAATTTGTCCGATAGGAAAGCATCATAATGAAAATTGTAAATTTGTGTGATAACAGACAGCAGAATATCAGTTTTATTTTAATGAACATGATATCTGCTTCTAATGTGCATATTCATTTTGGTGGGTTATTTGCTACTCAGTAATTCAAGGAGATATATAGGAAAGGGATGAAAAAAAAGAGAGAGATTAAGTTTAGCTGAGCAGAAATGATCTTCTAACCTATAGTACTGGTGAAGATCTATGAAAGAGAATATGACAAGAGAGTATCAGATTGTTTGGAGTATGGCATTCATCTGTCCTAACTCTAGTCTGTAAAGTGCACAGCAACATAGAGCAGAAACTCTGAGCTGTCAGGTGTAATCTTGGTTAAATTTAGACATGGTGCAGAGCTGTTACAGTTCTGGAGCCCTGCTGAGATTTAGGGATTATTAATTCAGATGTTAACGAGTTTATGTGCATTTCCTGAGTCTATGTCTGATCTACCATGACATTGTTTTGATCTGTATGTATTTGCTAGTTCGGGATTCTGTGAGATCAAGCACTGAATCTCTAGCAAGAGGTACATCACTTGGCTTGCAAAATAGTCAAGCGCTTAAATGCTGATGCACGTTTGCATAACTTTTCGGAAGTTCTTGGGAACTGAAACATATAACAGCTGAAAATCAGGTAAAAAAAATCCAGAGACACCAATGAAGACAGTCCTGGAAGAGGGTCACAGATTGCTTTCTCAAAGAGAAACTGAAAAGCAGATCTGTTTTCTAAAAGGTGTGTTCTCTGGAAGTCACTAAGAGATAGAGTCATTCCGTATTTTAGGCAGATGGTCTGATTGTTTTGTTGGATTGTTAGAAAATATCAGTAACACGTGGCTGTTTTATTTACTGATACTACAGTATCAGTAAATAAACAACAAGGTAGGAGAAAAAAAATGAACCAAGAAAGAAGAACAACATTCTGTAATATACAGCTATAGTTTTCAATAGCTACATTTGAAAATTTTATGCTTACTTACTATTATAAAGTATAAGGTTTCTCAGTTCTAAGTAGAATTCTCTGGAGTCTTGATGCAAGCATGAAGTTCTCAAGAAATTAAAAATCTTACAAATTGTGAGAGAAATCTGCAAAGAAAAGCAAAGCTTTTTCTGCTTAGAAAACTTAAAAACTAGAACTGCAGAGTTCATGAGCTTTTACTTTCTACAAACAGTTTAAAACTTACTACCTTCTACAAAACCCTGTGAGAAATATTTACCATTCTAGTGGAGGTTGTTTCAAAATTTTAGCTAACCAAATTGATAGCAGAGGTCCTTTGAATTCTATTTCACTGCTTACAAATTGACAGGAAAGGAGCTAAGATATACATGAAGTACTACTTCCTTCAAATGCAGGAATTGTTTTCACAGGACAGCCACTACTTCAAAATAGCATTGAAGAGAAATGTTTGCCACTGGGGAAAATATCCTTATTCTATGATACATTTACAATCCCAAGCTGACTGGAACACCAAATGAATAATTCAAATCATTCATCAAATTAAGTAAATTTAAAAATATTTTAAATAAGATCTGAAAAAGTAGTTAACCCAACCTCCTTTTCAGCTCTTCCTTTCACTTTGCTCCACGTTCTTTATACATACACTTTCCACTTCTCCATCAATAAGGATTTTACCTGCACCCCTGATGCACGTTGACCTCTGTTCATAGCAATCAGCTGAACACCTGTGACCTCTCTGACCCAGATCTGTGCTCCAGTTAGTCATGGACACTTGGATTTGATTGAGCTTTTAGCTAAAGTAAACAAAAACTACATCACTTACTTGCTAAGAATAGTTTGAGTATGGCTTAAGTAAAGCTAATCCAAGAAAAGCTCTGTGGTTTTTAAATGCTGATAGTAGACTATGTCTCTTCAGAGACCAGTGCAGACATCATACAGGCTCTGATTTCAGGTGTGAGCCTGTTGTAAAAATATTCTGAAGCATTTTGCCTAACCCCTAGTAAGTAATTAGTGTATGAAAGAAGTGATGATATTTACAAGTTTGTTAAACTTAACAGTGGTGTGTTTTTATTTGCAGCAATTTTTGGTAATGTATAAAGATGTTCTGATTGAAGGACAAAAGTGCTGACAGAAAACTGTATAGTAGCTAGTTTTGTATTTTTCTGTCAGAGATTGTCTTCAGAAGACTATTTCACCACAGAAAGTTGCAGAATATAATATCCTGCAATTTTCACAATTCAAGTCCACAAAATGTTTGTGCAAAGCCTGTGCTTCCTTGGTCTAGGCACATCAGAAGTAGTTTGGCTCTTCTATGAAGAGGTTTTGTGAGAAAATCTCTCTAAGTATACTTCCATAAGATGATTGGTTCTAAATTAACAGCTCTTCTCCACTGAAAGATGCATAACCTAATGTATAGGATTATAGAATCAGAGAATTATTTTGGTTGGAAAAGCCCTCTAAGATCATTAACTCCAACAGCTGACCTAACACCACCATTAAAACATGTCCCAGAGTTCTATGTCTACATGTTTTTTGAACATCTCCAGGAACAGTGACTTCATCACCTCCCTGGGCAACCTACTCCAATGCCTGACCACCCTTTCAGTAAAGAAATTTTTCCTAGTATCCAATCCGAACCTCCTCTGGCACAATTCTATCACTTGGTAATAGGAAGAAGAGAGCAACATCAACCTCACCATGACCTCATTTCAGGGAGCTGTGGAAGTGTCCCCTCAGCCACCTTGTAGTGAAGGTCCAAACCTGAACACAATATTTGAGGGTGCAGCCTCACCAGTGCTGAGTACAGGGGCACGATCACTCTCATGGTCCTGCAGGCCACAGTGTTTCTGATACAGGTCAGAATCCTATTGGTCTTCCTGGCCACTTGGGCAAAATGCTGGCTCCTGTTCAGCTGGCTCCTGTCAACCAGCATCCTCACGTCCTTTACTGACAGACAGACTTCCAGTTGCTCTGACCCACAGGTGTCACACATGGGGTTGTTGTGACCCAAGTGTGGGACCTAGCTCTTGCCCTTGTTAAACCTAATGCAACTGACCTTGTCCCATTGGTCCAGCCTCTCTAGTTCCTTTTGCAGAGCCTTCCTACGCTCAAGCAGATCAACACTCCCACCCAGCTTAGTGTCATCTGCAAACTTACTGAGGATGCATTCAATTCCCTTGTCCAGATCATTGATAAAGGTATTAAACAAAACTGGACTCAAAACTGAGCTCTGAGAATCACCACTTGTTACCGGCCACAAACTGGATTTAACTCCATTCACCACCACTTCTTGGGCCAGCATTTTTTTTACCCAATGAAGCATCCATCCATCCATGTGCAGCAAGTTTCTTCAGAAGGATGCTGTGGGAGACAGTGTCAAAGGCTTTACTAAAGTTCAGGTAAAAAACATCCACAGCCTTTCCCTCATCCACTAAGGAAGTCATCTTGTTGTAGAAGGAGGTCAGGTTCATTAAGCTGGACCTGCCCTTCATGAAGGCATGCTGACTGAACCTGATCACCTGGTTGCTCTGCACATACTGCATAATGACACTCATGATGATCTGCTTCATGACCTTCTCCCTCACCAAGGTCAGACTGATGGGTGTGTAGTTCCTCTGGGATGCTCCTTCCAGCCCTTCTTGTAGATGACTGTCACTTCTGCAAATCTCCTTCTCTACTATCTGCCCACCTTACTTTACCCTCTCTCTGGCATGCATCTGGCCACATAAAATTTGATTCAGCACCCCCAAAGAGCAGAAAACTAACGTGTCAAGCAAGAAAGAAAATGAAACATTCTCTGTTAGGCTGGTTATTATAGCTCACTGCATGATCAATATAGACAAGGCAATCTACTCGCGTGGCCTCATCCCCACCAGCTTTCTTCTCATGAAGACTAATTGTGTTCTTGGATTTATCATTGCATATATCATCAGTTCTTATCCTTTATTTATATCAGCACTGAATTAGTTTTCTCTTCTTTCCCAGTTGGTATTGTGACACATAATTCTTCTCTCACACGCTTTGTTCTTTATTTATTTAACATACTCCTGTCTCAGCAAATTCGTGTCAGTGTTTTCCTTATGTTTGGTTTCCAAAAGTTTTCTGCCTTGGTATTATTTAAAATATTAATATCTAAATGAAGAGATGGCAAAATGTGTCTGAGCATATATTATGAATAAATCCATTGAAGGTTAACACAATTTCTGGTTACAACATAGTTTTAGATTAATATTAAATAAATCAAAAGATCATTTATTTAAAAAAAAAAAGATATCTGACAGAAGAGCAAAATGAATATAACTTGCACTTATAATATAAAACAGACCTAAAAAAAAAAAAAACAAAACCAAACGAAGTAAGTAGTAACAATAATATATTGTCAAATAGTTCAATAATATATTGTCAAGGTTTCCAAAGACTCCAGCTTTGGTTTCGTGATTGAACTGTCATTCATGCAATACTGTCCAGCAAATAACATAATTTATTTTTTAATCTCTGAACATATGTCTTCACTTTTGATAAAGGAGTAGAGCCTCTTTGAAAACCAGGCTTCAGTTTTTTCATGCCAGACAAAGGTGAATATGCATTGCCAACCATACAAGGAGAGATGCTATGAATGATACAGGCCAGTAAGCAGCAACATCATCTGGGCCTCTGCACATTCTCAGCTTTCTGTTAACCATGATAGGGATCAGCCTGAGCATCACAACCTGCCGTCTGCCACCTCATCCTCATCCCTATCGGGCCCCATCAGCCTTAGGTGTGTTGTCACACAGCTAGACCCTATCATGATGGGGGTAAGGGGGAAAGGGGGGGAAAGGCTTTCTTTGGTGCTAGGGAACACATTTTTGGGTTCCCATAATGTACGACTGGTTGTCAACCAACTGTTTAGATTCTCCTGGATTGAAGGCCCAATTTGTCTGTCTTCATGTCTCAAACTCTGCAGTAGCATCTGGAAAAGCTGACAGCTTTGAAGCCTGCCTCTTTCTGTGGTGAAGTACAATCCAACGCTGCAAATGAATGAAAAATAACATGTAGATAAAAAACAGGAAACCACATGCCTAATTAAATCTTATTCCCTTAGTCATCAGTGTGTGGTATTACAGAGTAACTACATCTGTGAAATCTACTGGGTTTTGTTTGTTTAAAATGAGAATGAAAATTTCATATATTATTTTTAGGAACAATGTTTTTACATATTTTAAGAAATACTTTTTATCTTGAGATTCTTTATCCCCCAGAGGTGTAAGAATGCCCAAAATTGTGGAGATTGCAGCCTGAAATAACACCACTCAGACAAGCTGAAGATATTCTTGCAGAAATACCTCCAGTTTTAAATTTTGGGAAGCACATCCATTTTTGCCTTACCCATTTAAATATGCAGCACTTTTCACAGTCGCAGAGATGCATAATTCTTGTGGGTGAAAAATCAGAGGTAGAAAACAATTTTCTTCTTGGGGTTAAAAATACTGAAGAAAGTTCTATATTCAGTTTTCCTAGAAGAAATCTGAGTCCTCATTACACATAAGGAATGGAGACTCCATTATGTATATGGAGTTATATATATAAAACTCCACTAAAGAAAACTAAAATGTATCAAACTAAAAGCAGCTATTTGGGTAGTCGGATTGTCTGAACGTATATGGTTGCAGCTTTATGAATAACTGAGTTTTCAGATTGTTAGCCAAACCAAACCCAACAATAATTCTAAAATGTGTTTCTGATTGAGTTAAATTTGTTCCATATATTCAAGATCAACCAAAACCTTTATAGATAATCAGATTTCTTTTTTGTAAAGCTCATTTTCAAATATTATTACAGTGTATTTTATGTAAATATACTTTAGAAAATAAGTCAAAGTTGAACTTGCAACTTTAGTTTTAACATATTTTTAACTCTTGAATGTTATCTTACTGGTATTATTTATCATGGTTGTGTTTTGTGTGCAGACTTCTTACAGCTCTTCTATGTTCATTCTTGAATTATGTTTCAGTTCATGCTCAAACTATCTAGTTCTGCCCATGGTGGTACTCTTTTGCTTTCATGCTAAGAGATTAATGTGTTAAATATTGTGAATGGGCTCTTCTCATATCTGTAACTCTTCATGGCTTTCAATTTGGCAATAAAATTCTATGCACTAACCATTCAGATTCTCACATTCATATGGCAGCTTAAACAGTGGCTTATGAAAATGACTTGTTAAAAGAGAACTGTATAGAATGTTAATTTGGAGTTTAAGTTACACTGAGTGGTTTGGTTTCATGTTTCTACAAAAATGTACCTAATTTTTGGTCTGCACACTATGTTCAGTGAATCTTTTTCTATGTCCCTCTTATTGACTACTAGCCATAAGAATCCAGAATAAGAGAATGTGATGCATAAAATCCTGAAACAGTGCTACTGTAGTGAAATAATGGATGACATTTATTATGTATCAATTCAACATCAGAGGGCTGATTCTGATGACCTCTCCTTTTTATATCCTAACACTTTTCTGACATTCTACCCATGGTTCTCCTTCATGCTAATGTCTTTGTAGGTGAGTGGTCTTGGATGATTTTTTTAATTTTTTTTTTTAACTCCTTGATATCTATAGTCATCTATAGATTTGATTGAAACAGTTTCCTACTTCCAGGTTTATTTAACATTTTCATTAATGCTCTGCACAGAGATTAAGATGCTTCATTCATTCTTTCAAAGGTTTCAGTGATGACAGTTATTTAAAGAATATAGTATTTCTGATGATGAGCCTTACATAGAAGAGCTATTCTGGTGTATTAGTGGCTTGTGTCATGTCTTGTATTCTTTAGGTATACTAAAATACTCTGAAAGCAATGAAATAAAGTCTGGATGTCTGTGAATTAATTCAGTTGTAAGAAGATTTCTTTGACTTTAAATATCAGAAATCTGAAAGAAATCAGGCCAGTAGGACTTTGGGTTTGTTAAGAGATTCAGTCTCTTCCAATTCTGTTTGAACAGCAGGTAGACCTAAATTAATCTTAGTTTAATATGTCTTTTGAAAGTGTACATACATATGTGAACAATGGACTACTTTTCTATCCTCCCTGTATCTACTACAGCTGCATCAGCAAGTTAAATTCAAATCCTGGTGTGTAAAAAAACTAAGCCGAAAAATTATACTTGACCATGTGTTATAGTTGACAAAACTATATTGGATATTTGACTATGCTGTTTGTTCTGAAGATAAATTGCCTCCCAAGGATTAATCCTAAGGAAATTAGCATTGAAAATTAGTAATTTTAAGGTAAATCAATCAATCATCAAGATGTTCTTATAATTCTACAGAATAAAGAGTAAGAACTATTGCCTGTTGGTAATGATTCATGTTATGAAAGGAAAGATTAGCCTAGCCCTATTCTTCAGCCTTTTCCTCTGTCACACACACATACATAAGTTTTGGGTACGTTCTCTGCACACTTAGTTTGCACTCCTTGCAAGGGCATATGCTCACTTTGTCTATTCCATTATCTTACTATCTGTGAACAGCTGAACTGTATTAAATTCTCAGTTCGATGGCCTCTTCATGACCTTGTATGGCAGAAGGGGATTTAATTTTAGGTCTGTGTCTCCAAAGAAGAAGGAAAAAAAAAAAAAAGCAGAGAGAAATAAAGGATTTTAAGTATGAAGGCCCAGATTCTCAGATCATCAGTTGTGCCTGATTTCCATTGAAATATTTAAAGCGTATTGTAAGACTAAGAAAAATCTCTATCTAAACAACACATCTGCAAAAGCATTGCACACTAATCTTCCATTTTTCTTATGCTGTAGTGCATGCTTACTGTGACAATTGCACACTAACTCAAAAATTCATAAATATTTTGCCTTTTTTTTAACAAACTACTGTACAACCTAATATACACAAATATGATTATCTTGACAATTTGTAAGTGTATAGGATCTTATAACACAATTAAAGCCATTGCATACTCTGCAGATTTTACATAACTTTTGCTTTATGCTAGCCACTTGTAATTCAGGATTTATATGCTTGTATTTTTGTTTTTATTACTATTATAGAGAGAAAAAAATCTACTTAGGTAAAATAAAGCTCTACCCTCCTCATGAAAATATACCTAAAGTACACATGGCGTATCATGTGGATACCAAACTGAGGTAGTATCTAAAGTTGTTTGCCACTGAATACATGCCTGGATATTTTGTTCTCTATACTTGATACCCGCTCTACACCTTCAAACTGAAGAGGCTGAAATTCTCTTGTCAAAGTCAGGTAACACAAGCAAGAGTGGTGTGAACATCCACCCACGGCACTCACAAAGCTTCAATTATATCAGCAGTAGAAGTGAAAATGCTACCAAATCAAACTCTGGTGTCTCTGTTATTCTGTAAAGCTTTCCACTTCATTTATTCTTGTGAAGTGGTTAGAAATATGTGGAAACTTTAAATGGATCCCCATTCTTGTTTATAGAGAGTTGTAAAACTCATTTATTAGGCCAGAATAAATAGTTAATTCTGGAAGTTTACTTGAAAGATTGTGCTTTGCAAAGAAAGGAAGCTATGATGAAACCTCAGTACTTGCACAGAAATATCTAATGCACATGTGCCCTACTTTGTTATGAACAGAAAGACTGCATTGGATGAGGGGTTCTCATTTGCAAGAATAACTCTACCAATTGGATAGTTTTATGTGCTCAGTATGAGACATAAATTAAGATTACTAAAGAGTTAAACAGCTTTCATTCTGCCATTTAGTCTTGTCCACTCAAATAAGCAAAGACTTGGCTCAAAATACAACACAACTATATGTCTGTTTTTATATTGTTTTAGAGAGATAGGAAGGAAAGGAATTGATTGTGTTTTTAGGGTCAGTTAGAAAGTAGAGCTTCCCAAGATAAAATCTAGTGTATTCCAGTCCATTTATTGTGAGTTAGCTTTTTGTATAAAGATAGAGGATATAATATTTTAGACTGATTTCACACATTAATTCAGAATCTTTGCTTAATTTCCTGAAATGTGGTCCACCCCTTTCTGGTCATTCATCTTTTTTGTAAAGAAAAAAAGGCTGTTAAAAGGCTCTTCCTTATACTGGACAAAAGACAGAAGAGGTCCTCCTTGTTTTGGTGTGAGACTGTAAGGTTAAGGTTAGTAGCAGTTGTAGTAGTAGTAGCAGTAGTAGTAGTAATAATAATAGTAATAATAATAACGCTTCTGAACTGATCAGTTCTCCACAGTACTATTTATCCGATAATACAAAACTGGGAGGAGTGGTTAATACATCAGAAGGCCTTGCTGCCATTCAGCAACATCTGGAGAGACTAAAAAGTTGGGTGGAGAAGAACCTAATGAAGTTCAGCAAGGGCAAGAACAGGGTCCTGCATCTAGGGAGGAATAATCCTTTGCCAGTACAGGTTAGACACTGCCCTGCTGGAAAACAGCTCTGCCAAGAAGAACTTGGGAGTCCTGGTGGACTGCAAGTTAACCATGAGGCAGCCTTGTGCCCTTGTGGCCAAGAAGGCCAATGGCATCCTGGGTTGCATTAAGAGTATGGTAAGCAGTTCAAGGGAGGTTCTGCTCCCCCTCTACTCTGCACTAGTGAGGCCACATCTGGATTATTGTGTCTAATTCTAGGCTCCACAGTCCAAGAGAGACAAGGGTGGTTGTACCTGCCACACAAGGAGCTACTGGAGAGAGGCCAACAGAGGCTATGAAGATGATAAGGGGACTGGAGCATCTTTCTTATGAAGGAAGGCTGAAAGATCTGGTTTTGTTTAGCCTGGAGAAGACTAAAAAAGGTCTTATCAATGCTTATTATCAATCACTTGGATGTGAACCTGTGCAACCTGCTTTAGGTAAACCTGTTTAGCAATGGTTTGGACTAGATGATCACCAGAGGTTCCTATCAGCCCCTACTATTCTGTAATTCTGTGATCTAGCAAAATAAAAATTAATATAGCACAGTTCACTCACCAAAGCAGAAATAGTAACATACAAAACATTGTGTTTAATTAAATTCATAAAAGATATGAAAACTGCAGTGTTGATGTAAGAATAAAAATAAAGGTAGCTTCATACAGTGTAATTTGTGTTGCTTTATGCCAGTGTTCATACTAATGAGGACAGACAGAAAAAAGTGGTAAATAAGCACTATGAAAAACCATGAATTCTCCTTTTATGTGCTTTCACCGAGGCTGAGGTATTTTGCTAAATCAGGGTGCAATTGTAATGCAGTACAGCACATAGGTAGGTGGAGAAAGGCTTGAGCAGAAGCATGAGTCTCAGAGTTAAGTCAGAGCAGTGCAGATGTAGCTGCTGAGTGATATCTGTGTTCTGATTAATCTGGCCGTGTTTATCCTCTTGGAGGAAACAGGTCGAAAGTTCCCTCCATAAGAAGCTTAATGGAAAAACATATTAAGTGAACCACATAGGGGAAATCAAGACTCCCAATGACAATCGGTCCAAATAAATTAATGTTTGCAAACTGAAGTAGAGAGAAGTGGGCCACTGCTGTTTGCATTTCAGTGAAACACCTATTCCATTCCACAATCCCAGAGGCTGAATAAAAGCTGTTTTTTCAGAGAAGCCCTGAGGCAGACTCTAGACTTTTACAGTTGTAGAGCTATATGGAAAAGGCCAGTGGTTCCTTAGAGGCACATTTCAGAGAAATTCAGGATTTATGCACACAAACCTTCTTATTTAAAGTGCAAGTTCTGCTCTGGAAGTCTTTGCACGAGAGTAGCACAGAGCAAAAGGCCTTCATACTTATTCTTTCAAAGCATACTCTACGTTGAATATCAGCTGTGTCCAAGTATTCAAAATATCAGTTATCTAAGATTTTATTTTTCCTTTTTAATTGGTGAGAAATACGAAGCTGGAACTAAATAAAAAAAATTACTGGTGAAACATCCAAGACAACACTCTTGGAAACTCTTCCTGCATTTCATTGACATGACTGAACAAAAAGACTGGAAGATAGCAAGATCTTTCTATTTATCCTCCTCAAGACTAAAAACAAGCATTTATAAAGAACAAATTAATGCAACATTTAAAGTTTGAGTTTTTTTAAAATAAATACCTTATTTAATTTGGTTCTATTTGCATTTTCTTCCTTCTATGTACAGTGATATGAACCTGGATTCTTAATCCCTAGGGAGTTCACACATAATGCAAAGATTGGCTAAGAGTACTGAACTCACCAAAAATGCTTCAAAATCTGTGGATACAAATCTTGGGATATCTGGACTTATCAAACTGTACAGGGTGTTCAAGATGCCTAGAAAGGACCTGGCTGTGAACTTGTGGTGGTGATAGGTAAGCAAACAGCTAGGTATTAAGTATTGATTATGCTTTAGAAACCTCATGCCTGCAGCTGTTTGAAAAGAGGTATCTAAAAAACGTAAGTAAAATAATTTGATTTTATTATGCTCTGGGCACACACAAGACCACAGTGAAACGTTAAAAGCTGTTGTCTGGAAATGTACACTAACTGATATAAATTTCTGTTCAGAAATTTTGTTTGTAGAGAGAAGATAAAAAAAATCTGAGATGTAGCAAAGAAATACTCATGTATCAATGCATAGTTAAGACTCAAGAAAAAGAAAGGTAAAAAAGGGAGAGCAGTTAGAACATTAGTGTAGTTATTGACTTATTTTATCTCCTCTGTACCTACCTCACCTGTGCCACTATTAGAATGCAATATGATCTTTCATGAGATTTGCACTAATAAACATTAGAATGTTTTGTCTGCCTGCAGACATTATAAAGAGTGATTTTGCTGATTAAAAGCTCACAAAGTTATTGTGTGAAAATGCAGCTGCTCCATTCAATCTGACATCTTTGGACAGCTTGGATCAATTGCAAGCATCTTTTCCCACTAAAAAGTGGAATCATAAACATACAGTGGCAAATAGGGCAAGGGCTGATGGAAGGGACAAGAGTTCTCAGGCAAATTGCTACAATGCCCAGCAAATGATGCTGGCATTTGAGAAAAGGTGATGAAATCCATATTAGACAGCCTAACTGCATTTTGACACAGCTGGTGCAAAGTAGCAAGAGGCAACATTGGTTGCTAAGTTTTATTCCATTAGTCTTCTTGAAAAATTTTTAGAAGCATAATTTTGTATTTCATCAAGATGATAAAAAAAATAGGGGGAGCAATTTTTTAACTTCTGCCTTTATTCATTTACTTCTGTATCACAGAATCACAGAATTAACCAGGATGGAAAAGACTTTCAAGATCATCAAGTCTGACCTATCACCCATAAAAGTTTTTTAGAGCCTGTAAGTAGTTACAAAAGATGGAAATAACATGAACAATTTCCAAATTATACCTTGATAATATTTTACAAACATTATCATGAGACATGGTGTGGGGTTTCATCTTCAGTTTTGCATAGAAGAGATGCAAGAAAAATAGCAGACTTTGTAAGAAAGATCCAGGTGTTTTTACTTTAAAATACAAAGTTAGCAGAAATAAAATCATAGGGCACTTTAGGTACATTGAAAATAGTATAACTACTGATTGCTCTGTCCTGGCAATTCTTATATCTAGAAATTATCAAAAAATGTTTCTGTTCTTTCTAGGTCCTTCTTTGGGTCCTACGGTGCCAAGCTTTTCCTGGAAATTTGCCTTTTTTTTTTCCCTTTTTTTTTTTTTTTTTTTGTCCACTGAAAGCTAAACTTTTAGCTGGAACCTTCACCTCCTTTCTTACTTCACTCTGATATTAATGATGCTTATATCCTCATAGGGCTTGTCAGTTTGGGGTTTGACTTTTGCATTTGAGATTCTCTGAACAACTTCCATTCCTCTAGTCACCCGTCCAAACACACTGTGCTTGTTGTCTAGCCATGGGGTCAAAAACCATGTTAGAAAAACCTGAGATACGTTAGTATTTGGTCCTGCGTTAGACACACTCAGAGTACATGATCTGTCATGTCGTAAATGAATGAAACTCCTCCTCCCCCAGTACTTTCACCTCCCATGTCATGATGCCAGTCTGAAAGATGAAACCCTTAACAATATGGTGAAACATGTGTCCATTGTAATAACCATTTCTGCTGTGTACACAGAAGTTTTCCACTGGTTTGGGGCACTCAACAGTAAAAATCTTGATATGAGTATCTCCCATGTTTGTGTGGATAATGGTACTGTCTGAAACTTTCTTGGGACCTTCAGCCTGAGTGGCTGCCATGACCTCTTTAGGTTTCTCATTAAATACATCTGTGTCAGAATCTGAACTCTTTGTATCTTTTGGTTCAAGTTTAGTAAACATGTAAAACCTGTTCGGGTTTGGTTTGTTTTTTTTTTTTTTTTTTTTTTTCTTTTAAGCAGTGCAGATTACTGTAGGATCTGTATTTCCTGGTAGTATTATTCATTGCAAAGTTAACTATGTGGCTGCAGAAGTAGGGTGGGCCTTTTTCTTAAATTTGGCAGGGTAACTTGTAGTTCCCTAGTTTTCAGTAAAGCAAATAACCCTAGCTGATAGTGTACTGTGCCATACAGATCAAAGACTAGTGGGAAAAATTCATCTTCATCCTTATTGTGACATGAGGTAAATGCAAGTGTTTCTATCACAATAACAAATAAATAAAACTTGGTTCAAAGCCCAATTATGTTGACTGAAATATTCTCATAAACTCTGCCCAATGCCTTACAGCTTCTGAATAACCTTTGTCTGTGGATTCTGCATATCAATTAAAAAAATGGTAAAGAAGAAGTATTGAATTATCTTTGTCTGAGTGTGGATCCTGCCAAAGCACAGGTGAAACAAGAAAGAACACATGATTATCTTAAACTCCATAGCTACTACGCATGTGGTAGTGAATGCATCATGACTAAATCTTGTGTGCTTTTCTAGGTTTGAATACAATACAGATTTTCATAAAGATTTGAAACTAATTCTGAAACTAAGCAATGTGAAAAAGTCATTGACTGAAGGAATTAAAATAATCCTATTTGTGGTGCAAATACAGTTATATATATATATACTATAAATACATGATAGAATATTATATAGAAAATTATATTTTATATCAATTATGAATTTAAAACCATAGCATTAAAACCAGAGGCAGATGCCAATATTTTATTATACTCAGTATACTATATACTTTTATTATATATATGCATATATATTATCATTTGGTGAAATTCTCTGCTATTAAGTTCTTATGGTTTTTAATCTTAACTAGAGTAGCACAGTTTAACAATTTTTGTTTTGGAAACATTTTGGAACTGAAGTGGTATCATGGAGAAGATATTTGAGTATTTTACCTTAATCCATTTTAGAAGTTGCATGCTTTGCAGTTATTATTTAACTTCATAAATATCCACATCATTACCACTCTGAGAAATGGTCATTTTTACATCAGTAAAGAATTTCCCATAGTATACATTTACATATATGCAGTTGGCAAAAGACAAGGAAGGACTTTCCTATTCATGAGGTAGGTAAGTTTTATCTGGGAAGTGAGAAATTTTTTTGATGTTTCTTGGAATAGTCTAGCAGTAACCCAGAAAGTGTGCTAGTATGACATGAATACAAAAAAGTCATAGAAATATGAGAAAAAGAAAATGGAAACTTGTGAGTGTGTAAATAAAATAAGAGGAAAAATAATAAAATGATATCAGGCAAAAAGTAAAGCAATGTAAAGTTCAAAGAAAATTATTTCTGTTAGGTTTCAGATTCCATTTGGGCTCACATGATAATAATGAAAAAGTCAGCAACACAGCAAAAAAGGCTATTTATAAAAGTTAAAACCCAACAATACAATTAACAAGAATATTGAATCCACTTAAATTTTTATGTTTTATTAAAGTAACTCATATATCTCAAATTAATTCCTGAGTTCTCTTTTTTTTTCAGCCACAGCTATTATTAAGGAACAAGTAATGAATCACAAAAATAGATTGTACATCAAGATATGTTACATATGCATATAATATATGGTTTATGCACTATTTCGCTACCTCTTTACATGCATTTACTTGTTTTTCCATAGTAGGTGACAGAGATAATTAATAGAAATAATATTTTTTCTTTTAAGATTTTAGCACTCAACAATTTTTTGCTTAGTGTTAGTAGGTGACAGAAAAAGAAGAGTTTAATCTAGGTTGAGGATACCATCATTGTGTTCAGAGATTAATGGTCTTATTGTGGATCCTACTCTTACTAAATATATTACCTACTTCTAATTGAAATGTGAAGACCAGAATCATGTTCGTTTAAAAAAAAAAAAAAAGTATTGTGATGTACTGCTTGGATCTTGGGTCTTACCTTTGAATTGATCTGTTTGCCTTACACCTAGCGTTCACAGAAAACAGAAACTAGCTATATCCATGTCAAGCTCCATCTTCTCACTATTACATTTAAAATTAGGTACCATCCTGAAGCAGTCCTACTGATCGGGAAATTGGAGCTCAATCAAGTCTGGAACTTCATTTTTTAATTCCTTGAAACAATGGAGACATTTTGACTTAGACTGGTTGAAATCCACTTCTATTTAACATATTTAAAAACTGGAGCCATGGAATGGTTTCATAGAATTGTTTGCCTTCATTTGTGTGTATCATAGAATGATTTGGATTAGAACAGACCTTAAAGAGCGTCTAGTTTCACCCTTCTGCCTTGGAAAGGGATACCTTCCACTACACCATCTTTCCCCAAAACCCTATGCAGCCTGGCCCTGAACATCTCCACAGACGAGGAATGCACAAACTCTCTGGACAACCTGTTCCAGTGTCTCACTACCCTCACAGTAAAGAATCTCTTCCTTATAGATAATCTAAATCTACCTTCTTTAAGTTAAAAACTTTATCCATTGTATTATCACTACACTCCCTGAGAAAGAGTCCATTCACATCTTTTCTGTAGGGCCCTATTAGGTATTGGAAGGATCTTACAATGTTTCCCTGAAGCCTTCTTTCTAGGCTAACCAACCCAAACTATGTCAGCCTGTTATAATAAGGGAGATGTTCTAGCCAACTGATCATTCTCATGGCTCTCCTCTGGACCCAATAAAGCAGTTTCTATGTTTGAAACAAACTAAAATTTTTGGAAAATTATCAGTCTAGAATTTTGAGAGAGGGAAAAAAAAAGAAAGTAAGTAATGCCACCAAACGTTCACAAAGAGGAATAGAGACCAGCACCAACTACCAATATCCCAGTCTCCAGTGATTTTTCACTCGAGAACTATTTTTAAACTTTTTGAACTTTTGGACTATTTTACTAGAACCTAATAGGATTTTTATGAATCCATGTAAAATCTTAACTCCTGTGGTCTGTTGCAAGGAATTCTGCAGCTGAACTATGTACTGTGTGACTTTACAAACCTGTTTTGAGCCTTGTATCAGCTTAATTTAATGTCTTTCTATTCTACATTGGAAGAATCAGAGAACAATCATTCCATATTATCTTTTTGCCAGATATATTGCCCTCAATTGTCTTGTTTTTCTCAGGATGAAGTATCTTAGACAGTTTAAAGCTTTTCATAGAGAAACTGCTCTTCATGTATAATCACCCTTGTTGTCCTTTGAACCATTTCTTGTTTTGTGAGTTGAGAAAAACAACACTCAAGATATACCCAGGTGGTAGTGTTTTGGTTTGGTTTGGTTTGGGTTTTTTGTTTTGTTTTGTTTTATTTTGTTTTGTTGTTGGTTTTTTTCAATTCTTTGCAGAAACAATCCTAATATGTTCAGGAGAAATAAGGTTGTTCACTAGAAAATCTTAACATGAGATGATGTACCTTTTAATTGACTGAACTCTTCTGAGCTTCATAGTCACTACTAGATGAAAAAACCCAGCTATAATCTCTGGTCACACTTACACCATATTTTTTTCATTAACTTCTTCCATTCCCCATCATGGCACTTCTCACATAACTTTATGTGTAAATGATGTTTTTCTTTCATTTCTTCACAGAACCATACTCCATTAAGCTTACTGATTTGGGTCCTCCTAATCTTAAACTACTCTGCAATGTAAACTCACCCTCTCCTAATTCTGTAAGCCAGCAGTACTTTGGAGTTTTTCAGGTATCTAAGTTTTAATTCATATCTATGGAAAAGCCTTTGGGAGAGTGAGATATAATTGTATTTTACCTTAACTTGCACAATAAAGATAAGTGGTGGACGATTTGGCCTAAAGGACAGTTTATATAAATATCTCGTAATTTCCAGAACCCCTGTTTCCTGCTTTTTATAACTTCATTTATTTCTTGAAATGTTTTGAGGTTTTGTGGGGTTTTTTCTTCTCCCAACTCAAATTGTTATGTCTTTGTCTGATATTTCAGACAGTTCTTTGAAATATTTGTATAGCCTCTCTAATTAATCTTAATTAATCTTAAAACCATGATAAATCTAGTTTCCATATTACATGCTTTAGTTCTAAACAGTCTCTTTAGTGGTGGAGACCATATCTTGGCACTCTTTGCTTCCCTTAACATGTTCTCCTAGCTCGAAACAGTACGTTTTCACAAACTGCTCTCCACAATGACACTCTCTAATCTTGTGCTTGTATCATTCTTTTAGTTAAAGGTTTTAAGGGCCTCTGGAAACCACATTCGGCACAATGTGATTTAGAAGTGCCTCAAAATTTAGTTAATTTTCAGGATTTTCATCAGCTGTGATGTTCTGGAGGAAATTTGAAACAGTGTTTCAGAAAAAAAATGGGAGTCTTGTTTACAAACATTGTAATCTAACTTCTACTAATATGTCGAAGTACAAAGCTGGGTGTCTATTTTGCTGATCCTTTGAAATTATTTCTTTCTTTAACAGTAAATAAAAGCTTAGCCTAACATGACAGAGGGATTGGAAGTTTTGTAATTCTGTTGATTCTCATGCTTTGTTTATTAGGATGAGAAAGAATTACATTATTAGGTAGAACTCTGACCACAAGTTGTCTATTTGTAGATCTGACTATGGATTGTGAACAAGTAACCTAACAATGACATAATTATTCTTCACATATGAACTAACAGAAAATCTTCAAGGTTTAATATTGCTATAAGAAAAGCTGTGTCCTGCCTTTTCTATCTTCTTTTTTTCCCCCCCTTTTTTTCTTTTCTGTTCACTAATTAAAGTTTCTTAATTATTTTTTAAATTAAACCTATTTTTAATTGTTACACTTGGCATTCTCTTCTGCTTGTGTTATTTCAAGATTTAATTACATGAGAATTTTCTACGTGGTGAACTGAATGTTTTAGTGATTTTAAGAACAGTATTGATTTTTTCTACTCTGTGGAGTGACATACTAAAAAGGAATGACTCAGATACTTGATATGGCATAACTTCAGAAAAAAATTGCTTTTCAAAATCTTGTTACCCATTGAGTGGTCTCCAACATTAAAATAAATGTGGAAGTCAGTATTTGCCTTCACAAACATGTTTTCTTAGTTGACAAAATTTCATCCTTTTTAATTTAAATAGCAAAAATCCTTAAAGGTTTTTTTATGAGTTATCAGGAGAAATCAATCTCCATGGCCTAGAAAGTCTTTTTATTATGAATAAATTCTAGACAGGCATGAATGTGATGTGAGAAATGCTTAAAGATACTTTCTTTTGATCATTTTTAAGCAGCCAAGTGTCAGTTAAATATTTTTTATTTTAAAAAAGCCAGTTTTCTCTATTTTAACAACTTCATAAAAGTTTGGAGATTTTCTAGTGAGAAACCATTCTGGATTTTTGTCCAGTTCTACTAGTTTTCCATGCATAGATAGCTTCCTTTTCATAACTGCCTTTCATAAAATTGCTGTTATGTTTTACAACTCTTTCAGGATGATTTTTCATCAAGTTCCCCATTCAAATAATGCAAAATGTGTGAAGCTATCATTTAAGACAAAGAATTTTCATAACATTCATCATCTTTTTCTTCAAGATTTAATTTCAACATTTTTGTGGGGGCAATGCAGGTATCATAGCTCAGAACTCTAAAACGTAAAGGTGATTCCCTCATCCTAGTGAAGTTAAGTACTACAGTAGAAAAAATCCTGGTAATGTAATAAGGAGTTTATAGATGTTTATTATTATCAATTATTGAAGTCAGTAAGAAAGTTCAATGTATGACAAATTCCTTGAAATTAGACACATTTTTATTTTTAAATTTCTGTACTCTGAAAAACAGTCACGAATGTCTTAGATTCTTCCTACACCTTTTGAAGTTATTTCTGTCTAGCTCTCATCCTGAACTTAGAAAAAAAAAGATTCTTAAATTGTTAGGCAGATTTTATTAATTCTGATTGACAACCTTGCAAAGATATATTGAGAAATTATAACTACTAAAGAGTCAATAAACACAGACTTCAGTCAGTGGCAAGCTTGTTAGTCTTTGTTAACATGCTATTACATTAAGAGACTGGGATATCTGTGCCTGTTGGTTGTTTTCTTGCAGGTGAATCTCAAATGCTTCCTGCAAATAATCTGCCTTTCCCTTCTCACTGTGTGATTCAATATCTTCTGTTTATCACAAACTGATCTGCTTTAAAAATGCTTTAAAAATTGTTCTCATACTTCTATTTAGAAGACACTTAAGGCAACACCACGTAACAGAAGCAGGAATCAAACAACCTGCACACTGCAAGCTTGTCAGCCAGACCACAGGATGATCACAACATATACTCCCTTGTAATTCTTTCTAAAATCTGCAAAGGGCAACAGCACAATCCAGAACAGGCAGCAAAATTTTACAAAGACAACATTTGACCAATCTGACTATCCTTTGTTACTGGTTACATAGGAGGGAAGATAGTAATATAACTTTAGTCAGGCTTGTGGCACCATCTTCCACAGCATTCTTGTTTGAAAACTGAGAAAGCAGAGGATGGGGAAATGGACTGTTGGATTGAAATGTGGCTGGTCCACTAGGCTGTGTCATTATTGGCTCAGCATCTACTGGTTGACAGCCAGCTGAAAGTGCGTACACCCCAGATGTACATCATAGAGCCTGTATTATTCAATATCTTCAGTAATGACCTGGGTCATGAGGCAAAAGGTACTTGAAGAAAATTTATGGACAACACACATACCTGGGATAATGCAGCGCTGGAGCAGATAATCCACAGAGGCTGTGGGATCACCATTATTTGAAGTTATAAAAGACCCATCTTACCTACATATACTACAAGGTGTGGTTCACAGTATTATGAGTCAGTTGAATTTCTTCTATTAATCTATTACTATAATCAGTATAGTACAATCACCACCTTCAAGCAGCAGTGCATTGTTTGTGAAATGTTGCAAACCAACTTTTATTTCTTCTGTGGAAAAGGGACCAGAAATATGAGGATATAGTTTTGTTACTTGTTAGTATAAAGTAATTGGAAAAGTATTTAATTCCATAAATTAACACAATTCATCCTAAGCCTACAGATCTACCACATGGTATCTACTCTATTATTAGATTTATTTTTGGCTGTTTCATCTTTTCACTAGTTTTTAAAAAGAACATATACAAAGACCTATTAGTCAAACTGAAGAACACTCCCTCCAAATCAATATAAACAACCTGTCTGATAAGAAGCAGAATATGTTGAAGGAGTAGAATAGGCTAAATCACTAAAGAATTTCTTAATCGTGGAATATTAACTTGCTTCTGCCACAGGTTCAAATGAGAATCCTTACAAAGTGAAATAATACTTAAAGGAGTTCATAATGGCAAGATCTGATGAGTTTGCAGAGAGTTCCACTGTGGTTTTTTTTTTTTTGTTTGCTTTGTTTTTTGTTTGTTTGTTTGTTTGTTTGTTGGGGTTTTTTTGTTTGTTTTCTTTTGGGGGGTTTTGTTTTGTTGTTTGTTTGGGGATTTTCAAGTTTAGGCCTAAATCAAAGTCTCAGGCATTGAAACCATTATGCATATAGCTTGGTAACCCAAATATAATTAAAAATAAAACAATAATTACTAGTACCTCAAACACATTGCCTCTTATTTTTCAGTTCAACTCTCCTAATGAATAAATAGTAGAAGGATCTATCCTTTGTTCCAGCTATAAAAAAGATGCTTTGCATTGTCCCTTAGGTATTTGTATTTATGAAGAAGAGCAAAACGAAGCACAAAAAGAAAACAGCTTGAAGATTAAACTGAAATTTGCTATTCAAGTTACCAATAAAGCATATTTAAGAAAGAAAATTAACACAGGATGTTCTCTGTCCTCATGGAAATACTGTCTGCTTCAGTAGTGGGTGATCTAACTATTACTCATATATCATGTATTTCCAAAAGAAGAAATAAATGGAAAAAGATGACAATGCTTCACAATTCTGTTCCCTAAAGAGAAGACTTCTATAGCTAATTAGTGTTTATCAGAACAAACAAGTGCAGGTGTTGACATAGGCAACATGATTTTCACAATTATTCCATAATTGTCTTTGGAAACAAATGCCATACTGACTACTTTTTTTTTTTTTTTTTTTTTTTTTAGAACAAGGTCACCAATGTATTTGATGGTTTTCTATTATTTTTTGCTTGTATTTCTGCCTTTATATTAAGATAAATTGAATTATCTTAGCATGGCAAATGTGCTGTCTACAATACACTAGCTGAGCATCAGGTCATACCTCAATGCAACTACTGAAATGAAGGGAAATTTTCTGTAACTGTGTCAAATTTATTTTGCCATGAAACTGCCTCATTTTTTACTTCTTAGTTCTATGTTACTGTTGTTATACTATTATTAG
This sequence comes from Indicator indicator, assembly GCF_027791375.1. Taxonomy (NCBI): domain Eukaryota; kingdom Metazoa; phylum Chordata; class Aves; order Piciformes; family Indicatoridae; genus Indicator; species Indicator indicator. Next base: position 71,331,244 of record NC_072053.1, on the reverse strand, counting down.
TCTTTGTCTTTGTCTTTGCTTTAGTCTAAGTCTTAGTATTAGTATTATTTAACCTGGGCAGTGATTGGATTGTGAAAGAAAAATCATAGTGGAAACCAAGATTTTATAGTGTGTGGTCTTTGTTACAAGAATGACACAGTAATAATTCAAATTTTGAAGCAAGATTTTAAGATGAAAGATCTGTTAAGTCTAGATGATGAGTAACTGGAAATAACATTTTTCTTAACCATTTGATTACGGGTTTGTTTTGTCAGGCTTTAGATTTCAAACCACCTGCAACAATACTGACTTTCAGCAGCCTCTTTCTCAAAAATCTTATAACACTGCTAGCATCTCTCCCAAATCCTCCTCAGCAGATCTTCTGTTTCAAAGAGCAGGAAAAAGTAGACTAGTATGATTATGTTCAGTGCTGGTCTTGTCATAGTGGATTATGGTAAGATTGACACTCTCTTCCAACCTGTATTACTAGGCACTCCTGATTCTACTACTATGACTAGAATTACTACTCCTGCTAATACTGACTTGCTGGTACTGAAAGTCACTAAGAAGTGAATAATGGTTCTTATCTTTCTCCCTTAAATAGTATTTTGAATCGACAAGACTTTGCACTGACAGACCAAGATCTAACTGAAGCCTTTCCCTTTCTTCTTTTAAAATATATACAAAGCATATACTGGGAAAAGAACTTTATATTTTCAGTGCTTTTATAAGTTTTAATGAAATGTAGGTATTAATGCAAACAAGTAAATATGGGTAATATTAATTGCAAATTGTTTCATTGATAATTTCTTTTTTTTTTCCCAGCCATGCATAATAAAATAACTAAATGTGCCAGAAAAAAGAAAATGCATAAAGAATTGGGCAATGCACACTCACAAAAATAATTGCGTATATGTCTGCTTGTGGTAAGAACATAGAACTCTGAGTTATTTTAGGAAAAATGTTAAAATTATTCAATAAGTATTTATGTCCTTATTTTGTAATTAAGCATATTGCTGTGAGCATAAAAAAATAATTTGGAGATTTTTATTAAATAAGAAGGCTATTAAACATTGTCTAGAAACAGACAATCTGAATAAATGGCTTTTGAAGAAGATGGCTGACAAAGTCCGGGATTAACTTTCTCTAATCCATGAAGTCTAGGTGAAAATTACCTCTATGTTACCTTTTAAAAGGTACAAGCTGACCATGGTAACTATGCACTAATTTTTATTCTAAAGACTGGGGGGGGAGGGGTATTTATGTATTTGACAAGGTTAAACAGTTGGCACAGTTGGGTAGGGGAAAAAAAAGTAAAGTTTAAAATGTTCTGATCCATGAGTAGGTTAGGGATAGAATTAAAAAACACTGTTTTTCTAATTATTTTTCATAACAACTTGTGAAAAAAGACATAATAGCTGTTGAAAAAGACACTGGATTTGGAAAAGCTAGTGAAATCATCAAATGGGAGGAAATGAGCCACATCTAGATGCTGTATTCAATTTTGTGCTAGAGCACTTCTTATGTGATGAGAAAGATATATGGAAGATAGAAGGAAGAGTCCAGGTAGAGGATATCCACTCTTCTCCCTTCATCTACCCATAGACATCCCCATGAAAAAAAGGATATTCTGTACCATGTGGTGTCAAGATCAGAAATAAGATGTGTGAGAAAAAAGAGAAAGGAGTCATTTGTTATTCAGGTGGTTGTCTTCTGAAACAGCTGCTACATGTATTAGGGCCTTGTTACCTAAGAAGTGGCTGGATGTCACCTGACGATGGGAAATATAGAATAAATTTTTTTTTTTTTTTTGGTTGTATGCACAGCCTTTGTTTTTTTTCTTACACAACTCTTATCTGTACTCATGTGTTTTGCATCTTGTTTTCTTCTCCCTATCCTATTGGGGAGAGGCAATAAAAGAGTTGGCTTGCTGGGCGTCTAGGGACCTGTCAAGGTCAATTTACCACAGTCCTTTTTTGGCACTCAAGGTGAGGCTTGAGAAAGTTACCATTTTGAACTGAGTGTGCTATAGCTATAGCAGTTACTAATTGTCAGGCTTCTTTGTGAGTCACAGGGTTTATTTTCTGCACTGCTCAGGTCTTTATTTTGCCAAGCTTGGAAACATTAATACAAACAATAGCTTTGTCATTGTTGCCCTTACTATGCTGGGGTCACCATGTTGGGGAGAGGCTGGCAAAATACACCTACCTCTTCTAATCCAGGATTGATGTTGGTTGTTTTGTTAAGCAAGCTCCAAAGGTCATTTGTCATTACTCTTATATAAGATGTTTAAAAATATTAAGAGTTTATTGTCAGGTTTATGGAATCTGGTGTCATACTGCTATAAGAGGAGACAACTTTGGGGAGAAATGATACTGTAACATGCTGTCCATGTAGCTGGTCTCTGGATGGCAGGGTGTGTTGAAGTATTTGGGTAGGTACTTAGGGCACTTATTACTTCTCATAGACTGGGGTTTTATACCTGAACAAGCAAGTATTCTTTGTGAATTTATGTGCCTCCTGAGAGAAAGGTGCTCTTCCTATCTCATTCAAGCCCAGATGCTTCTATCCCTGTTTTGAGTCTTTGCCTGTATGACAGTTCAGTAATATCAAAACACTGTACTTGAGACAGAAATCCTGACCACCTCTAAGAATAAAATGAGACAGGATTCCTGACTACAACTGAGAACATGATAGTTGAGACAAGGACAAAAATCCCAACTACAGTAATCACCCCAGTAGTAAAAAAGAAGCAGCAGACATGGAGGCTGATGGGTCCATGTCATTGATTAGTAAGGGAGAAAGATGAGGAAGAATCTAATCAGGAAGCCAGTCCTTCATCAAAGAAATGGGAGAAAGAAGGGAGAAATTACTCAAGAGCAGAAAACTACCTTATCCCTGACCTTGAAAGAACTTTAAGACATGTAGAAATATTACAGCTGTTAGACAGGTGAGCAGATTGCTGCTTGGATGCTCCAGTGCAGGGATAGTGAGACCAACAGTAAGAATTTAGAACATTAAGAAGCCCAACAGCTGTGATCCCTCCCTTGGGACCAAGGAATTGACAGAGAAATTAGAAGAGAGACAACAGTTCACGATCTCTGGAGGCAGCTTCTGTCAAGTACGAAGGCAAGGTATTCATTCAAGGAAGACCTTGAGAATTACCAGGGGAAGGGTACTGCCACTAAGAAACCCATCCAATACCTGGGATAATTAGTGGTGCTGAAAGTAATCAACAATGACCAAGATGATGATAAGGTCTTCAAAGATGTGAATGACCATCTGTGTATATGGGCTATGTGGAGGCAGATGGTCTGAAATACACCAGCATCATCTTCCAAACAGCTTGACAGCGTTGAATTGTCCAGATTTGGATACACCAGCTGTGGAGAGGCATCTTTCTGGCTCTGAAATATTGAAGATCTATCTCCCTTCTTGTCTCCTGGAAGAGCACTGTGGCTGTCAGAGACTGTGCACGGAGCCCCAGAGAGAGAGAAAGAGAACCCCAGGCACATGTAGCATAACCCTCTCCAGTTCTTCCTGCATGACCAGGAGGAGGACATGAGAAAGTGGGATGATAAGCCCATCTTTAAGCTGAAAACTCATGTAGGCAAATTGAGGGGGAAGACAGTTGCTATGAAGGGGCAGTCCAAGAAGGCTTTTGCTTTAATTGCTGTTGAGATGTAAAAAAAGCCAATCACTGATCCCTCAGATGCAGAAGAAGAATCACTAAGATCTCCTCCCTAGATTCCAATGAAGAGTCATCTATCTGGCACTGCAAGAGTCAGATAGTGAATACTCTGAATAGGAATAGAGGGTCTCTGCCATTAACAAGAAGGAAGAAAGGGATGAATGGTTAAGCTAAACTGTGGGGGTTTGATGGCTTGGCATCAGATCCACATCAGTAAAAACTGTTAGACACTGGTGTGTAGTGTACACTAATGGCATCAGCATATAAGGGCATAGAACCCATCTGGATTTCTGGAGTGACAGAGGGATACCAGTAGTTGTCTGTCTTTGAGGCTTATGTGAGCTTAACAGAAGACATGAGTCAAAAGTACCTATTGTGACTAGCCTAGAGGCTTGTTTTCTTTCAGCCAAAACAATTGTATGATCCTGTGTCTTATGAGTGGCTGAGGGAAATAGGACTGTTCAGTTTGAGGTTTAGGGAGACCTTATCACGCTCTACAACTATGTGAAAGGACAATATAGAGAGATAATTAGTGATAGGGAATGGCCTTAAGCTCCACCAGGGAGGTTTAGACTAGATATTAGGAAAATTTGTTTTCCCTGAAAGAGTATTGCAACAGGCTGCCCAAGGAGGTGGTTGAGCCAACACCCCTGGATGTGTTTAAAAGTTGTTTAAATGTAGCAATAAGTGGTTTAGGGGTGACCTTGATAGAGTATGGGTAATAGTTGGACCTGATGATCTCAAGGATCTTTCTCCACCTGAATGGTGGATTATTATATTCTATTATATTCTAGCATAAAGATTCCAACAGATATAATTATTTTAATTGCAAAACTGAGAGTGGAATCCAGGCTTAAGTAGATATTAAAATTCAGTTGGCTCCATATACCATGAGATATATTGAGGAAGCAGATTTCACTTAATAAATTAACCAGAAGGTGTGTAGTAAGTCAGAATTACTTTTCAATCTCTTTCTGTTTCTTTGGGCTGGTATTTCCAAAGGACTAAAAGAAGGAGTGATGGTCAAATTATTCATTCAAACTGCCTTGAATGCCCATCTTTAAATTACTACAAGCATCTTTCAAGGACAGTAAAAAAAAAAACAAACCAACGTTTTGTTGGTGTAGAGTCAAAACAGCTGAAGAAAAAGAATCACCTGTGTTAATTAGTTTATAAATCTTCTGCTGTCATTTATGATCTGGCTTTGAAAATGTCACAGACTTCCAGATTTTGGCAAGATCTTAAAACTGTCATTCATTCACCCAAAAAGCCACCTTTTTTTTTTTTTAAACCCTGATTTCTGTGCCACAATGTAAACAAAGGTATTATATTAGGATGTGGTACTAGTTCTGGCTTGGATAAAGATAGTTTTCTTCACAGCACCTAACATAGGGCTCCGTTTCAGATTTATGTTGAGAACAATGTTAATCATGCAAGATGATTTTGTTATTGCTGATCAGCAGGGTCAAGGCCTTTCTGCCTCCCACACTGTCACTAGGTCGGATAGAGGTGAACAAGAAGTTGGAAGGGATATAGATGAGACAATCGGCCTCAGATTAGAGAGCACACCAGTAAGATCTGGGGGAAGAGTGATGGTATTTGTCTTCCCCAGTAACTATTACATGTGATTGAGTCATGCTTTCCTGGAGATGGATAGATATCTGTCTGCTGATGAGAACTGATGAATTAATTTCTTTTTTTGTTTGTTTTGTTTACCTGTGCAGTTTTTGCTTTTCCTGTGTCTTTATCTAAACACACGTACTTTCCTGTGTCTTTATATCAACATGTGTGTTTTCTCGCTTTTACTTTTCAGATTCTCCCCCTAATCCCCTTGGCAGGGAGGAATGCAAGCTGGTGAGCAGATGTGTGGGACTTAGTAGCCACACAGGGTTAAGCCACAACATATGTATCTACAGAAAAACACATTGGTGTGTGAAGAAATAGACGCACGAATCTGGGCAAGGTAATTATGCTACTTTCATAACCTGAGATAGCTCAATTGTTTTTTTTCACAGTACTTCTTCACAAGGCAGCTACAGCTGCAACAAATCTGATGGTGTGGGTTTCAATTACGTTTTTTATCCTTTATTTGCAGTAATGTTAGTGTTATAAATGTGTTGGCACATGTTGACACTGATTATACAAGCTAAGCTACAGCAGATGAAAGAATGAGAGCTTGGGAACAAATCTATGTTTATAAGAAATGCATTAGATGAAGTCAAGTAGTTTAAAATACTAAAAGACTAAAAATGTATTTGTAAAAGTAAATATGTTATTTTATGCAATTTGGCCTAGATCAAAGTTTTGAGCTTTTCTAGAAGTAGTTGCTTCTAGCTAATCTGTGAAACAGTTCTATTTTAAGTCTGGTAGTAAGTGAATAATACTAATTTCAAAATGTGCTGGTTTAAGATTCCAATATTTGTTTATGTCTGAAGGTTGAAAAGCCCATGAGAGCAACCATTCTTTATTAAGTAAACAGAAACCTGTGGCATACCTGGCCACTCTTGAAGGGATACCTTCATCTATTCAATGTATTCGTCTACCAATACTTTTTCATGATTGTAGAGGCACCATTAAGCTGAAGCAGAAGAGATACTGCCTTAGATTGTTTATTCAATATTTTTATATTTCTCTCTTTTTTTTTTTTTTGCATTTGTTCCAAATTTAGAATTAACTCATATGCCTACAAATGTCATTATTGTATGACTAAAATAAAGTTTGACATGTTACATCTTTGGAAATAATGAAGAAGTGATGCATGTATTCTCCTGAAGCAGTGTTTTAAGACTTCTTTGATAAACATGTATTTAGGAATTTCTTTCTCATGCATATGCAAGTGGATTTACTTTTGGTCCTAGTGACTTCGGCTCATGGGAGGTGGTGATTTTCAAGGTATCCTCTTCCTGAAAAAGCAATTCACGTATAACAGAGTATGTGAGTTGAGCAGCCAGCTCAGCTTGCTAGCTAGAGTTTAGTGAGACTCAGAATTAAATTTAGTGAATTAGCTTGGAAAGGATGAGTATCCTGGATAACTGACGGAATGAAGAAGGGGTCTGGGACTCAGCCCAAAGTTGTAACTAGAAATTGCATTCACAAATTGCCGTCACTGTAATGCCACATTTGCATTATATACTTTTTCTTCTTATGATAAAATTACTAATGAGGGACAGTGGCTTGGTAAACTCATCTGCCAGTTCTCTCAGCACCATAGGATGGATCCCATCCAGTCCCATGGACTTGTGAGGATCCAAGTGGCTCAGCAAGTCTCTAACTACTTCCTCATGGATTACAGGGGGACTACACTGCTTCCTGACCCCATCAACTGGTTCAGGAGGCCTCTTCAGTGTTTTTTTGAGTTGTCGTTCTGAAGACCTCCAGCTCAGTCGCTAAAGATATTATTAATGTATTTTAGATGACAGAGTAAGAATAAGGCACCTAGCAGACAACATTAAAAAAAGAAGAAAAAAAGAAAAAGTAAAAAAGTTTATAATACAGGAAAAAAGAATCTTCTACCCTTGTACAAAAAATTTATGGCTTTTGGGAGATGTTAGTTTTTATCATTTTTAAAAAAAACAAAACCCAATAAAACAAACAATGCCCAACCTCCTGGAGTCAATCTCCCCTCCCCCCCACCTCCTCATCACCAACCACAAAAAGAATAAACAGATAGAGTTTTTCTAATAGATTTGAAACTTACAAGCCAGAAAGGCAATTGTACAGATCTGTAATGGGGCATCAGAACTGAACCTCAAAACTGAAAAAGGAATGTTTTGATAATTCTGGCATAACAGAGCACATGGCTCTTGAACAGAAACTGGACATACTGAAAACAGTATAAGAGAAGCAAAAAGAAGTATAAGGCAAGCTGATTTAGCCAAGCTTAAATCCACACAAATCTCCCAAGTAAGAAAATTAAATAAGTAAAAATTGAGTCCTCACAGAGAAATAATATAAACTAATTGTTTTAAGATTATGGTATACAACACTTCACGGTTATAGAAGATGAACCAAAACCAAGTTCAATGTTTGGACAGATCTGATATTTTGTAAAAACAAAAATTAAAGACTGTTTATCAAAAAACTGCCTGCTTCAGATACCTAAAGTAATTCTAAGCTATTCACCTTGAAAGTTCTCTGGAGTGAACACAGAGAAATAGGCATTTTAAGCAGTAGTTTGTGTGATTTTACACTTCTGTCTTATGGTGAAAAGAATATCACCCTAAAAGCTCTCTTCAGTTTATGTTAGTGACAAGGAGAAATTATAGTCTGGAGGAACTTGTTTAGATGTAGACAACTGTACTATAAATGAAGTTTACAGGTAGACAGATAGACAAATCAGACAGACAAAATGCTCAGATAGCCGAATGAATCCAACAGCTAGTGACTGAAATATCAGATTGAACATAATACCTCTCATACTACACACAAATAAGATTCTGGTGCAAAGATGAATGAGATGTCTGAAAACACAATGCAGTATTTGCAGGGGAAAATCTAAGGCTTTTGAATAGACCCAGAGAGAAAGCACAGCATTCTGCTGGGAAATAACAGACCCAAATTCTATCACCTAGATGTGATTCTAAACAGAAAACCAAACCAAACTAAACAAAACAAAACAAAAGTCTCAGGAAAAGCAATATCTGTTCTGAGCCTGAAAACAATGTCAGGTCTAAGTAATAGTTCTCAATGAGGAAAGTTACGGTAGGCCTGGTCAGAGCCTTAGAAACTGAAGGAAAATATAGAGTTTAAGAAAACCCAAAACAAAACTAAATTGATACAAATATTAAATATCATAACTGTGGCACACAGTTAAATGCATTTACGTCTTGAGGGCAGAGAAAGGTATGCATAAATGGCTTAAGAGAACATTCTGCTTTGAGCTAGAAGCTATTAGTTTCAGCTACTGCCAATAATGCAGCACACATCCCTTCCCTCATAAATATTTTTATCACTCACCATTTCATATAACAAATGAAAATTCATAAGAATGACTACCTGAAAGAAAAACCTAGAGAAATGCATTTTTCACATGTACAGCTTTTCTCATTTTCACTGAAGAATCTTAAAGGAGTGTGGCTAAAATATTTATGACTTTGAAAAAAGCAGTATTGGGTAAACTGAGAGGATTAGGAATCTATTGAAACTCAAGTTGATGTGCTTGGGAAAGCACGTGCCTTTTTCCAATCAGTACAACTTAATTCAGATGACTCAGTTCTTTAAGTGAACATCATTTTATCAAATTTAAAAAAATATATTTTTTCTTCATGATTCTTTCAAATAAGGTTTGATATATTAGGAGAAGGTTTTGTTTACTAATGGCTTTGCTAAGTGTTTTGTTTGGTTTTGTGTTTGGTTTTTCTTTTGGGCTTGTTTTGATTTTTTTGCTAACACATTTTCCTATATTTTAAGTCGCCTGATTACCTGAGTTAAGAATCTGTTTTTAGTTAACATAGTTAACAAAGGTAGTACATGATATTTTTGTTTGTTTGTTTGGTTTGGTTTGTTTTAATTTTGAGCTTTGTTTCTTGCCCATGTAAAGTAAACTACCACGTTTCGTATGCTGGAGTAATCTCCAGCCTCTTTTAATTCGATAATTCCATAATCATTCTACTTTTTTTTTTTTTACTTTTTTTTTTTTTCCAGTGTGGATAAATTAGGGATGACAGGACTTTTAAATAATAAGCAAAATGTCATGACATTGTGACTGTGATTTGAGCTAGTGATATCTGACTTTCTACTTACTCAGCTAATTGTCCATTTATTGTTTTATGCTTGATCTTTATTTTATTCCCAGAAAATTACTAAAGACAAAGTTTTCTTTGGTAAAACATGGAAGATGGGGATGGGAGAACGGTGAACTGATTGTTCTGCAAACTGTATTATTGCAAATAATATTTAAAATTATATTTATGTTAAAAGATTAAGGAATAAAGCTTGTTCTGTCAGGTTTTGTCAGTGCATAAAATATGTCAGTATCTATGCATTATGCTGAAGGCATTTTTCTTTAAATTCCAATGTTTCTGTTCATGTGGTTCTTTACCCACTTTAATCTCCATGTGCAGAGCATTACTCTTTGTATCTATCTTCACTTGTTATTCTCTTGAAAACCTGTGTAATAATCAAACTCCCTGTGATAAATCTAGGAAATAGGAATGATGTGCATATGGGTGCTCAGTTACTAACCTTGTATAACTTCTGAGATATTTTTCTTTGTGAATATGCAAGTTCACACACTCTATCATCATTGCCATTAGACTATCATTCTCATTTTTCCTAATGAAATTAAGGTTCTGAATAGATTTTGCCTGCAGGGCATGACATTTTACTGTACACCACTTTCTTTTTAGCTCTATTTACTCTTCCTTTTCTCCACATTGCCCTGGTCAATTTGATTTTCCGATTTTGAATGTTAGATTTTCTCAAAAGAAGTAAGTACGTTATGGTAATTGTAAATGTCATTATAATACACGAACAAGTAAAAAAACTAATAAAAGCTTTCTTTTTTCATTTTTATGTACCCTTACTTCAAGTAAGGAGGACAAGAAAGGTCAAACTAAAGATTTGTGCACAAAAATTTTCAGCAGCAACAAAGTGAAAGGATGTAGAGCAATGTTATCATTTGCGATGGAAGAGTAATTGAAAGGTAGGAGAATTAAAAGTAGTTACTGTTCACCACATACTCTACAAATATCTTCTCTGACTGGAGGACTCATCAGTTTTGTGGATTAGCTCTCTGCTTTGTTATTTTTTCCATAGTGAGTTTAATGTCCTCAACCAAACTTCCTTTTCATCTAGGCCATCCTCTGTAGACAGTGTTTAATGATTCAGATGATTTTGAGACACAATCTTTGAATGACCTGTGAGAATAAACAGGGCTGAACCAAAAATTTGGAAGTGAAGGCAAGTTTCTTTGAGTTCAAATTCTCACATTTCCTTTGGTGAAAAATAATATTGCACTAACAAGTAGTCCTTAATGTAAGTGGAAACTTTAGGTGGTTTGTTTGTTTGTTTTGGGGGTGGTTTTTTGTGGTTTTGTTTTGTTTTTTTTTTTTTTTTTTTTTTTTTTTAATGAAATACTTTATTTCTAGTTAGAATCCTTTAAGTAATCCAAACCCAGAAAAACAAAATCAAAAGGAGAGGAATGACAGGCCTGATTTAAGCATTAGTCTGAAAAATGTTCCAGGAGAAGGAAAAGCTACATTTGCTACGGATTAAGACAGATGCTCAGTGTACAGGAGACCTGTATTTACCCTACTTCTGTGTCTACTGAAAAAAAAAAAAAAAAAAGGTGATTATCATCAGGCTAGTGGTATTTTGGGATTAACTACTAAGTTTATTTTGTTAACATTGCTCTATTCTGAATACTATTCCACATTGTATATATGGTAGTTAAAGATTAATTGGATGAGAGACTTGTATACAAGTGTTTCATCTGTCAGCAGGCATTTCCTGAAAAGTAGAATCTTCCTTGTTTGGGGTTTTTGTGTTTTTTGAGTTTTGTTTCATTTTGATTTGGTTTAGTTTCATTTCCTTTGAATGAAATCAGAAGTCTTCAAAAGTAAGAAGCAGAAGTTAGAAGAGGTCACAAGCTGTGACTTACTTTCTCAATGTAATTGAAGCATGTTAATCTTAGTGAACAATCAGTGTCACAACACTGACACCTTCACAGAGATTTTGGTGTACTGTGGTTGATTCTCTAAGGTGCTGAAGAAACCTCAAAGGTCATATGATTTGAGAGCTGCTTAAGGAGCCTAGGATCATACATACTGTTCAATGTAATACACAGATTAAAGAAAAAATGCCACATAAACAGAATCTTATTCCATTCTCATCCTTTTCCCCCAGTATTTTACAGTCCTTTCCAAAGTGAGTAGATTTAAATTTTGTTTTAAATCAGTATCTCACTCTCATCCTGTCAGAATAGAGAAACTTCTACCTAGGTGAAGCAGAGAAGAGTGCAGATTACTGTGATCCCTATTAACTTCAGTTATGTTCCATATCACTAGAACTGCTGGTTTCTGATCCTGGTTCTTTATTTTCCTTGGTAGAACAGTAGGTATAGAAAAGTTGTTATGACTGTGTTGTTTAGCTTTCTCCGCTGCACAAGAACGTTTAATCTGTGCTCAGTACCAATTTCATTTGATTCTTCTCTCCACTTGCAGAATCTCAACACCCAATGAACTCTCAATGAGGCACTAAAGCATGAATAGTACCAGTGTGGTTAGTCACTCATTGGCACCAAACATCAGATTTATCCCTTACTTTCTTTTATCTGTATATACTGTGCATTAGTAGGATGCATTTGTGGGTCTGCCAATAGATGGGGATACAGAGTCTACGTTGTTAATGGTCTTTCCAGCTTTGTTTCTGTTGTCCTGCAAAGTTGATAAAAATGCTGGTTATCTACTCTCAAGTTCTACCAGATATATTTACTCCTGACTAGTGAGTATCATCATTTGTCTGTTAATTTTTTATAATAAAACAGTCTAATAATATGTTAGTCCGGATTTACATTTAATCTCCATTACCAGAGCTGCACCTTAGAGTAAAGCAGATTGCTGAAATCACCCACAATAACCTTTCTACTATGAATTTTATGCCACCACTTTGTAAATACGCATCATCACGTCTGATGCAGAAGGAAAGCTAATTTTCCTTTCTGCCACTTCAGTGCTTATGTTAAAGGTATTTTCATGTCCAAAGTATCGTAGTCTTTCATTGCTCTCTCCAATCAGCACAGAATTCCACCTGAGTTCTTCTATTACTGAAGTCATGAAGCTTATGGTCCATATTTTACACAGAAAAAATTTGCATGCCAGGTTCACACAATGTCAACAATCAAACAAATAAAACTCTCTCAAAGAAACATTTATATTGTTAATAGATACGAGTTATGTGATTCATCACATTTTCCTCAAAGTGTGTTTAATCAGATTTACTATACAAAAGAGTACACTTTTCCTCACACTGTAAGATTGTGGCTTATTATCTTACAGTCTGTCATGCAAGAGAAAGAGGATAGAAGTTTAAGCATAAAAAAGAGTAGAATTAAATCTTTGCTACTGTGACCCACCACCAAACACTTTTGAGTTTAACCTCATAAGCATACAAAAACAAACTTTATTCTTCCCCAGGGAAAAAAAAAAAAAAAAGAGAGAGAGATTAAAATTGAATATTGCAAGGATAGTACACTTCAAAAATTATAATTTCATTTCTGTCTTTTAGTAAGGGCTCCATAGATCTTTCTATATCCCTTTGGGCAACAATTAGGGAAACTTGCATAAATTCTGTCTCGACTACAAAATTGGTAAGATTTCAGCATAAAAGTAGTAATAATGAAATATAAATGAGCAGATCAAGCCCCTGGAGGATAAACAGAACATTTACCCTCAAGATGCTTATCCACTGAATAAATGAGGAAAGAAGAAATATCAACTAAACATCCTACTCCTGAATCATGTTGATATTTTTTGTGACACATTACTTTATAATTTGAAAATGTATGTACAAATAATTAAGAAAATTCTTGGAAAGTAGTTTGGAGAAATTTTAAAACTCCTCTCCCTTATGAAACTGTAGATATGAATTCCCTTTTACACCATCTGAAGTAAAAAAAAAAATTATTTGGAGAGTGGAAGAAATAGAAATACATGTGGTAAGAAGACAAACATAGATATGGTTTATCGTTCCTTTCCTGACCTGTCATCTCAAAATTACCTCACATATCTGTCAGAATATTCATTAAATTAAAGGCACTACTGAAAATTTAAGAGTAACAAAAGATTTCCTCTTAAAGTTAGTAATTTCAAAATACATTACTTTACTATTTCCATGATAAAATTTGCATTTGCTCCTGATAGATATATTATATTTCTGACAGAGGTCTCTCAGGAAGCACAAGTTTTACTTATTTTATTAAAATGCTTGAAAATTAAATCTTTGTTTCGGCAGCTACATTGAAGTTACATGCTATGAAGTGCACTGCTGCCTGCAGTGTTTCATGGGGATGGTAATAGTAAGAAGAAACATAAAATGTAATTATTTATGTATACAGAGGATTTTTAAATAGAATATTAAACTCTGTCTGTATATATATATATATATAAAACCATAGACCATACATATATAGAGTATACATACCAACATGCAGAGCTGAAAAATGTGACAGCGTATTTCCAACTGAAGGTGTGGGTAATCAATCAGACTAAAAATAAATGCTGTTAATTCTGCAAAAGTACAATTTATATAGCCACATTAATGCTTTATGGACTAAAGCCCACCATAACATAATGGATGTCATCTTTCACAACAGCACTAAACCCAAAACTATAGTTTGCACTCTAAGAATAAAGGTATTTTCCAGCTGAAATAGAAAAGAATAAAGTTTACCCAAAGTTTTAGCGTCCATTCTTCAGGAAGCTCCCATCAGGAAATATGCCTCAAAAAAAAAAAAAAAAAAAAAAAAGAGAGAGAGAGAGAAAGAAGGGGGTGGGGGGAGGGGGAGAGAGAGAGTAGAGAGAGAGGGAGAAATACCTACATATCCTTTAGAAGGTTTATTAGAAATAACCCAAACACATTCTGAAAAGAAAAAAGGAAATAGGAAGCAGAAGAGTTGGGATTCTTGGGTTATGTGGTGAGACTGGCTGGCAGCTTCATAATCTTATGACATGTTGGCCAAGTCAGTGTTTGGAGATACTGAAAAAGAAGTAGGTCATTTTGTGTCCTTTGCCTTCTGGAAGCATGTGCCATGAGTTTACTTGCAATGTTTCAAGGCCTTGAGAGGTTGGGAGAGTTGACTTTGATGGCATGCATCTGTGTTTCTCCCAGGGAGCTTTGAAAGTTGCCACATCAACTGCTAGCAGTTCATAAAGTTGTGATTGCAAGTACCCACCTCCTGAGCACACAGCAGACAGGAAATGGGCTTTCTGTGATACCTCCACTATTGCATTATTATGTTTCATATCAAGGTAGGGAAATTGTAATATCTTTTGAACTACTGATGTTGGATATTTTTCTTGTTAAGAATTATAAGAGCTTTCATATTATTATCTCAGAATAGAAACCCTATGTACAAGACACATGATGAGTACCATAGTATCTCACTTAAGACTGTTAACAAAGCCTGCCCTAAACAAATCCGGTATTAATGGAAGGGATATGATAAAGGAAAATAAGGGGAAAAGCTCCTAACAGACAGCAAAAATGCTCCCCAAAATTGGTAATTGAATTCTAAGTAGCACACATGCAATTACTATAACAGAATCAGCCACTGCACATTACAGGATAAAATTATTTATTTATTACCTTTTTTCATGGTACTCTCCCCTGTAGTACTTGAAGAAATTAAGACTGTTAGTGGATTTATCATGTCCACCAAGGACTGCTGTGAATGTGGATAACATTTCATTCCCACAAGGTGTGAATTGATATGCTTGTAGTTGCAACAAAGGTTTGTAAGCAATCCCATTTTATGAGTTTCTGTTTACTATATTAACTCCCTATGAAGCATATATATGCTACACCCAAATTAAAACTTTCTGTTAGCAAAATCCATAGGATCTTATCTTTAAATTCAGTGGGATTTTCCTTTCACTGGGATCTCAATGAAAAAGGAAGTTTCAGTTGCTTTAGTCCCCACTGTACCACCACTGATCAATACCAGGTTTGTGCTGCTTGCCATGAAGTAGATATACAGGTAATGGTCACAGTCTAGGGCACATGTTGTCTGTTACTTGGTTTGTCTGATACATACTAGGCTGTGCTGAAAAGAAAGGATCACATACATTCTTCTAGAAATCTGCATAATACCAATGCTTAGTTTCTAGACAGAAAAATCTTAAAAACAAATTAAAAAACCCACAAGAAAAGAAAATTATCTTTAATATAAGAATAATTAAAAATATAAATTTCTCCTGTTTACTCAGGTCTTTCATTCAAAATTAAAGCTAAAGAGTTTATTCTTTTTACCTTTTTTTATGAAAATGTGCAAATTCAAGTGAAGTTTGGTATACATTTTTGGCTGAAAATAAAAAAAGACCCATAAGGAAACAAAATGAAAAGGCTCTCTTTTTTCCTCAGAAGAGAAAGGGCAATAAATTTGCAGGAAAAGGAGAGTGAGGAGCTTTTGAACAGAATATTAGAGAAGGTCAAGATTGTCTGAGCTAGCTGCTTCAGCCTTATGTAAAGCCAGTGCTACGGATTCTAAATATTACAGAAATGCAATCTAGAATGAATAAATTCTAAATTATTTACATGAAGAGTGGTTATTCCTTCTTCTATTTATGAAAATTGAAGGTTTGTGTAATGTATCTCTGTATTAAGCTGTGTAATGCACAAGAGAAATGTTTACATGAGAGTTTGATGATGCAGTGAGGCACTAAAAAGGAGCTGGAACATTAGATTTCCTGAGAGGATTATGTACAGCTTGATATACTTTGCAGAAAGTATTTTTTAAAAGCTAATTGGATTTCCTCACAAAATATCTTTCAAAATAAAAGACATCCTATTATTCAGAAATCTCATGTAGATGGTGTACTAATATATTATAAACCCTTGACCAATGAAGTTGGTCTGCTGAAAAATTTTCTAAAATAAGTGAAAATTACATCTAGTTTCTGCATCTCCTGAAATTTACCTGTTTGACTCTCTCATTTTCAGTTGGCTGCAGAAGAATAGAACTGTACTGTCCTATCAAAATGGAGCAAACTAAATCAAGTAAATAACAACTTAGAATCATAGAATCACAGAATCAGTCAGGGTTGGAAGGGACCACAAGGATCACCTAGTGCTAGCCCCCCTGCCATGGGCAGGGACACCTCACACCAGATCAGGCTGGCCAGAGCCTCATCCAGCCTGGCCTTAAACACCTCCAGGGATGGGGCCTCAACCACCTTCCATTCCAGGCTCTCACCACTCTCATGGTGAAGAACCTCTTCCTCACGTCCAGCCTGAATCTCCCCACTTCCAGCTTTATTCCATTCCCCCTAGTCCTATCACTACCTGATAGCCTAAAAAGTCCCTCCCCAGCTTTCTTGTAGGCCCCCTTCAGATACTGGAAGCCCACAAGAAGGTCACCTCGGAGCCTTCTCTTCTCCAGACTGAACAGCCCCAACTCTTTCAGTCTGTCCTCATAGGAGAGATGCTCCAGCCCTCTGATCATCCTCGTGGCCCTTCTCTGGACACATTCCAGCATGACCAGATCCTTCTTGTAATAGGGGCTCCAGAACTGGACACAGTATTCCAGGTGGGGTCTTACCAGAACTGAGTAGAGGGGGAGAATCACCTCCCTCCACCTGCTGGCTAAGCTTCTCTACATGCAGGCCAGAATGTGATTTGCTTTCTGGGCTGCAGGTGCACACTGGTGGCTCATGTTGAGCTTCTCATCTACCAGCACCCCCAAGCCCCTTTCTTCAGGGCTGCTCTCAAGCCAGGCAATGCCCAGCCTATATCAGTGCTTGGGGTTGCCCTGTCCCAGATGCAGGACCTTGCACTTGGACTTCTTGAACCTCATGAGACTGGTTTATGCCCACCTCTCCAGCCTGTCAAGGTCTCTCTGGATGGATCCCTCCCCTCCCAATTGTCAGCCACACCACACAGCTTGGTGTCGTCAGCAAACTTGCTGAGGGTGCACTCAATGCCACTGTCCATGTCACTGACAAAGATGTTGAACAAGACTGGTCCCAGGACTGATCCCTGAGGGACTCCACTTGTCACTGGCCTCCACTGAGACATGGAGCCACTGAGAGGCACTCTTTGGGTGCCGCCATCAAGCCAGTTCTTTATCCATCTAGTGGTCCACCCATCAAACCCATGTGTCACCAGTTTGGAGACCAGGATGTGGTGCAGGAGTGTCGAAGGCTTTGCTCAGGTCCAGGTAAATGGTATCAGATGCTTGCAGACTTCCCAGTCTCTCTCTTAAATAAAAAAGGTGACTTGGTGTGCCAGCAAGAAACTCAATGGGACATGCAGCTCACATGACCCCTTTTCCCTTGCTTCTGATTTGAATTTGTGACATTTCCTTTACATTGGAAACCTCAGAAAGTAAGGAAGGAAAGTACATGGCACAAAGGTCTAAATAATTTCTTTAATCCAATTACTGTTTCTATCTTGTACAAAAATAATATTTTTAATATTTTTCAAATTTGTTCCTTAAGAGCAATGAAAAAAAGTATTACTATAAAACAAAATTAGGATTCAAATACTTACAAACAATACTTAATCAGTATGATATTCTGATTTTACACAATAAATATTTTAATATTTAGATGCAATTTTCAGTCTGTAAACCTGAAAAGTGTAATATGGTAACATATCTAAAAATTATATCCCTTGATAGTGGCCACCTGTATTTTGAACATGGGAATCACACATAGAATGTTAGGGACTAGAGATCATCTAGTCCAATCCTCCTGCCAAAACAGGAACACCTAGGCCAGGTCACACAGGAACACATTATGGCAGGTTTTGAAAGTCTCCAGAGAAGGAGACTCCACAACTTCTCTAGGCAGCCTGTTCTAGTGCTTCATAACCCTTACAATAAAGAAGTTTCTCCTCCTGTTGAGGCAAAACCTCCAGTGTTCCAGCTTATACCCATTGTTCCTTGTCCTATCACTGGGCACTGCAAAAAAAGAGACTGACACCTTCATCTTGACACCCACCCCTTGAATATTCATAAGCATTAATAAGATCTCTCCTCAGCCTTCTCCTCTCAAGACTAAACAGCCTCTGCTCTCTTAGTCTTTCTTCACATGAGAGATGTTCGAGTCCTCCAATCATCCTCACAGTTTTCTGTTGGAATTTTTCCAGTAGATCCTCGTCTATCTTGAACAAGGGAGCCCAAAACCGGACACAGTATTCCAGGTGTGTCTCACCAGGACAGAGGAGAGGGGGGAAGACCTCTGTAGACCTGCTGGACACACCTTTCTTGATGTACCCTTGGATGCCGTTGGCCCTCTTGGTCACAAGGGCACATTGCTGTCCAATGGATGACTTGTGGTCTGCTAGGACTCCAAGTCTTTCTCATCTTCCTGAGTATCAGGGTTACACTGTTATTTGGGATGCAATCTCTGCAATCTCATTATGAATATAATAATCCCTTATCCTTATTCAAAAGATTTATAATCTGTTACTCTTGCTATTATAATCCACAGTTGAACACTCCCCTGTTGTTTTTTTTTTTTTTTTTACTGACTTTTGTATTCTAAACCTGAGAAGTATGTAATATCAGGTGTGGATACAAGAACACATCACACTTCAGTAATTCCTATATACATTTAATCTATATGCTTCAGTGATGCTTTCTGAAGTCCTTAAATCATGTTTTATTCTTAACACACGTTTTTGTGGGGTTTTATTTGTATTTTTTAATTAAATGGATTTTTTTTGTTTTGTTTTTATGAGGAAGCTCTTTAGATACTTCCCAGTGAATGACAAGTAAGAGAACGTCTACCAAGCCAAAATGCAGCAAAGATGACAATGTTCAGTAATTAAAGGAAGAATTGTTTCCCGTTTTGATATAATACAAAGAGAAGACAGGTTTTTTACCTTAATCTCTCAAGATATTTTATTTTAGATCTTTTCAAGATTTATTTGAAGTTTGGTTAAAGTCTGAAAAAGTGTTTTATTTTGTTGGAAAATGGAAAAAAAAAGGCAGATAAAACCAAATCATTTCAGTCAATCACACAAAGTTCTGAAGTATAGATAGCTGTAAAATTATCTTTAAGTTACTTAAAAGGAAACAGTATTTTCTGAAGGGGTCCTTAGACCTTATCCTAAGGGGTCTACAAGAGATATACATTTTAATGCTTGAAGATGGGGCTGAAAGCTAATTCAGTGTTCCCAGTTATTGTCCTACAAATGTGGCAATTTTAAGACAAAAACCTAAACATGCACATTCAACTTTCAATATTTAGCAGGGAAGACACTCTTTACAATTAATTGTGAATAAAATATGCTAACAAATGAACTGTTTAGCATCTATCCCAATATTCTTTGAAGTATTTAAACACCCAAAGATGATTATCACATTACTACCCCAAGGTAGTGGCTGATTTCTGGGTGAGTTTTCTAGAGAAGAGAGAGAACACAAAAGTGAAATTAATCATAGAACAGGCAAACTACATCAACACAATAGAAAGGCAGGTTTTATTACAGAAGATAAAGTGTATCAGTTAAATCTTGATAACAAGATAAGCACTCTAAGTTAGTTTGGAAAAGATCTTCAGAGAGACAAACAATAATACTCTCACCACAAATAAAATTTATTTCAAGAATCCTACTTCTAGCTTATTTCAAGATTTTATTTCCTGTGAGGATGAAAACTGCAGATTGAATTTGTTTGTATGTGTTATATATCGAGTCTTGACTACAAGCACAGTGCCTGAAAGAGCAGGGCACTGATGTGCAATAGAATGACAGACTGCCATTTTTAATTGCAGACAAGCCCTTTCATCGCAATTTATTTCTAGGAGCTAAGTGTCATACTACTATAAATGTAGTCCTTTTCGCCAGGTTTTTTTCACTCAGCATTAAGTACAACTAAACAACAGGGTGAAAGATGGGTCCAAGTATAGGAAGCATGTACCTGCTTTTTTCAAAGCTAAAGGTCTCACACTTCACCCAGTGCTAATACCGCACATCAGTTTTTGTTCACAGTTTTTGGAGTAGCAGTCTAATATCGTTTGCTCTCCATACAAAAAAATTAGTTTTGCTAAGCTGACTGGTGGTATATAACCATTATATTAGGGCATTTACAGCCCAGTGACATATACACAACACAACAACATATATTCCTGTAATACCTTCAGGACTGAAGGTACTGATACAGTCATTGTTATCACTGACCATGACTATCTCTACCCTTATGCGTAGTTTATAATTTCATTTTCTAGTTCAGTTTTTTTTTTTTTTTTTTGTGAACTGACAATTATCAGTTGCTGAATTTCCTAAATGTTTTGGAAATACATTCCTCCCTGATAGTGAAACATGCCAGCTGCCAAAGCAGTAACACAAAAGACAAGATAAGAATTAAGTGAGTTACATAGGATTGACATGACTTACTTTCTGTATTTTTTTCTCAGCTCTAAAACAATATTTCAAAACAATTTTTCTCTAAACACATAATTAGCAGCCTGGCAGCTGGCACTGACTAACAGAAGGAATGCACTAATGACATCAGATGATTCCAAAACATGACATGGTTTACATTCTGATATTTCTATAAAATATGATTTCTGTAGTTCTGTAGTTCTAAAAATGTCCTGGTGCATACAGTACAGAGAAATCCATATATCAGCCAATCAACATGACTTGAGAGAAGGTGGACAGTCAATATCCTATTTCACACACTGGCCAACAGCAAATGTCAAAGGAAGATCACAGTATTAAGGTACGCCTTTTTCTTTTCTAAATTGCATCAAAAATGAGGCTATCCAATGGGAATTTCCCATTCTCCATACAAGCTTTGTATATTTGATAATCTACTGGCTTAGTCTGATACTACTAGCCACAATAATGGAACCAATTTACTCATCATGACTGGTCCAAAAAAACATTGTCAGGTGTGTAATACAGAATTTCTCCTTTGAACTCCAGATACCAGGAGAAATTTCATACCACCACATTACTTTTTATCAGGTAACTTCTATGTTCACAAGACAACAGGTCTTTCACTAGTTTCCAGAAACCACAGTTTAGACAACATCTCAGTCTTCACAGGCTAGGGATTTACTGCAGAGGAAGCAGCCAGAAGGCTAGCAAGTAATGCTCTGTGTTCCTAGATAGCAGGCAATGGTAAGGGGGCCTTCCATGCTGAAATTTCTGTGGCATCCCAAGCTCCAGGAACTACTAAAAGCTGTACATTTAAATCTGAAAAACTATGAAACTGCCATGTACTCCAATATGAGTTGTCTCCAGAGGAATTCCATGAATAAACAGGAATCTCCTTTCATTCTCCACTGTTCCCAAGGGAAAGGTTGGTGAATTACTCTCTGGATAAGACCTACATCTTATTGTATCATCATTCAATCTTGACAATATAGTTTCAAAAGGTACACTAGAAAAATAGATAAAAAATGTTTAAAATGTTATTAAATTTTTTCACCTACTGACTATACATGTATGTATATGTAAAACACCTCAGCTTGATTTCTTGATTGAGACCTCTACGTATGGTTGCGTTCCAACAGTACTACAGGCAAAATGGTCCCTTGCACATACTGCTGTGTCATCAAATGCTCTACTCGAAATTCTTACCCTAACACAGAAAAAAAAAAGGAATTATATTAACTCATTTGACAGATGATCTTTCATTTTTCATTCTTATTTACCCATACCTCCTTTCTGAAAATCACTGTTGTCTCCTTTCTCAGGTTTAAGGACTTAAAAAAAAATACATAGATTATATCCATCTCTTTTATTTCCTTTCCTGGAACAAAACAGAGGATATCAGATGAAAGGAAGGGTGAATAACCCACAAAATGTGAAGGTATCACTTGTAGATATCTGTAACATTTGAATTCTGAGACTGGAAACAAAACAAAGGGGACATTACAGTTCACTGTCAAGAAGGATAGTGAGTGATAGGAAGTTCTTTCTTTCAAAAATTTGGAGCTTCACTAGCTAAAATTCATTAAACTTAGTTTTAAACTGTCTGTTTAACAACAGAGACATGTTAAAGCTTGCCGGAGAAAAAGATAAAATTGTCATGATGTGAATCCTCAGGGACAGAAAAGTCTAGATCCTAAATCTTTCCTCTTCTCCCTTTCTTTGTTTCACAGTTAGTGCGATTCAGTCATGAAATGCCTACGACTTCAAACATTAGCTGTGAACGGCATAATCAAAGGTGCAAGAAGATCAAAGGTTTCGTCACCTACCTGAGTGATGTCCAAACTCATCTATTTGAAACGAGATCACATCTTCCTCAAATTTGGATCTGTTCAGTTTATTGATTCAGTATTCAGGCAACATGAAGCGCTTTTGGAAATTTTATGGAGACATTATTGTCTTCTCTGAATAATGTGGTTAAAATGCTCTTGGCCACTACTTTTTCTATATGCCATACTCAGTCCAAAGCTTCCATTCAATCCACAGGCACCCTGAAGCTGGTGAATGTAGTTTTGAAACAGAGTAAGTGATAACACCAACATCTGTGCTGTAAAATGAACAGTCAATAGATGTTTGCCATCACTAATAATCATTCTAAAATTTAGAACAAAATTGAAACACATAAACTCAGGTACTTTTAAGAAAAAATTGTATGGTTACTGTGGCTTGTGCTACTATTATGTTTCTTGTTGGAAAGACTACCAAAAAACCAGCTGTTTCATCATTTAGTGCAGCACTTTTCAGGCTAAGGTGACAGAATAAAGGAAAAAGGTGGAGAAAAACCTTAATATGTCTTACCACATAGAGCTAACATGTAGAAAAATTATTCTAATTAAAAATTTAATATTGTAATTATACCTAACACAAATACGATTTAATAAATCTTGTTTACACATAGAAAAGGGGGGGGGGTTGTTATATTTTTAATATACTTTATTTGGGTCAATGGTGTTGACTACAAAGTATAGGAAAATGTATGTAAAGCTTGATCTAGGCCATTTATTTGGCTGCTAGGAAAACGCTCCCTCAGTTATGGTTTAAATTGTATAAGTAATCCATAAATGAGAAAATAGAGGACTCTGTAACATTATGTATCAGCTGTGTATTCCAAATAAATCAGTGATGATCAAACTATTCAGATTACAAAATATTTTGAAATATAGAATAGTTACATTCAAGACTTTTTTTTGTTCATATTGTCTATGGTTTCCATCACTCTTTCCAAATTTCTAGTACACTTAAATACTCTTGTGGTTTCCATTTTCATTATCTTCTAGCTATTGAAGTCTTTGAACACCTTTCTTTACTGTTGTCTCCTTTATTGTGGGGAGCATTATGCCCTAACAATATTATAAATATTATGACCTTTGTTTTAATAGCTAAATTTTGTTGTGCTACACTGACACACGGGTGAAGAAGCTTTCAAATCTAGCAATAATTGTGTAGCATAAAGTTATTAAGATGCACATACAACTGAGGACTTGCAGTATTTTTATGTCAGCATCATTGTGAGCATTGAGAAAACAGCAAAAGAACAAAGTACCCTACAATATGACAGAAAACACCCACATAGTAGTTATCTGCACGAAGTAGCTGGCAGGACACCCTAACCCTTCCTTTTGATGGGCTCAGCAGACAGCTAAAAGGCGTCTTACGGACAGCAACTGGTGGTGTGTCAGAGGTGCTGGCTGGTGTGAAGAGTATAGCAAGGAGAAAACTGGGGAAAAGTACAAACCACAAAGGTAAGAACTATCAAGAAAGTTTAATGGAGAGTTACTGCAGTGAGGATCAGGGAAGATGAGAGGTTTGATCTGTTTTCTTTCTTTATTTGACAGAGTTGAATGGATAAACAGACTATCCTATTTTAAGTGTGGGGAACCACTGAGTGTGCAAGTTGCTGGGCTTCAGGGGTTGTTCTTTTTGGATAACTTTCTTGAAATTCAATAAGTACAAGAAGAGATCTGCTATGTCAGGATTTGATGAGGCATTCTGTAGGTGCTAATATCCTTCGATGTTATTTAGCTAGGAACATGCTGGTATACTCCGAAATACAGTAGGAGGAGCTACTAGCATAGCAGGGGCATGTCTTACTGGTAAAGGAAAGGCAGGGTTTTTTGTCTTTGGAGAATAGCTGCTGTAGCTCTAAGATGCTTTGAGAACACTTGAAAGAGTGGGACAGAAACTAGGAACGGCTGTGCAAAAAACAGGCTTACACTGAAATGTAAAAAAATAAGACACTTTTCCAAGCTGGCTCTCCTAGACTAGGTAATGCACTGCCACGTGACAACAGTGATTTATAAACATTTTTTTCTTAAAAATAATTTACAAATATTCTAAGCAACGTGGCCTGGATTTTGAACTTGGAAAGTCTCAAATTCAGCAATTAAGATTGCAATGTTTACATATTCTGCTCCAAAGGCATAATACCTACCCCTATTCAAGCTGGGAATGAGCTGAGGAGAGAAGTATATGAGCTTGTGAGAAGAATTTCACCATAAATCGGCTTATCTCTGGGCCCTGGGCCCCTCACGGAGAATTTTTGTAAGGTATTTGTCTGTGTGATTCTGCATGTGCATATCCTCTCTAAGTCTGTAACACTTATTCCATGGAATGAAACAGGTTTTGTCATTTTAAATTTAAATATGGAAGTGGTAGGCCTAAGATATCAGTTTGGATAACCTCCATGTCTAAAGCCATGTGGTGGGCTTAGCATTTGTCTTAAACTGAAAAGTGTCCTAACCATTAAACTGTAGGTTCAGGCTGAAATAATGTAAATTTCAATGCTCTGTACTGTGACACTGCAAAGAAATTGCCAATGATTTAAGACTCATGTGTTTCTCTATGATTTTATGCCCTTGTGATAAGGACATTTGGACAGGATAGAGAGTTTATTTGCTCTAGTAACTGCTCTCAGGATTATTTACGTCCTAATTTAAACTCTAATTGTACTAATTTCAGGAGCAAACAAGCTTAGAAATAGTTTTAGAAGCAGATAATTCAGAGCTCCCTTGCTACCAGTTAAGTGCCTGAACTACTCAGCTGTTTCTTGTGTGTTCTTTCTGTATCTCTCTGTTCCTAAATATCTTGGGTAATTTTTTGTATAATGGCACATCATCCCTGCCCCCTCCTGTCTTGATGATGATGGAATGAGATTGGGGTTAAATTTTTATGCTGACAGACACAACTTTATTATTTGTACTAGTTTCTACCAACCACTTATTTCTGTATATGATTTATGTTGTGCTCTCTGAAGTGTATTTGACATCGCTTAAAACAAATGGTCTCTTTCTTTTGACAGAGACATGCAATCCAATTCAGATAGTAGGTGAGAAATATAGTAAAAGCTGTGAAGATACAGATGGGATGGAAAAAGGTTATGCATTTTCTATGAGGAGCTTCTTAAAATACTTTAAATTATGTTTTACAGAACCAGTGACCTTAGCTTGATTTGCATATTATGAGAGTTATTAATCAGGGAAAAGTGGAACAGAGTCCAGAGGAACATCATATCTCCATATAAAACTGTTCCTGCCACTTGCTCTGTGCCATGTTACACTTCAAATTTCATGGCAGAAGATTGTACTTGTCCTTCACTGCTGTGTTTCTCTTGTGAGTTTTTTCTATTCTATTAGGCAATTCAAAACACACAGCAAGAGAAGTGTGTATATTTAGATGCCAGTTCATATAAAACCCAAAATGTAAAATTAGCAGCTTGGGGAGAAAGCTTCCCTTAACAGACTGTTCTCAGACTCTCATCGTTTCCATAGTACTGACATTCACTATGATATTTGCTGTCATTTTCATGATCAGCAGTGACTTGAACTGATGAGAGACACAACTGCCAGTGACGTGGATTTCTCCTTTGCTTTTATGTGTCTGTGCATCTGGGTTTTGTAATTTTTCTCCCTTGACAGAATTTTTTTCTGCAGAAAGCACAGCTAAATACTATTCTGCACCTGATGAACCTTATTGAAGTTCATTCTGATATGAAGTTCTTAGTCATGTAGATAAAAAAGTGTCAGAGAATATTTTAAATTATAATTTGTGCTGTAAAGGTGTGTAGTTACTTATTGGATGTTAATATCAGAGCACTGTAACTATCCTACCTTTAATCTTACTACTGTATGAAATAGATTTTTTTTGAGCAGTCTTAAATCAAAAGCTTTAATGTTTGACCTGGCACTTATTCTAAAATTAAAATATTTTTTAATTTTAATATGCTAATTTTTAATAAAAGCGAAAGACAATAAAGGAACTTCAGGAATTATAAAACTGCAATTAAACTTACAGATAAACTCATGTGACAGTCATCACCCTTTTGTTCTGTTTAAGACAATATTGCTTTCAGAAGTTGACTCATTATAGTCTCTAAATGTAACAGTGCAGTTCAATTAATACAATAAAAATGAGGTAAGGCACTTTAATTAGAAACTTGCCAATACTATAGTATGAGGAGAGGGGAAGAGCAGCAGTGACTACACTGTTGTTCTTTCTTTTAGTGTAGTTCACATTCTGAGATCGCACTCTGTTCATGAAGGATGAATGCATTGTACCCCTTAAGGAATAATACAATACTGTAATGTCTGTGAATAACAGGTTTGCTTTCAAATTGATGTAAAAAAATTGAATGAGAATTTCTCTCTGTTGTGTGTTTTAACTTTTTTACTTAAAACACATTTCAAATATTAATCCTACATGTTAAAAAAAAGGGGAATTGTAACAGAACTTACTTTCTCCTTACCCAAGATGTAAGTTTCCAGGTACTTTCAGGACCTTCTTGGACTACAATGAGACCCGGGCTTTTGCTTGAGAAACTCACTTATAAATTGCAAAACTCAAATGGTCCCACATGTGTTGTAATCTCAGCAAGAGAACTGCTCAGGGTACAGGTTCATATGCTAGCTAAAGGAAGGATTGTACGCTCTTGAAGATAGCTATACTTTCCTAATGCTTTCTTTATGCAGCTGGTGGTGCTTAGCCAAGACATTTCAGGAAGGTAAACCAGCAATGAATGAGTCAGTTTTGATGGAATTAATTTTATTCTAGTTTATTTTCTTAACTAACTTCCCTGCAGTGCCAGATGAGTGTGATGATGGCAGTAGGAAGGTGGAGAGAACTTGTTCACAGAGGCAGAGACTAGGGATGGAATGGGATGGCTGTACTGGACTGTCTTCAGCATAAAACTAACTGAATCCTCAGTTCTGCCACAAACTTGTCCAGGCATTGTACTTATTGAAGATAGAATGTGTCTGACCTCTCAGCACCCCCTTTTCTCCTGGGGATGGAATGGACAGAAACTGAGAAGCCATCAAGACCTGTGTATGTTTCAAGTTGTATGTCACTCTGAACGTGAGTTAACCTTGTATTTTTTTTTTTTTGAGTCAGATATGTAAATTGCAGATCATTGAAGTATCTGCGAAGTTTTCTAAAACTGAACAGGAAGCAAATAGATTTAAAAAAATAATAATTAATTGGGAATTCACATGCTGGAGTTATGAAAAGCGATAATGTATTCTTTTTGTACTCATGCTTTGCTTTCATTAGCCCAAAGTATAAACTTCTTTTAGTTAGCATTTGATGTTGAAATAGTTTTCTTCTTGGTGAACCCTGTACAGTCTTTATCTGAAAATGTGAGATTCTTTAAAGTCATAAAACATTGCTCAAATCAAGTAGCTACCTAGTGAAACAGTGCAAACAGGCTGCATAGTATGAATTCTCATCTCAAACTGAATAATTTGTTGACAATTTTTACACAGATGCAGAAAGAATTAGGATGGAGCAAAGCTCTAGCACTAAGTTTTTATGGGGTTCTCCAATAAAGCCCAATAAACTCCAAGAAAAAGGAGGCAAATGGCTTGAAGTATATTAGAGTCCTATGAGGAAATGAATTAATGTTCCCTCTTTAAGTGTGAAATTTTGGTATATCATTTCGTATTTCTGGTTTAGAGTTCAGTTAATGTATGTTAGTGACAAAGAAAACTTACAGGAGTTTGAGTACATCTAGAAGATGATCCTATTGGAACAGGCTGCCCAGAGAGGTTGTGGAGTCTCCTCCTTTGGGGAAATGCAAAACCCTTCTGAATGCATTCCTGTATGACCTACTCTAGGTGACCCTGCTCTGGCATGGTGGTTGGACTAGATGATCTTTAGAGGTTGTTTTCAACCCCTAATGATCTGTGATTATGTGTAATGCCTAAATAACAGACCTTGAATAGCCATAGATTATCAGATTACCCTTATTTCTCCTATTTCCAGTTTCTTAGCTAGTTTATATGGCTCTCTTTCATGTGGCTTTCAACTGGACTACTTCTAGATATTTATTTCTTTATTTTTCTCTTTTGGTAATTGAAGTTCAAACAGAGATTATTTTTTCTTTCTTTTTTGCTTTAAGTGTAATTGGCCCAAAAGAAGAGGCTCTTTCAATATACCTTTCAGCTCTTAATAATGCTATTATCTGAATTGAAATTTTCCTCTTAGCTCTTATGGCTTTTCTTAGCATATGTTTTGTGAATATTACAGCTCTGTTTCTAATTTTTTTTTCCCATTCTGCTACCAAACAGTGTTTTGTTTGCCCTCATACCAAAGGAAACAAGATGGCGGCCACACCTAAGGTAGGTGAAGCTAGCAGACTTTAGGTAACAGATATCTTTGGATAACAAGACAGTATAAATGTGTTTATCACAAATGGGATACTTAGAGACATTAATAAACCATCAGAAAACTGGTCAAAATATCATTGTTTCAATACAGGAATATTAAAAGTTTAACTTTGACTATGTGGGGTGAAAAGTAGAGAGAAGAAATATTGTCTTTACTTTCTGATTTTAAAAAACGGTACATATGTACAGATAGAAACAGTGATTTGCTAGCCATCTCCATTGCTCACAGTAATGCTGTATTGCATTGATATAAGAATAAACATTCTCTTATTTATTTTGGCTCTTCTTGCTTGCTACAGAGGCTCTTAACTAAACACAAATTACTACTGATATGAAATATTTGAAGTAATTATGTAATGCCTAAACATAAAATACAACTGTAAACTTACACACTTCACATCTTTTTCATGTACATAGTCTTAGCAGTTACCTCAAGCTCTCACAAAGATGTTTCATGAGTTGCTCAGGATTGTATTGTATCATACAGTCTTTTCTTGTATTTCTGTAATCAAAGATGGTTTTGAAAACTGGAGATATCTTTGTACTCAAGAACAGAATGATATTATTCTTTTCCATTTCCCCACTTCTTGACATGCATGCTTTATTTATTCGTTTATTTATTCCTGCCTTCCCCCCCACCATTAATAATTTATATCCTAAACAAAATTATTAGAATGAGCTGACAAATCATAGATGATTTGTGCATACAAGTTTGCTTATTGATGAATTTGTTTTCACACATTGGTTTTCTGTATTTAACAGATACATAGAGACAGTGCATAAGGCATCCACTGAATACTCTTGGCCAGGTCATCAATTTACCTTTCAGTGAGACAATCTGCAAATTTTACTTTATCCTTCAGTGTAAGGCAGTAGCTTTTCTTAGTACTGTTCTGAAGATGTGGGTTTAACAAAATGTCAGAAGAGAGAACTAAACACAAAAACTAGCAACAAATGGATAGGAGTTTTAGTGTTAGTTTTGTTTTACTTATGATTCTGAACAAGAATTATAATATTCACATGAAATATTACACTTCCTCCACGCATTCTGCCAAGGTTGTTTTTTTCCCTGAAAAATTTATATATATTGAATCACTATTTTATTCTCTGGATCTCTATTCTTTCTTCATTTTAAGTGGTTTCAATCACACAGTTAGGTGTGTGTGGGTTTCTACCCACATCTCATAGGAAGAGCAGTGAAACTCAATATAGGTAAGAGCGTATTGGTGGAGGCAGAGCATTGTTTCCAAACTCATTAAGGTTTCAAGTCAATACACTCTTGAAGGAACTGAGAGTGCTCCTGTCCTTGTGCTGTGGTGGAGAGGAAAAAAAGGCTATTGAACAAATTAGTAGTGGTATAGAAATAGGGGAAGTGTTGACAGAATGTGGTATTTGTTGTGCCTTGGCAAGAAATATCTACTCCATACTGAAAATATGGTACTCTCTATAATGTGATACAGGAAGATGAAGGAAAAAAATTAAAATTAAACAAAACTAGCACACTCAGCAAAATGAACAAAAGAGGGTTTATAAAAAAGTGGTAACAGTAGTTTTTGGCATGACATGTCCCTAATACATGCTTCAGACTTTGCTTCAGTTATTATGCTATTACCAAGGTGATGAGATTTTTTGAGAAGTGTTTTCTGAGCCCAAACTTACAATGTGACAAGTGTCAAATATGTTTAAAATTGGCTTCTGTACAATGTTCCCTTGCAACTTAGAAAATATGCTTCAGTGTGAACTGACAGACTCTAACCTACAGTATTGACCCTATTCAGCAACAGAAACAGATGGTAACTTCTTGGATTGCTAACTGATCATGCAGTTGGGACACAGCATCAGGGAGTTTTTAACTTGAATTTTTGTAGTAGGTGAAACAGTTACATTTTTAGTGAGAAACTCTAATTAATCGGTAGTTGGCATTTCAGTAAGCTAACAAAACTGGTTTCATTAGGGATTACTTTCTGTCTCCCTTCCCCTAAGGAAAGCTCTATTAGCTAGTACTTTCAGTAAAAGCTATTATTTTCATTTTCTGTGAGAGTCTGGTAGTGGCACCACTCTCTTAATGTTTGTCATGATTAACAAAGTCATCAAGAATAAAATGCTTCTTTCTTTTCCTTACTCCCTGTTTTGTATTCCTGTCACATATTTGTCTATGTGTGATATTACGGAGTCTATTTCATTGAATAATTCAACATGAAGTTGTAGTTACGTTTTTCTCTCTGCTAAGGTTACAAACTCCCTACCTGTTTAACTTACTAAGTCCAGAGAAGCCAGTCGGCCCAAGATGTGTTGTTTCACGTGCAAGTATAAGAAATATTTGTGTTTTCAAGGAACATCTTTGTAAAGGACGGGAAATGATGTGCGTGGCTCAAATTTGCTGGGAGAACGTTTGGGATACGGGGACCTTCGCATTTGCCTCCCTGCGG
Source organism: Indicator indicator (assembly GCF_027791375.1). Classification (NCBI taxonomy): domain Eukaryota; kingdom Metazoa; phylum Chordata; class Aves; order Piciformes; family Indicatoridae; genus Indicator; species Indicator indicator. Next base: position 71,299,883 of record NC_072053.1, on the reverse strand, counting down.
TCGACTGAGGGGCTTTGGGGTCCGGGAGGATCCCTGGCGGGACTTTAGGACCCTGGGGACTCAAAGAGACAGTTTAGAACCCCGGAGGCAGAGACACGGTTTAGAGCCTTGGAGATTGCATCAGGTTCCACTGTCGAAGCAGGGCGGATGGCTGTGAAACTGTGAAAGACGTCACACTATGGTGGGCAAAAAGAACTGCTTGGAAAGAACTGCTTGGGAATGTGCTAGGGAGAGGTCACCGCTTGCCGTGAGGAGTCGCTGCTAGAGGACAGCTATTTTGCAAGTGAGGCGCATGTGAAGATTCTGTTGCTGAGAAGTCAGCAGCTAGAGACCGGGACCGTCGAGAGGACCGTCGAGAGGACCGTCGAGAGCCGCCGCCTTGCCCTGCCGCCTTGCCCTGCCCGCACGCCACCCTTGCTCGCCTCATCCTCACTTGACCACCGCGGTATGTGTATATGCATCCTCTCAAATAAACCAGCTTGTCATTTGACTCCGTTTGAGTCTTCTGTTCCCGAGAGTGTTTAGTCACATTTAAGGTCCAACTGGGCAGCAGGGACAAACTGAAATGCAGGAGAGTTTAACTTCTGACAGATTACCCACCGTTGGACCGTGACAACCTTCTCTCATCAATTTTTCCCCTGGCTGTGATTGATTAAAGTTTGCTACAGGAGAAATACCTGTGGTAGATTCCATAAAGGGGATAGAATATGAAGGAAATACTGCCATTAAATTTAGCCAAAAAAATGGATAAATTTGGAATGAAAGCAGTACTCTGACAAATAATAACAGATTGGTGAACAGTAAGAAAACAGCGTGCAGACTTGGTTTTCATAAAGGAAGAATTGAGAATTTCCCTGTTATTCTGCCCCTTTTTATGAGTCTTGATGGTTGTGCCCGTGATAAGACGCTGGGATACTATTTCAGATTATAGTACTATTAAGCTTTCATTTTGAAGAATGATAGATGATATTATGGATAAAAGGTAGAAAGGCAAAAAATGTGTTCTTAAAATGTGCAGCTCATTTTTCTGTTAGATCAGGTATCAAGACCTACATTTATCTTGTCAACCTGAACTTAAGCAAAGACATTGAAAATACTGACCTGATTATCTGACACTTTAAATTGGCCAAAAGTGAAAATTCTAAACTCCACTTGTGTATTGTTTTTAAAATAACAGCATTTAAAAATGTGTATATTATTTAACTGTTTACAAGTAAATTTTTTTTCTATAGGATTCTAAAGTTTTGATTGCTTTCTGCCTTTCATACCTCTCCAGTGTGAAAATCAGAGATGTGTTACATAAAGCAGTACACAAAACATAAAATACATAAACCATTACAGGCAAGAACTTGGGTTGGAGAAGCTCTAAGTGCTGACATACGCAGTGTTTTAATGATTCTCTAAGACTGCAATTGCATGAAATGGCCAGAAACTTAAAAAAAAAAAAACAATGGTAGGTTGGTTGTTTTTTTTCTTTATATTTGCAATTTATGACACTTTATTGTAATGGAACAGGAAATTGCTTGTGAAATACTTTACAATTTAATGTACAACGTTATGTATCCGTTTCCTGGTATAAAAGTAATTATTGCTTTCTGTCATCCCATGTTAGTTCTCATCCTTACTTTCGTGTTTATTTTAAGAAACATTCTTGTGGCCCATCTCTGGAATTGAAAGATTTTCATACAATTTGTTGTAGCATGTTATGCAATTCTAAGTATGTATCCAGTAAGCTTAAATTGAGAAACTATTCATGCTGTGTTCTTTGAAGTCACAAAAGAGATACAAATATTTTCCATGCCTACTCTGACAGCCTACAGTGAAAAGGTGCACGATAAAAGGCCTTAGCCAAAGTAAATTTTCAGGTATTAAAGTGATCCTTCCATAGAAATAGTTACAGACAAAGCAATTTGCTTTGATATTTTGTCTATTTTTCAGGTGTAACATGATTTGTACATCTACAGCAGTTTGCATCAATTTAATTTGTATTATATAGTTTTAAAAATATTTTGCGTCTTGGTTTTCTTCTATGTTTTTTGTTTGTTTGTAATGAAGAAGAAAGATATCTATTAAAAATAGAGTTTAAAAAAGTCATTGGCACTACTAATGGCATAAATACATAGTACCAAAAATAATTTTTAATTTTTTTGCTAAATTTCAAATGATATATCAGAGGATCTGTCCTGTCAACAGTCATTACACTAACAGACATGAAAATACACAAAATAAAAGCAAATGTTGCCAGTTATATTGGAGTGCAGAGAAAATAAAAATAGATACCTTTTTTAAAAAAAGTGCGAATAATGCGTTGCATAACTACTTAATGTATTGTCTGCAGAAATGATCCTCTACATTTTTTTTTCCGTAAAATCTCCATCAGTCACAAAAACACATATTAAAGATGTGTTAGGTCTATTGACGCCTCCAAGTCTTTTTTTATAGGCACTAGAATAATGCCCACTGTTGAGATTACAAAGCATTTATCAGAAACCTAAAACCTTAGTGTCTATGAGTAAACAATTGTTAAACTTCCAAAACCATTTTTCATAAGCAGGGAAGTAAAATGCAGATGATAAATGACACTACTTTTAATGGGGACAGGAAGAGAGAAAAATGTAGAAGGGAATAGATTACATTTGTCAACCTAATAGAATAATAAAAAGTTGTTGCTCATAGTGTGTCTTGTTTCAAAGAGTTGTAAATAAAATATTTAGTACCTGAAATGATAGTTACAATATCTAACAGTGAAAAGAGTACTTTCATTTTAATTATGCATAATTTTTGCTTTTGTATGGACACTGCAAATTTTCTGGATGCCCTATCTACTTGATCAGTGGTTCTGAATTTATTAATGTTACCAGCAATGGAATTTCTAAAATTGTTTTGACAGAAGTACATATATTTCTAAATTACTGTTCTACAGTGTCAGAGTGATATTCAAAGCACATCAAAATCCTGATGTGTTTACTGGGATTCAACACTACCATGTCTACTTTGTCTACTCGGTAAGTAGTTTTGCTATAAGTTATTTGGAATTCCTCCTGCTACTTATGAAGAAAAGAATTTGGATTTTTTAAACATTGAAATATCTTGTATTACTCAGTGTGAAAGTTATTTATTCATTGGTGCTGTTTCAGTGATAGAACTGTCATTTGAGAGTAAGTCAGTCTAACTCGTTGCTACAAAGGATGCTAAAAATCAGTACTTTGTGAAGAAAAGTTACAGTGTGCATGTACTTATTACGTCTTAAAATTGTCTTTGATATTCCTCTGAAATGAAGTAACACTTTTAACATTTGGATAAAAAAACAAAATACAATACAAAACTGATGCCTTTTGGGAGAAAACCCTAGGAAAGCTTCTATGTGCATCAAAGATTTCATGTAAATTAATGATTGTTTGAGGAAGCAGAAATTTCTTAATTGTGGTAATTACTTTAGATGATCTAATGCCTTGAATAATTATTTCCTGCAGGACCATGTTTACAGAGGACCTGCTAAGGGTTTGTGCTGCCAATTTTCCAATCTACCTTAGTAGTATTTTGGTTTTCTTGTAAATCTGAAAATTCTTGCTTTCACTTTCTGTAGTTGCATGATGAATAACTCTTGCTTATTCATGCAGTTTCCGTTGGCTAAGTGGCTCTCAGTAGAGAAAATGTCTTACAAATGATGGCATAGTCTTATGTATTCCATGAAATTGCTTCAAAATATAGTTGCCATAAAAAAATGAGTTACAAAAATAAAACACATTTAGTGAAGTCCTTAAAAATACATGTTGATTTTTATGTTATTTTAGGAATAAGTTCAAATCTGCATGTCTTTTGGGGGTTTTCTTTGTAGAATGAATATTTTATAATATTGTTTTCTATCCCATAAAGAAATGTTGTAGACACTGTCCATATATCTCTACATAGCAGGTCATATCCAAATACGGAAGTTCAATATTTAGGAAGTATTAAAAAGAATACTTAGCATGGCTTTTAAATTTATGCATGGATTTACCAAATAAAATCAGTATAAATTAAAAGTATGTAGAATTCACACAACTAGTTCAGTGAGGGATTCCAGTGTCCTGACTCCCATTTGCCATGCTAAACATTTAATCTTATTTTTTTGCAGTAGGACTTTCTGCTGAACAAGATGTTATTCACCTGAAAACAGCAATAGAAATAGAAATCTGACCATAAGGCAAATTTTTCTTCCGTAATATATGGCAGTTATCTTTACAGAAAGGAAATGAATAAGTAATGTGTAAGTGTAAGGGACAGCACACCACACAAGGGCCATGTGTGTAGAATCATAAAACTGTTTCGGTTGGAAAAGTCCTCTAAGTTCATTGAGTCTAACCATTGACCTAGCACCACCAGGGCCATTAAACCATGTCCCTAAATGCCATGCCTGCATGTTTCTTGAACACATTCAGGCATGGTGACTGCACAACTCCCCTGGTTAACCTACTTCAATGTCTGACCACTTTTTCCGTAAAGAAATTTTTCCTAATACCCAATCTAAATCTTCTCTAGCACAATTTCAGGCAATTTCCTCTTATCTTATGAGCTGACACTAGGGAGAAGAGACTGATCCGTACCTCACTATAACCTCCTTTCAGGTAGTTGTAGAGAGCAGACTAAACAATTCCAGTTGCCTCAGTTGTTCCTTGTTAGACTTCCTCTCTAGAACTTTCACCAGCTTTGATGCCCTTCTTTGGACATAATTCAGCAACTCAGTGTCTTTCTTGCAGTGAAGGGTCCAAAACTGAACACAGTGTTTGACGTGTGGCTTCACCAGTGCCAAGTACAGGGCACTATATGCTCAAGAGCTTTGTTTCTGAAATAAACACTTGCGGTGGTAGGCCATGACACATGGCCCAGTACAAATCTAGACAGGCCTTAAGATGTCTAGACAGGTCCTTTCTTTCCCCTCCTTCCTGCCACAGTAACAGGGCAACGCGGGAAAAGGAACAAAAGGGACAGGACCTTGCCTGGCTGGTAAACAAGATGCCTGTCTGGAGTCAGAACACGTAAGCTGCCCCAGATACGAGGTCCTGGCCTCTGCCTTTTATGGTCATAACCTGGCAGAACGCTTTCCATTGGGTGGCTACATGTTAGCTTTAGGGCCCCATTGGACCAAGTGACCTCTGGCATTTTGTATATATGCAAGTGGGGAGGTAGCCTAGGGGCTTTGCTCAGATCCGCCTCGCTCAAATCTGCTGTGCTCAAGCCTTGCTTACATCTGCTGAAGCCTCGCCTCACTTCAAGCCTTGTCGTCTCCAGTGTCCTGCCTTGCTTTGAGTGCCTGTTCCAGAGCCCTGGGATAAAGCCTGAGCCTCCAACTGGATTACAAACCAACAGTTTCTGGAGCCTGTCAGCAGCGAGAGCGAGCTAGGGACCATCTCCAAATTCCCACTCTAATCCTTGTGAGTAAACCCTGGCCTGCTCATATTTTCCTAAGGGTTATTGGTTGGCCTTTGGTTTATTAGAGGGTGAAGCTATTTGTGTCATAGCATTTTCCAGTCTCTGAACTCTCTAAATTGTATCGAAGTTGCCATAAGCATCCTGGAAGAATTCACGACCGAATAGAACCTGTAAATAATTCTATCAGTTTTGTACATAGTTTGGGGTGGGGTTTTTGGGAAAATAAAAATAACTATATTTTATAATTTTGCCTTGTTAATTTAACCCAAACTAATACAACACTGAATTTGTTCTTTCCCAGATGTTGTCTGTTTTTTTTTTCTACTGCTAGAGGAGACAGCTTATGTGTGACTTTGTGTAGTAAATCAGTAACTGTTCAATTTCTGCCTGTGTTCTCAAAAGTCTGATATTGTTACAACTTCATTATGTGTTAAACTGAGTGAGACTTTTTGATATCTTAAGCATGATGCTCAAATGTTTCTAAATAAAACATCATATATTACAGCTAGCAAATAAGTTTTAGTTAATCCAAGATATATAAATTATTTGAAGTACCACAAAGGCTGTTGTCTTCAGAGCAGTTGTACAAGGAAATGTTTGTTTCACTAAAAGCTGAAGTGTGGTTGAGGGAGGTTTTTGTTTAGGATCTACAGTGTTAATACTGCTTATAGTTTTCATTTATTATTACTGCTTCAGGAAGCAGCTGATTATTGTTTTGCTCCTATGCTATATGTGATTAGCATTCAGTAACATGATTTGCCATTTTGTCCATCATCTCTTAGGCAGAACCTAAAGAGTTTGCATAGCAGAGAAGAGATAAAATGACTGGATGATTCTCTTGGGCCTCCTGGTCTGTTTATCTCATGGTTGAGGACTCTTGTATACTTACGTCTGAAATTTCAATAGGCCTCTGGTCTGTAACAAGTGGTCACTTCATTCATTTCCTCCTTGTATTTGGGTGGCGAGAGCTGTTTTGAGTTCTCGGAAGGACAGTCTTGCCAGATTATCTTCTGATACTCATAGCTGGATCAGTTTCATAGCCTGTGTGTCCTTGAGGGAGATAAGAGTTATTCAAGATGTACTGCTGAAAATGGAAAACAACACCACAGGTATTTTGTCACATTGTAAATATAATTTTCTCTATTTAAGTGGCCTACAAGGTTTTCAACAAAGAGCTTATTCAGGTTGCACTTGTGGTCTCTGATGCAATATATTCTAGAAGAGAATTAAGAATCTAGTTTTTTTTTTACTGCTTTCTGAATGTTAATGCTTTAGTACGCTACAGTTTTTTGGGTGAACTTGTAACTTCCTATGTGTAGAGGCTAAACTTATGCTGTGTCGTGGTGTCAAGAATTATCGGTTTTATGAATGATGTAAAGACAAAACAACCTGTGGTGGTTTTTTGTTTGTTTGCTTGTTTGTGTTTTTGTGTGTGTGTGTTTTGTTTGGTTTTATTTTTTTGTGATTTTTTTTTTTCTTCTAAAACTTAACTTGATATTGACAAACAGGAGAAGGCCTCATTAGAGTTTCAAAAATGAGTAGTTATGTTCTTGTCTACTTTAGATCTTTTTGCTGTAGTCTCAAACCTTATAAAACATGCCAAAATAATAATTTTAAAAACCATGTCCCTTAGGTGGAATTTTTTTGTCTTGCCTCATGAATTTTTGGCACTTAAAGAAGAATAAGATTTGTTTCTGTATTTAACAATAATTTTAAAATAAAGGCTAACTGATTAAGTTACTTTCTGAAAGCAGAGTACAGGCTAACACTAGTTTTGTCCTAGTGATAGCACTGCTGTGAGTAAAAATTGATATTTCTATATCTAACCATGGGATATCTATTGTTTTTCAGGCTTTTTTCTTATCAGGTTGAAATGAATTGTTTTCTGTGCACTTGTCTGCATACTACCTGTTCTCCAGATTAATCTGGGGTGGAAGGATCTAACAGACGACTGTAAACTTACCCAATATAGTTCTATGACAGGGATTCAAAAACTCAATTAATTTGCAACATCTGCAAAAATAATTAATTGAACCTAACTTCTGTTAACTGCTGTGAAGCTGACCTACCTGGCAGTTGGGTATTTATGAAAGGAAGTGATCTAAAAGCTGGGCACAAGGTATGACTATACCTTTCAGGTACTTTTTTGGTCTTCAGGAGATAGCACATGAAAGTAATGATGTTTGGCAATGAGATTCTTTCATTAGGATTGAGCTACTTGAAGATCAGATTACTGTTTTTTAAAACAGTATTCCTATTTTAAAGTGTAATTTGTAAATGGAGTAAAAAAAAATATTGCTATGGTACTTGTCTTTCTTGATTTTTAAAAGTCAGAGTAATGCTGAAACATCATTTATGTGAAAACAGTGTGGCACAACTAAAATACATGAAAAAACTGAAACAGAGTACCAGAATGTCCTCTACAGGGAGCCAGCTGTAGAAGGCCTTAGGCTTCCCAGAAAATTGTACAGCAGTTAGGCAAAGAGTAAAGGAAGGAAAGGAGAGACGCTGGGGAGAATTAGCTTAGTATCTAAAGGAAAAAAAAGAGAAAATAATACGATTTTTTTTAAAACATCACAGGGAATGTTTATGTATTTTGTAAGAGGAAATAAAAATTATTATGTTAGGTTAACTTAGTCTTCTAAAAACAACCTAGGTGGGGAAAACATGTGCCAGGTTTTTTGACAGAATTGGTCAACAGCAGAGGAGCTCTTAAATTTTTGATAGATGAATGAATATCTGCAAATTTTGGCCTCCTGATGATTGTTATAAATCAGAAATAAAATACATTTGAAGAAATTTAGGAGCTTGGCCTATTTTTTAAAAATGTAGTTGATAAAGGTCAGCTTTTAACTGCTGTTATTTTTCTTTGATTATAAAGAGGGATTAAGTCTCTGAGGTTCCACAGCTGCTTTATACTAATGTAATTGTTGCCTCTGACAGGAGCTCTTGCAGCCGCTTGCTAAGCTTGACAGAGAATTGATTTGGTCACAAAGTAAGCTAATAAAATTAAAAAGAAGCCCTTAAGACAGATTATTTCTTAAATCTAGCTCATTGTTTGGGTACATGAATACTGCTGCTAGCAAACACAGCAATATGGGAATTGCAATGGGAAAGTTCAAGAAAAAGGGTCTAAGATAAGTGAGCTGAGCCCTCAGGCAATGTTAGCATTCTGATAGGGAATATATATTCTGAAATTTCATATGTTTGTCTGCTTTTCTGCCTTTTTGTATATGCCGTGTCAGGGAATATAACCAGCACTGCGTAGAAATTAACATTGTGGGCTGTTTGTCGCTAATTTTAGTCAAAAACCTTACACTCACCTTCTTTTGAACATCTGAGAGAGCATTGTTACAGAAAAAAAACAGAAAACAGAAAAAATTAACATAGGACTTTCAATCATGGTAGAAGACAAGTGTATCACTGCTGTATAGGAACACAGATTTATTTTTCTTGCAAAACTAAATAGCTATTTTCAAATGCTCTGAAGGAGTCTTATACTCACACACTGGTGTGCTCTTCAAATTATCTGATATGTTTTGTTTCACTTTGCCATCATGAGAATTATTTTTCCCAGTTTGAATACTGAAATCACCTTACTGAGTAACCAATAGTTCTCACAGCAGCAATTTCTTTACACTGAGATTTTACCATGATTAAAAAAGAAAAAGTAAATTAATTAGATTATTTTCCTCATTTGTATTTCATATCCCAGGGGGTGGTTCACATTTGTGTTCACGCTGTTTTCTATGTTTGTAGGTTGAAATGTATAAATCTTTGGCGATGAGGCCTCAGGTGTAGCCAATAACAACTTTCTGTTGTCCTTCCTTCAACTGCATTTTTTGCTCAGGTTTCATAGAAAATGTGACATTTACTTGCATAGGATTACTTACTAATGTTGCCCTTCATAAACAAGGATGCCATGTTAGCAGTCCTTTCACTGTACTCTGATTTTCTCAGTTAAAGGCTTATTTAAATAGCTAAACTGGAGAGGAAGAGGATGAAGTTATGTTGGTGACTTTCTTCCTGGTACAGAAAGTATGTTCCCGTTTCCATAATGCAAGATCATCACTTTACTTAAAAATAAAATTTAATACATCTGTTGAATACTCTCACATGGTTAAAGAACTTTTTTTTTCTATTCTACCTGGCTGTTTAAAAATTTAGAGAATAAAAATCTTGATCCGTGCTTCTAACTAGATTGACTTGCATATTTCTTATCCTGAGTTCTTGTAATTATGCTGTAACTTGATTTTTTTTTTTTTGTACGCAGAAATTTTGCTGAATTTCTGCCTTTTGCCCTCTGATTGAAAATGAGCAGTGAATCTCCAGAGCTTCATGATACATTTTTCTCGATGCCTTGGAGTCATCATGATTTATAATCTGAAGTCACAAATGTATTTAAAACAAAACAAACAAAAGAAAAAAAAACACAACCAACCAATAACAACAACCCAACAACAAAAAACCCACACAGAAATACATAAAAAGAGACTGATACAGGTAATGCAATGTGTTTCAGTCTCAAAAGCAGACCTGACCAGGATTCATTTGTTTAATTTGTTGTTGTTAATGACAAGGGAGCTTAGCATTCACTGTTTCTCTTACTGCTGTTACCTCCTCTCATGGTTATTTTCTGTCTTACTTGCTCAGCATAGTCGAGAGAACACGATCGTGCTTGCATTTTGAGCTTCCTGCAAACCCTTTAATTTTGAACAACATCCTTAAAGTGTTTAGTAAAGAGATGGGAATAATTTTATCTGCAATGAATGCATAATTGTCAAACCTTTCTCTTTCTGGTTTTTTTGTTTGTTTGTTTTTACATTGGTACATATTTATAACTGTAGCTCACTCCATCTAAGTAAGTCTAGTGTTGGTAATGCAAAATGTAATGGCATTTTTTGATCCTGTTATAGATGTGTTTTATTTTTTTAAGTGACTGTTGTCATAGATGTATAGCAGCTGTAATAAATTATCATCTTTTGATGACATGAGCTTCTATCAATTACTATATAATTGACTTAAAGTTTGGCCCCCTAACATATTATTACATGCTAATGTGTATGTATGTGTATATATATGGTCCGTATGTATATGTATATATACACATATGTGTGTGTGTATATATATATATATATATATACAGACTTTCAAAAGACAATTGATACTCCGTTGATCTTGGCTTTTCAGGTTTGTAAGGCTTTCTGATATTATATGTGTCAAAATTGCATCCATAAAAGTCTACTTCAGGTCCTTTCACATATTTTCAGTGAGTGCCTTATGAAATTTGTGTGCATACACATAGGGTGGAATAAATTACACTTATGGAGTGAAAGCCTTCTGTTTCTTTTCATTAATTTTATTTTTATGCAATGAATTTACAGTTGGTTACCATATGGGGACAGAAATTAATTTTAATTTTGAAAAATAATTAATTTTAATTTTAAAAAATTAATTTAAAAATTATTTTTAAATGTATTTTTGTGTTGTCTTTATAAAATATGCAGAAGATACAAAGGAATTCTGTGACGTTAATTTGATCATTGTTCAAATTTGATTGAACATATTACATCCTAACATTTGCTAAATTCTTCACTGGTTTGTAGAAAGGAGAAAAATCACTTAAGAGTTCTTTCCAGAATAAATGGATGTCAGCACAATCTTTTCAGTTATCCTTGTTAAGAATTTTAGAAAACCAAAGATTAAATGTGCAAGAAAGTTCTCATTTCTATTACAGGTCTAATGAACACACTGGCACGTAAAGGAAGGAAATTTTTCCATAAAGCTTTGTGCATTCTCTTTTTGACCACTTATCTTCTGTTATCCAAGGCTGTCAATACATTGAAAACCACTGAACTCACACTTCAAATCCCTAAAAAATTCAAGTGCCATTCACTGTATCATTGCCAGCTACGTCAGTTCCTTCCTACGGTAATTAGCTTGGATCTCTGTAAATGATGCAAATCAACACAGCTTTCAAATGTACAAATGGATTAAAAAAAAAAAAATCCACATATATCCACTAGTTTAATAACTTTGTCTTGAAGCTGCATGTAGCTCAAATAAAAAGGTTATATTTTTTTTTTAAACTGCATCCTTCAAATTGTTTCAGTAGTGTTTATACTTCACACGCAAAAAACTGTCCTTGGGATGGCAATATAATTTTTTTTCAGCCTTCTGTGACAATTCACAAAACAAATATAGAATGAGAAGGGCTAGTGGAAGAGAGAAAAAGGAGCAAAGACAGGGAAAGGTGTGAAACAGACTGTAAACAATAATGCCTTCAATGTTCTATAACTGTAATATATTGACTCTTCATTTCTGGCTGAAACTACTTTCAATTCTTATTTTATAACTCATCATTAAACACTGAGGAAGTCAAGACATGATATTTCTGAAGTATTTTTTCTCATAAACTCCTGAATTTAATTGGAGAGTAGAATTCCCATGAGTTAAACATCTTCTCATAAAATAAGTTTATTTTTAAGGTCTTGCAATACAGTGCTAGAAACTGACAGGAAAATATGCAGTCAGGTAAAAAAGAATGTAAGGAAACGTACCTTGATATTTACCTAACTCATAGGACAATTATGAGAATTTGTTTGCACCTCTCTGTGTTCTGCAAGTTCCAAAAGCCATACTTCAATTTTCATCCACAGGAAGAATTTTATTTTCATGTCGCTCCTGGGACACAAGTTGACAGTGAGTAGTTGGAGTGAATTTAAGTCTGATTTCATACTTTTTCATACTAAAACAAGCAATACAGAAACTAATACATCATTCTCTCAATTAAGAAGGGATACTGAAGACACTGTATTTTAACAAGGGTAGATTTATAATGTAAAAAAGTTCATTTTTGTGTTGACTGTGTTCTAATACAACTCTTGAATTGTGTGTTTTTTGAATTTGCCTTAACCTCTTAATTTAAGTTCTTAAGTAGTACTACATTAATAGATTAAGAATGCAGAAAATAAAAGTGAGGTTAAGTACATAATGAAGCATCTCTCAATATTCAAATTTCTACAGAGAAACATCCAGTAGGAATATTAAATATATATGTATACTAATATGTAATGTAATGTAATATAATGTAATGTAATATGATATAATAATAACATAACACAACATAGATATGTAAAATAAAATTATTAGTAAATCAAGATTTGAACCCAGTATTCTGATGTGTGCCTTGGTGGAAACTTGTAATGGTTTTACTATTTCATTGAAAGAGACTGTCATGTGGAAAGACTGCAACGAACATTGTCCAGAGGAAAAAATGCTGCAATGAAAGATAAGGCAGAATTAATAGCCAGATGGAGCAGAAGACTCTAACAGTGTCAGCTGATAAAATGAACCTATCTTCAGAGAAACAGCAAGCTGTCTTGCTGATACTTGTCTTAGTTCCACTCTCACTTTTGGCTAGCGTAACAGAGTGATTTGTTTTACCTTAAGTTTATTGGAGGTGTTGTGTAAGTGTTGCAGAGTGATAAATAATACTTAGGTAGGTATTTTATCTCTCTATATAGGTTGTATAAAACTACTGTTGTCTCACATACTTATTAACTTATATACATGGTGTGTAAACTTTTCCTAAACCAGTCATGGATTATCATCAGAACCTCTTCCAGTTCACAGCTTGGGAAGGTCAAATTTCAATATATGGTAAATATAAACACGTGGATTCTCTGCTATTTTTGACACAGTCAGTGAGAGTTTATACTTCTTCCATAAAATAATATACCTTTACAAGCATGAAGTCCAAAGCTGTAATCTGGAGAGAAAGATGACAGCAGAAATAATCTTTATGCTCTTGTGCCGTATTCTAATTGCAAGTAATATTCATTTGGCTGGAAATGTTTTGCTTTCTCATTAAACCAGAGCCACCATTCATATGTGTAGTTACAGACCTGCATCTTGATGGATAGAAATTAGAAAATTAACAACTGAAGTCACCCATACAGTCAAAGTACCTGAAGTTTGACTTTGGTCTTTTTTATTTGTGAGTTTAATGAGTATGTGGAAGAACTCTTTTATAGTATGTATAATTTAATTAATTTATTTCATTACAGAAATAATTATGCAAACTAGCTTTTGTCATGCAAACAAATACTAAAAAATGCATTGACATACACTACTAAACCTTTTTTGACTTTGAGATACATTGATTTTGTCTTAATTGATAAAACAACAAAATTGCAGGACAATGAATTAAAGATAAATTCTATCAAGTAGCTTTGTGCAAATACTGTTATACCTTGAAGCTTTGGTGTTTTCTATATTAAATTCAGTACCTGCCATTGTTGGCTTCCTTTGCTTTCATAGCAATAAAAGTTGCTGGTATAAAGTAAGTTATGTATTTTATAATTGGTCATGTATTTTATAATTACAGAGTGATGTCAATCCAAATCAGCATGTCTGTTTAACGGATATTGCTATCCTTTTCATGTATGTTGTGGCTTAATAGCAACAGCAGCAGCTGTTGGAAGACAAAAATCTTTTCTTGAGGGCATACAATAAATTCAGAATTGCAGTCCAGCGGGGCAGACTGGTTATGAGCAATAAATCTCAAATCCATATGTTTAGATGAAATTAATCCCTTGAGGAAATATGTGTCTAGACTAACCTTGTTGATTATGCTAAAATTACAACAAATAGCTCTATCCAGTCCATTGACCAGAGTGTGGCAAAGGTGGTGTTGGTAACCTTCAACACTGGGGTATGGAGAGAAGCTATAGCAAATGTGAAAGCAGTTTTTATGTAACAGTCTGTAATTGAATGTCAAGATCGTCTATCATAATAATTAGCTTCTTGAAAAACCTGTTGATTGGCTACTTTGTTATTATAGTAACTTCTTCCCAGCTCTTTCCTCCTAATAAATACATAATTACTTTTCTAGTTATCTTTCATGTTTACTAGTAGCATTAAGCATAGCATACTGAAGATGAAGGGTGAAGAATGGGAGAGAGCAAAGTATAATTTGCTTTTCACTTTAAACTGTTAGTAGATAGCAGTTAAAAAATGTGCAAAAAGCTCTCCTCTTAACAGATATAAGTCTTTAAAATGCGGAATGATAATCCAGTTTTGGCTTTAGCTAAAGGGATCTATATTGAGCTGCCAGTATCTTGATACATGATCGCTTGCCTGCCGTGCAAATAACCACCGATATTCAAGGATGGATTGGCTTAGACACCGAATATTTCAAATGGTACTGATAAGGGTTCCATGTACATGAAAGTCTAGCTTGATTGCTGTAGTCCTGAAGTCAGCCATCATTTAGGTCTAGTTTGGGAATATTACAGTTTTCATTCAAGCGATATGACACAGCTGCTGGGACTTGAGACCAGATCTGGCTGACCTATTTAGAGCAAGCAACTGGTTCACAAAATGGAGCTTTCCTTGCTGTTTGTGATCCATGAAAATACTTTGCTACTGCAAACAAGCATGCTATTTTGTCTTTGAGGTTTTTTAACATATTGGGCAAAACCACCTTTTAAACAGGTTTAAAACTGTTCATTTCAATAACTGACATACTTGTTTACTTGTTAACCTCATGAAAATCACTTTAAAGTGGATATAAGGATAGTATGGTGCATTTGTTTTCATGACCTGTAAGATTGAGTTTTCAGTGAATATTTCAAAGAAAACTTATTTCTGGGTGAATTCTGCAGTGTCCACTTAATGTTTTGGTATTTACTGAAACCTCTAGTGAAGATACATATCTTCAGACTGAAACAACAACAACAAAAAAATCATGGTTCTGTTGTAACAATGTTCCATTAGTTACAGAAATGCCTGTAAATTTAGATAGCATTATTATTGCAACAGTGGGGTTTGTTTTTCTTTGGCTTGGTTTGGTTTTTTGTGTTTTTTTTGTTTGGTTGGTTTTTTCGTTGTTGTTGTATGTTTTTCTTATTGAGTATAATGCTTACTCATAAATAAACCTCACTGGGTTTCTCACCAGTGAGAAAAACGCACAGATATTTGCTC
The DNA here is from genome assembly GCF_027791375.1 of Indicator indicator. Classification (NCBI taxonomy): domain Eukaryota; kingdom Metazoa; phylum Chordata; class Aves; order Piciformes; family Indicatoridae; genus Indicator; species Indicator indicator. The sequence goes on along the minus strand of NC_072053.1, from coordinate 71,284,484 downwards.
ATGCATAGTACTAGTGCTTTCAGTGGGAGGAAAATAGGATGAAATTCTGACATGTTCCTGAAATTTTTTTTTGTTTGTTTTTAAAAGAATAATAGAGGTTTGGATCCAGCAGTGTTTACAAATGCTTTCTCTGAACATGCTTTGGAAAACACTTTCTTGCAGTATAACTCTTATTCTGTGCTCTCCACAATGTTTTGGGATATTGGTGAAATTTTTTCAATACCAGAATTAAAGCATCTCTTGCAAATAATATGGATCTCTAAGCAATTTATTGCTGTAACACAATAAAAATAGGCAACAGGGACTCTTGTTTGTTCAGAACCCTAAGAAATTTTTCAAGCGCTGTGCATCAGCCATAACAACCATAAGCCAGATTTTTAACTGCAAGTTATTAGATATAAATTTAGTTCATATTAACAACTATCATCTAAATGTATATCTTTGTACCAGCTATTAATATCTATATTTTACTTTGTCTTTGTTTAGGCGTGCATAACTTATTTTCCAGGAGAGAAGATATACTTCAGACACAGCTATAAAAAGCTATCTCTTCGTGAGTGGTTTGGGGTTTTTTGGTGTTTTGTTTTTTTTTTAATTAGTTTTTTTCTTCCAAAGGGAAGGTAGGAGTTAGTTGATGAGAGAGTATACTTTAAAGATACAGATCCTTTTTATTGTTTAATCCCTTTTCCAAAGACTCTTAATCTAGTGTGCTTTGGCACAGCTTGATACAGTAGAACTACTTGAATTTCTGTGAAGAACCTTTTCAGAATGAATAAATTTTATCAGGTATGTATACACTAGAACCAGGAAAAAAAAGTTTGACGGGACATGATATTTTTTTAAAGAGTACTGATCCCATTACATGCAAGAGAGATCTTCATTTCTCATTTGTGGCTCCCCAATGAATATCTTAGCTGTGATTGGTAACGCAAATTGACATATAGAGAATAAAACTGAGTACATGGTTACAAGAGCAATATTAACGGCCTTAATAAAGCTTTTCTGATATTTAATGCACAATCTTTTGAGCATATGTTCCATTCTTCCTCTGAGAATTTAATACAGTACATTAGTGAAGTGTCATTGTCCTGCTGTAACATACAAGTGAATTGATATCTCTGTGAAAAATGTCAGATTTTTAGGAAAAAAAAAGTTACAACGTATTTCTAAGGCAGTAACTCGCGTAGAAATACATTTTTGTAATATGGGAGTTTAGTGTTATTCCTAAAATCTACATTCCATTGCAATTACCTATTGTTTTGTGGATTAATTTGGATCTTTTGATATAGTGTTAAAATATACTGCATTATTGACAGACGCATCCGATGTCTACAGTTTTTCTGCCTCCTGGTTGTTACAAACGTATGCTATCGAACTGCAAAGTTCCTTCCCTTTTGTTGCATGTACTGGGGGGGTGAAAGACTTAGCATTGAGAGAAAAATGCTGCCTTCTCAAAATTTGCACTCTGTCAGTTTGGAATTGAGGGGATACTCAGTTTGTCAAGAGTGAAAGATTACAAGCAGGTGGGAGGGTTTTGTGGAATTGAGTGAAAGAAGGGAGGAGTTTGAAATCTGATATGGAAGGAAGATGAAAGATGAGTTTACTATACACATCCATAGGATAAATACTGCAAATTTCTTGTTTAACTTTTATTGCTGAGTCATTCTACTTGCACAGCAAAGACTAGGACCCTGATCCCTATGAGAGAGTCACAAAACATTAATCAAGTTACAGAACATAAAACTGCAACATATGGTCTGAACAAAGAACGTTGAGTTTTATTACAATATTGCTTACTAGCTTTTGTTAATTCATATGTACTAAGAAAAAAAGGAAACTTTTTTTTTTAGATTTATCTGCTTAATAATGACTGTAAACTTCAACAGTACAATAATTCAATTGTTCTAACAATTCTTGCTTTGACTTAAAACTTCGCTTTATATCTTAGGTATTTTCACTGTTTCTTCAACTGTGACATAAATTCTTAACACTGAAATTTCATTATAGCTTTACTAGAGATCTGAGGATCTTAAAGGAATAGAAAATGATCTCACATAGTGACAGAGGTTTGAAGGGACACTAAAATTCTAGAAGTTCTTAAGTCCATGTTGATTATCTTGAAAAGACATTCTAACAACAGGTTTTCTGTGTTTTAACACTTTCATATCTAAAGCTTAGAAAACCCCACCATGGAGTGATAGAATGGTTTGGGTTGAAAGGCAGCTTAAAAATCATTCCAAACCCTCTGCCATGATCAGAGATACCTCATTCTAGATCACATTTGCTAAAGCCCAATCCAGTCTGTCCTTGAATACTTCCAGGGATGGAGCAGCTTCTCTGGGCTATGTGTTCTCTTGTCTCACTACTCTCAGAGGGAAGCACTTATCTGCATCTCATCTAAATCTACATTCTTTCAGATTAAAGCCATTGTCCCCTGTCCTGTCATTACGCTCAGTGATAGTCTGTCCTCATCTTTCCTGTAGTCCCCCTTTAGGTACTGGAAGGCTACTAGAACATGATGATGAGGGGTGAGGGGTTCAAGGGTACCATCAGCAAGTTTGCAGATGACACTAAACCAAGTGGGGGTAGGAAGGCACAGCAGAGAGATCAGGACAAGTTAAATAGAAGTGGAATGAGGTTTTACACGACCAAGTGCCAGGTCTTGCACTTTGGTTACAGCAGCCCCAAGCAACCCTACAGGCCTGGGGAAGAGTGGCAAGAGAGCAGCCCACTGGAAGGCATCTGGGATTGCTGGTGGACAGCCAGCCTAACATGAGCCAGCAGTATACAGGGGTGGCCAAGAAGGCTAACAACATCCTGGCCTGTATCAAAAAACAATCTGTCTAACAGGAGTAGAGAAGTGATTGTGTCCCTGTACTCAGCCCTGGTGAGGCCACAGCTTGAGTACTGTAGTCAGCACCACAATATGGAAAATGGCTGAGGTCTGGAATGTGTCCAGAAATGATCATGTTGTAGAAGGAGCAGTGAGGGAGCTGGGGTTGCTTATTCTGGAGAACTGATGATTAGGGGGACATCTTATTGCTCTCTACAATTATCTGAAAGGAGATTGTAGTGAGGCTGGTGTCAGTCTGTTCTCCCATGTAAGTAGAGATAAAATGGCAGGAAATGGGTTTAAGTTGTTACAGGGGAGGTTTAGATTGGACATTAGGAAAAAATGTCTCTTTTGAGAGTGGTGAGGTGTGGGAACAAGCTGCTCAGGGAGGTGATGGACTTGCTATCTCTGAAGGTGTTCAACAAGTGTGTGGATATGGTGCTTCAGGATGTGGTTCAGTGGTCATGATTGGTGGGTTACGGTTGAACTCGATGACCTTAAAGGTCTTTTCCAGCCTTAGTGATTCTGTCATTCTAGTATATGAATCCTTAAGAGATACAGAATTGAAGCACTGTTTGCTGTGTTGTGTAAGTAGATCTGCAGCGTACTGGTGAAAACAATAGAAGCTAACAAAAAAGGTTGACTACATGGCACTAAGGAGACTGTGTCATGTACAGTAAAATTAAAAGCAGCAAAAGGGATTTTTTTTTTTTCTTTAGTCAGCATTGCTATGATGTGTGGATCATAGAATCATATAATGGTCTGTGTCAGAAGGGACCTCTGAAAGTCATCTAGTTCAACCACCTCTGTAGTAAGCAGAGGCATCCTCAACTAGATCAGGTTGCTCAGAGGCCTATTGAGCCTCACCTTGCGTGTCTCCAGGGATGGGGTCTCAACTACTTCCCTGGGCAATCTGTTCCAGTGTTCCACTACCCTTGTGGTAACTAGTTCCTAACACACAATCTAAATCTACTCTTCTCCAGTTTGTAGCCACTGCCCGTCATCCTATCACTACAAACCTTTGTAAACAGTCTCTCTATCCTTCCTGTAGACCCCCTTCAAGTACTGGAAGGTCGTTATTAAGTTTCCCCTGACACTTCTCCAGGGTGAACAGCCCCAGATCCCTCAGCCTTTTCTTGGAGTAGGGGTGCTCTAGTCCCCTGGTCAGTTTTGTGGCCCTCCTCTGCACTTGCTCCATCAGATCCGTGTTGTTCCTATATTGAAGGCGCCAGACCTGGATGCACCAGAGCAGAGTAAAGTGGCAGAATCACTTCTCTCAATCTGCTGGCTACATGTCTTTTGATAAAGCCCAGGATGTGATTTGCCTTCTGGGCTGCAAGTGCACACTGCCTGCTCATGTCCAGCATCTTATTCATCAGCACCCCCAAGCCCTTTTCCTCAGGGTTGCTTTCTATCACCTCATTCCCCAGTCTGTGTTGATAGTGAGGGTTATTCTGCCCCAGGTGCAGGACCCTGCACTTGATCTTGTTGAACCTCATGAGGTTCACTTGGGCCCACCTTTCCAGCCTTTCCAGGTCCTTCTGGATGACTTCCCATGCCTCCAGCTTATTGAAAGCACCACTCAGCTTGGTATCATCTGCAAATTTGCTGAATGTCCACTTGATCTTGCTGCTTATATCATTGATATAAATATTAAACAGTACAGGTCCCAGTACAGACGTCTGAGGGACACCACTTGTCACTGCTCTCCATCTGGATTTCAAGCCATTGACTGCTATGCTCTGGATGTGACCATCCAGCCAATTCCTTATCCACTGAACAGTCCACCCGCCAGATCCCTATCCCTCCAGTTTGACGAGTAGGATGTTGTAGGAGACCGTGTCAAAGGCCTCGCAGAAGTCCAGATAGATCATATCTCTAGGTCCTCCCTCGCCCACTGATGCAGTTGTTCTGTCATAGAAAGCCACTAGTTTTGTCAGCCAGGATTTGCCCTTGGTGTAGCCATGCTGGCTGTCTTAAATGACCTCCCTCTCCTCCATGTGCCTTATCAGACCTTATTGTATTGATTACGAGATCACTTTGATCACATAGTAGTTCTTAAGGCAGGTGAGGAAATTACCTAGCACATGCAAATGAGACTGAGGGCAAAAAATCACCACTCTGAATTCCAGTGATGTCTATTGTGTTTGATGTCTTCTTGGTGGTGGGTACCAGGGTGCTGCCTTTTATTGCTGAATTCCCTTTCATTCGCTCTCTAGGGGTGGCTGATAGATGTGGTCCTATAGCAGGGTGAATCACATGTTGATTGTGTGATGGTCCAGGCACATTAGGACCCTAGTTTAGCAGAGCCATTCTTGGGGCATCTGTGTATAGCATTATGATGATCACAAAACAGCACACAGCCCAAATATTCCAGGTCACTGCTGCTTCACCTCTTTTTGTACAGGCTGAGTTGTGAAGGTGGCAGCAACTGCCTTGAACTGACACAGGTTAGGTACCCAAGTGTCATGGTAGGGCCAAAAAGGCACAGCACAAAACCTAGACAGACCCTAAGGTGTCTAGACATGGTCCCCCTCTCCCCCCTCCTTCCTGCAGAAAGTCAGGGTAACATGGGAAAAGGAACAAAGGGGACAGGACCATGCGTGTCTGGTAAACAAGTCTGCTTCTGGGGTAAGAGCACGTGTACTGGCCACTGCTCCTCCCTGGCCAGGCCTATGTTGCTGTCTTTTATGGCCACAACCTGGCAGAACCCCTTTTCATTGGGTAACTATATACTGGCTTCAGTTGCCCTATTGGCCCAATTGAATCTCGGGCAAGATACACACACACACACACATATATAAGCATGTATGTATATGTATATAGGGGAATTTCTGATTGCATTGCCTTGCTTAAACCTTGCTTCAATTGCCTTGGACCCACGTTGCCTGAAGCTGCCTGGTCCAGAGCCTGAGATAAAAGCCACTAGCCTATACACTGCAAGCTAGAGAAGCCACAGACTTAGGAACCAGAGCCAAGGCTTCTTCCCCTTGCAACTAGAATTTTGTCATGCCTCAGTTTATCCAGGACAAAGCAAGTGCCCATCACGAAGAATGCATCAAAAACCGCCTGCTGCCCACTGAAACCAAATGAGCCTGAGACCACGTGGCCTTCTTGCTGGCAGCCTGCCATGACAGTGCTGCACAAGAGTGCCCAAAAGCCTCAACAGCTAATACACAGTAGCAGCACTCCCCACTTGGCTGAATCAGCTGTGAGTAATTGTTCATTGCCTCTGTGGCTTAACGGTTCTTGCTGAGTCTCCCCTGCTGTTGTCAAGCACCATTTTGCTCTCAGGGATTCTCTCTTTCTGATGTTCCTACCAGTTTGCATAATGCTGTTCAAATTTTTATAGTTGCCTACATACTGTACATTCCCAATGTAAGTATGTATTCTAACTGTACATCAAGCCTATTTAATAAATTTTTGGCAATTTTTCATATTAATAAAAGGTTATTAATATTTTTATTTGCCATTATTGTTTATAAATCCAATAGTATTCCTTGACACCAAGTGGTGTCTGTACCACAACATCCTGTTCTTGGAGTAGATTGTCACAGATGTTTGAATATAAAGAAAGGGGAGCACAGAAGCAGTCTGTTTGCAATAAACTTTTATAGCAGTGTAGCTTCCACACATATTAAATCAGATGGTTCACCATGTAAGCTGGGGTAATTTGTGAAATTTCTTATGTGCCATCCTATTTCTTTTGTAACTCTACTAAACATGGTTGGTTGTTTTCATTGTTGCTTCAGTTTTAATGTGGATAGTAAGCTAGTTAAAAAGTTAAAGGAGTTACAGATTAAAATGCATTATGTCACTGCAGTGACTGCAGCACACAGGATACTTGCCTCAGCTTTAAACATATTCTTAAAAGGTTACTTCTGCAAAATGCATAAGTATTGAAAGCATTGCTATAGCTCACTGTCACTGCTGTCATCAAAATTATCTTCAGTGCTAATAATTTATTCTAATGAACCTAGCAGCTGCAATACAAAGGCAGGCTTAATTTGTACAGCTGAGAAAGGCATTCAGTTTAATACTTGGTTGGCTATCTTGAGGGCTTCCACTTGAATTCCCTTGTCAGTTCCTTCTTTTTTGCAATTCACTTTCATGCTGAAGTGACTTAAATTGAAAATGAGTAAATAAATAAAGGTGTTGCTATTCATTTACTCTTGACTGACATAATTATAAATTCGTTCTCATAGGGGGAATTCTTCTTAACCTGTCCTCCTAAAGATGTAGGGTTAATGCAATGATACTCTTTTCTCTTCTTGATAACTAAAATAACAGTTCTCACTGAAGGTAAGTTATTTTTCCCTATCTTGTGGAAATCGGCATGTGAATTCAAGGGAAAGTCAAAGTGGTAGTCCCTTGAGATAAAGTTTACTGTCATCACTTGAAAGAAGCAGCAGCAGCCACATGCTGTAGTTAGCTGATGAACTCATTAAGTCAAACCAGCCACTCTGCCACTTATTCATCCAAAAAGGAGACAGAATGGAGTCAGGTATGAGGAGGGGTGTAAAAGGCTGAGAAAGACTTGTACTGAGGAAAGGGAGAAACAACTAATGTGCTGGGAACATCTGGAAGACACAACTCCATATATGAACAGACTCTGATCCTCTCCTTGTGGGGTAATTTAGATTTTAGCTATGAAGATTATTGTCCATGTCAAGTGTTTCACTTTCTGTTCTGGCTAATTTCTCAGTCTTCTTCAGTAAGAGAATGAGTAGGCTTGGCAACAACATGAGATGAGGCAAGATGTAGTCCCCAACTGGGAAGTATAAACTGCAATTAAATGTGGCATTAATATAAAAAAGGAAAGGATATGGAAGAAAGATTAATTGAACAGTAATAGAAAATAGGTACATACCAAAGCAGCTGTGCTACCATGCCCTAACAAGTTAGCTTCCATGAAGATGTCAGAAGCATCTCATCAAGAGTATACTGTTTTTTAACAGCAACTGAAAGACAAAAATAAACAACTGGGCAACCAAAAATCCAGTCAGGATAGCACTAACACTAACTCACTCTCTCTTTCCCTTTCTTTCTCTGTAGGTGTGTATATATATATCTATCTAAATCATCTAGGTGATTTAAAAATTGGTTTTAAAATTTAAGCTTTCTTCTCTCTTTTTAACTACTGTTAGTGGTTTCTTGCAAGTATGTTAGAAGAAAGTTTTTAGAAGGAATTAATAGTATGAGAACAGTCTAGGTATTGTGAGTTATACAATGACTTTTCAGTTAAATATGACTTTCCAAAATTTCTGTTTGCTCTTACGTAAAACAATAATTACAGGGATTCTTATTCTTGTGAGAAAGAGAGAGCTGAGAAAACAAATGGAATTCTGATTTCGTGCTGTGGCAATATAGCAGAAAAAGAAATTACATTAATTGTTTGGAGAGCTCAAATATCCATTTTACATGGTGTTACTGTTAAAATTACACAGAATCACAAAATGATATCACATTGTGACAAAAGCCCTGTTTCTTTGAAATTGCAGCAAGTGGAATCTCCATTGCAAAATGAAAGAACATCTTCTGCTACCCTGAGATCTAAATTCCTCAGCTTTTGAAGAAAGAACTTAGGTTGTTGTTTTGTTTTGTTTTTTTTAATAAAAGTAGAATTGTTTCCATATTGGGTTGGCCATGGCTTACAGTCAAGCACCCACTCAGTTATTCACCTGCTGATCACACTCTTCTTAGTGCACCCTGGCATACCATTGGTCATGAGGGCACACTGCTGGCTCATGGGGAATTTGTTATCCAGCACGGTTCCTGTGTCCTTCTCCACAGAGCTGCTTTCTATCAGGTCAGCACCAGCTTGTATAACAGAGCCTGGATTTATTCCTCCGCAGGTGCAGAATGAGACATGATTTTATTGCTATCTCATGTTTTAACACGCAGCAGCTTGTACCCTGTGAGCAGTCTAATACTCCTATCTTTTTAATTTATACTTGCAAATTTCAGACAAGGTGAAAGACCAATAAGCCTATCTTATCCCTGATGACTCATGGAGTAGATTTCAAGCAATTTCACAGCTCAGTAAAAGGAATAACCCTGTCACCTCTCACTACCTCTGTTACTTCGAGGAATCTAACACAGCCACCTCACTGAATCTTTTTGTAAAGGCAAACAAAAACAACTAATTGTATCCAACAATTTAAATTAAGCAAAATGTGCTGCATTGTTTGAATTTAATGCATTTCACTTTGTCTAGAACACCGTACATGAAGAAACCTGCTTCAGTAAAGACATGTTCTAGCTCTTTGCTAAGGCAAGAACTATAGAAATATTACAGTATAAACCTGATTGTATCCTATGGAAATTTCTGACTTTCTAGTTGACAATAACTTCAAAGGCAAATGCTGTTTTGAGTTTTGTAAAACAAGCAGTATGGTGGTGTATCAGTGTGAGAGATGAATTTCCACCCCCTTCCCCCCCCCCAACAATAACCAGGCTAGCTCAGTCTGGAAAGCAAATGAAAGCTGTGTTTACAAGCAAGTCTACAATCTAGGATGAAATGCAATGAATGTACAAATATACAAAATCCACAACATTTACAAATATATGCAATCAACATAAAAGCACAACCAAGCTCCCTTTGCTTCCCTCCAAAGGGGCCTTTCCCAAGGGGCCTCTCTCCCCCCCCACCAGAAGAAATCCCTCCAGACCCCCCTGGCAGAAGGCAGCGAGTTAAAAAAAAGCAGAGAGGCTATTAACTTAGCTCACCAAGGTCAGTGTGTTATCTTCAGCCAGAAGAGAAGAAGCAGCAGCAGCAGCAATCAGACAGCCCAGCAAGGAAGCGAATTCCCCACTCGGACTGCCCCAACTCTATTTTGAGTAGTGGTTCTTAAACGTTTCTATCTATCCAATGGAAGTGTTTAGAACAATCATTATTTTGCTTTCTTACACCCAATAGTCACTTATTTACATTCTTTAGCTTTCTCTGCTTGAACTTTGCAAAGAAAAATTAAAAAGACAGTTTAAATCATCACAGATGGGGTTTATTTAATCTTGTTTAAATACTAGTACTGTACTGCCATAAGTGAAATGTGCAGGCAGTGGAAACAGGGATAGATATCTTGGGAAGAATATAGGGATGCTGCTTTGTTGTGAAGGGATTGGGTCAGGAAGGCCAATGCACAGCTAGAAATGAACATGGCAAGGGATGCAAAGAGCAATAGGGACTTTTATAGGTATGTCAATCAGAAAAGGAAGGTCAAATAAAGTATACCCTCCCTGATGAGCACAATTATCAAACTGTATGTCTATTATAATGAAGATACTATTCATTTATTCTGACAAAGAACATATTACTCTATCTTGCTAATGCTAAATTTGGACTAATATAGATCATAAAACAATGAAAAGAAAGAACAGAAAGACCCAATTTTTAGTAAATTGGCAGCATTCTGATGACTTTTCCAAGCCTTGTGCAATTACATTCAAAGACATTTTGACCTAGGAGATGAAGACAGCTGATTATTTTTCTTTACTGAGGCAGATATTATATGTTAAAATTTAGGTGGGGAAAAAAAAAGAAAAGGGATTTTCAGAATAATTGTGAATGTTAAATTATTCCTGCTTAGGAGAATTCTTAGCAGAAAACTTATAGGCGTGACATTTAGGTACAGTTTGGTAACTTTAAAGAAGGCATTGTTACCCTATATTTCAGAGCACTACTGACTTACTAATATGTGTAGGTGATAGGAATTGTAATATGAGGGCAAGAGTGCAAATATTCGTGATAATCACTTGAACTTCCTATTATACTAGAAAGAATAGTTCCAGAAAACAGTATAACTTGATGTTGTTGTAGTTATCAGTATCCACAGAACTGTATGATTACTGTCATGGTCTAAAGCGAATTGTCACCACAAATTTATCTAAAATGTTTCAGTAGATGCATTTTACAGAATTCTACCAATGGCTAAGAAAAAAAAGATTTGTGGAAAAAACAAAAATTTGAAAGTCTAAAGGAATGGTGTGCTTTTTTAAATCTGACAGCTTAAGGCAGAGATTTAAAAGTTTCCTAAAGTACAACATAATTCCTTCAGCTAAAACACACATAAGCTGGCAGGGACACTTAAAATTGATTTTTATTCTTACCCTCATATCTACCCTCATATCCAGCACTCTGCATCTCAAGAAAACTGGTGATATTACTTTGCAGCTATATGTTTTCCAGGATGACAAAATTGAAAATTAAATATTATATTTAAAGCAGCAGGGAGACTGAAAACATTTTTCTTGCTGTAATAACAGTGCAGTATGTTAATGGAACATTTTATTTCAATTGTTAATATCTAATACTGTGATAAAGTGGGAATGAAAATAACAAATACATTGTTTACTTCAAGAGGTATTTGGTTGTATGTGTTTCTGACTTTGCATAAAATAAGACAAAGAATTAATACATACTTCTTTTTGTTTGTGACTACTCTACCTTTTGAACTTTCCCCATGCTTACTATTGCAGTAGATTTTATGTAAGTGTAAAGGCTGTATGTATGAACAAAGCCAAATAATGAATTAATTCATTCCCAAGCTTTTACTTTATTTATTAAACTGTCTTTATCGCAACCTATGTTTTTTTCTCAGCTCCTGCTCAGAAATAATAAAAACATCCCCATATTATCAACACTGTTTTCAACAGAAATAGAAAGTACAGAACCACATGAGCTGCTATGAAAAACATTAACTGTATCCCATCTTAAACCAGTACAAGACCTTAATTGTTAAGTAAAATTACTTGAGAGTGTTCTTTAAGATGCCTGTGCCAGAAATTTATTTACTGGAAGTCTGTAGAAGCCCAGTAGTGAGGCATCAGTATTGAAGGTCATCCTGGCCTGCTAAATTATTGATGGAAAATGTTGACATTGAATTCTGTGATGTCAGATTTGTACTTTTTTTTAAATATGACTGACAAAATCATTGAAATTGTACTTTCGTCAGTATCTCATTGAGCATTTACTCATTTTTTAATGTGAACATGCATTTGCAGAGTGTATCTGTACATAAAGGGCATTATTTTTACATACAGAAAAGTATTTGAGTTTGTTGGAGGACTTCAGTGAATGAAACTAATTATTCATATATGAGCCTATACTGTAATAATACTTGAGCTTGTATTATGCTTAACTAGAAGCAATCTTTATGAATATACTATGATGAGCTTTAGAAATTCTGCAGTATTTGAAATATATTAGGCTTATTCTCCACTTGCTTGCTTACATGATAAATGGCCTGCAATTACTGAGTTTAATATAAATCAGCCTAATATGTTCTATATGCAGAGTATTTCAACATTAGCATATTTTTTATATAATTTCTATGCTTTCCTAGTGCATTGTTTTCTATTAAGGCTTACAACCTATAAATACTTCTCAGTAAAGCCCTAATGCTTGTTCCATAGAAGAATGAAATGCTGCTTGGAAAGGACTTCAGGAAGTCACCTTGTCCCAACTCCAACTTGAAGCAGCGGTTATTGCCAGTATTTGAGCAGGTAATTTGTGAATTTTTCTAGGTGAGTCTAGAAGAATCTACAAAGGATTAAGTTCCACATCTCTTTTGGAAAACCTGCTTTGGCACTGCACTGTGCTCCTTTTATTCATAAAGTACATTTTACTCTTTTATGTTCTTGAAAATCTCAAATATTGTTTCACTAAACAAGCACAATCCTTACTTAAACCTTTTAAAATTATTATTATCACGGTAAATAAAAGACTGTAGGTTCTGAATTGAAATGGTAAACTCAACTGAAATGGTAAAACTCTAGTACCATATTCTTGATGTTGCACTAGCTAATTTCATGATTTCTGATGAAACCACAAAACATATCAATTCTGACATAAGATTCTTTGAGGATCTTTTAGAAATAAACAAGGCCAATAGATAAAATTAGTTGCCAAAATCATCATATATAAGAGTTGCTAAGACAGTTCGATTTTCATTGTATGAATCATAGAATTATTTTGATTGGAAAAGACCTGTAGGATCATTGAGTCTAACTGTCAACCTAACCCCACTGTGTCCATTAAACCATGTCTGAAAGTGCCACGTTTCTTGAACACCTTCAGAGATAGTGACTCCACCACCTCCCTGGGTAATACCCTATTCCAATACCTGACCAGTTTTTTCATAGAGAAAGCTTTCCTAATATCCAATCTAACCCTCCCCTGGCACAATTTCAGGCCATTGCCTCTCCTGATACTAGGGACAATGACCCATGGCTCACTATGACCTCTTTCAGGTGTTTGTCAAGGGCAATGAGGTCTTGCCTCAGCTTCCTCTTCTCCAGACAAAAATTCCAGTTCCCTCATCAGTTCCTTGCAAGGCATTCTCTAGACTCTTCATCAGCTTTATTGATGAAACATTATGCCTAGCCAACAGGATTGACATTCATAACTGTTCATCTTACCCTAGAGAATAAATTTCAGTGGATGCATTTCCATCAGGAGAGATTTCTTTAATCAAAACACTTCATAAACAGTGTTAGTTTCAGCAAGATTACATTGCAGAGAAAAGATAGGCCAAGTTTCCTCCTACTCCTTTTTTCATCCTTTGATGTGTAATAAAGTGTCACAAAATGTTGAAGAAAATCTTAATAATTATAGGTTTCAAGGGTTTTTTTTCCTTTTTCTTCAGAATTTGGAAGTCAACAAAGTTTTGTATTCAAAATCTGCAACTCCTTATCTAAATTGGATTAGTCTTCTATTCAGCTAAAAAGTAGGTTCATATTGTTTCAATTAATTGTATTTTGTATTATGTTAAAGAAGTTCTGTGGTACTCCTTTAAGTGAATTAATCATATGTTTGTGCTTAAATATGAAAGAAAAAATAATAACCTATGCATTTGGCAGAATCCTACTGCAATGCACCATTCTACAGAGAGTCTGCAAAGATGCTTTGCAAGCAAATTCCCTGCACCAGCAGCCATCCTGAGAGCAGTTGCATGGGGCACCTCACTCTGGCCTAGGGTCTGTTCGCCTAGCTCAGCTCTGCTCTGAGCTTGGACGCCCCTTGAACCCTCCAGTTCCAGAGTGCCTACAATACAATGCTGAAGCTGTTTCTTATCACAAACAGAAACTCCACCCCCCTGCAAGGAGTCCCTCTGTGTGTCATTCCTTCTTCTAGCCAACTTAACTGCTTCTTGTAGTTGGACCTTCTTGCCCTTCATGCCAGATCACTCCTAGGTCACAAATTACTACTGCTGAGAAGTTGCATTCAGAATTTCCCTTTTAGTTATTATCTTATTTAGCAGTGTCATAAGCCATTGACACTGCAACACAGAACTGAATACAATTATAAGTTCTCAATGTGTTATTGTCATCTGCTAATGGACACACATATCTTTTTCTAATAGACTGTTAATGGCATTATTAATAAGCAAATAAAATTTTATAGTGTCAGAATAATGAAGACAAGAGAATGTTTTCAGTGCTTTTATATGGAGACAATCCATCTAGGCTGAGGGAGCTGGGGCTGTTCAGCCTAGAAAAGAGAACACTCCAAGGGGACCTTAGAGCTGCCTTCTGATACCTGAAGGGAACCTACTGGAAGCCTGGAGAGGGGACTTTTCATGAATGTGTCTAGCAATAGGACAAGGGGGAATGGATTTAAGCCGAGGGAGATTAGGTTTAGACCGTATTTCAGGAAGAATTTCTTCAGTACAAGGTTGGTGAGACTCTAGAAAAGATTCCCAGAAAGATTGTGCATGACCCCTCCCTGGGGGTGTTCAAGGACAGGCTGGATGAGGCCTTGACCAGCTGAGTCTAGCTGAGAGGCATCCCTGCCCATGGCAGGGAGGTTGGAGTAGATGATCTCTTCGGTCCCTTCCAGTCTAGGCCACTCTATGATTCTAAACACTTAATGGTTCTTTTCTGTTTTACTTTTGAGTCCTTCAGGCAGTATCTGGTGATTTCCACCATCTTTATGTAAATTAATTTGTAAATGAATCTTAAGTCACTGTCTGTGAAAACTTTGGTACAAAGCATAGACCCCTGCTTCAGATTAATCACATTTTTGTTAGCAGATTCTGAAAATGAAGTTCACTGGAGGTGTGGGTGAAAATATCAATAAATCCTTCATCCTTTTTTTTTTTTCACTCCCTTGTATGTTTAATACACAAATGAAATGCAATAGATTTGTATAGTAAGATTTAGATTAATATTCATACAGCTATATGTAAGTGCCTAAGTGTAAAATGGTGTATGATCTATCCCACTGAACAAAAGTAATAAATGTTAGAATATCCAGGGTGGTTTTTTTAAAATATGTAGTCATTGGGTTTGTATCTCCACTTATGGTATACTTTTTACCATTCATATTAAACATTTATATAACTTACTTATATTAATTCATATGCATTGACTTAAAACATCTTAAAAATAAATCAGTGAGTTTACAATTGTAATTGGGGTTTAATTATTTTTAAATTCCTAAAGTAGAAGTTTGGTGCAGATTAATCACTAGGAATGCAGCCATGATGTTTAACAAGTACAGAAAGTATTCAGATAGTTTCAAAATATGAGGAGAAAACACCACAGGACGAAAAAAAACCACAAAAACTTCTAAAATGAGGCCTGTCAAGCAAGGTTTCCAGAAAATTGAAGTAATTGTATGAAAGTTAAGTATATTGTTTTGGCTATGTGACTTTGAATGTGACTATAATAGAGTCTAATTTAATATCTTTCTATGTGAAAGTTGTTTCAGAGTCTTTGATTATAACAACTTTTTTCAATCAAAGTTAGATCATTTAAAAGACTTGGACATGATTAATAGGCTACTGAATTATTTCTATTTTGTATAACTATAATAAGATGTCTCAAGTCTAATGTTTTTGGTGATGTTTTCTAGCTCAGATTATATACCCCATTAAAAAAACCCTTTGTATTTGTATTTCATTGTGTTTTACCTGAAGAATATGTGCATTTTGGATACCACTTGAAAGATAGCTAAGATAAAATAGATTTTATAAATGTCCATACACAGACCTGAAATATCAATGTGATGTCATGTGTCATTGGTGAGGACTAAATAATATTATGAGGAAGCAATACATATAAAATGTTACTATTATAATGCCTAATAATATGTTTTGTTTTCTCTTTGTGCTTTTTAACATGTTCACAAATACATATAATTACAAACTGAGTGAAATGGTAGGAGCATCAAATTGTAAGACTGGAAATTTAATCTCTCTCTGCATATCTGCAGGTTGGCTAGTGAGTCACTGTCAGAAAGCAAGAATTGCTGTGAATGAAATGCTGTACTTTTGGAAGTTTATATTTTCATTTTTTATAGAATACAAGTAATCAAAGAAAAAGATGACTACGGATACATAAGTAAAATAAGCGTCACAGTATGACTTAAGTATAGAGCGTGTTGTCAGACACTGGCTGAGAATGAGAAAATGGCCTTTTATGTCGAAGAAAATCTGTCATTTATTAAGTGGTGTGATTACTGCTTTCATCTGGGAAGTGTATCTGAGTTATCTTGTTCTTGTATAGTTGGGAACTAGGAAACACTCCTCTTTGGTGACTGCAGTCTTTCAAACCGTGTAGAGCCTTAGAGATTATTTCATGGCACATTTGGCAACTAAGGAAAAAACTATATGGAAAATTTAGACTTCTCTATTATTCACAAGAAAGAAATTCTGGAAATAACACAGGTAGAGGAAACTGTATCTAAACCACTCTTAAAGTGCATTATGGTTTTGAGTCGGATTGTTCTGTCAGTGAGTTGAATTTATCTGATTATAGTACTTTGGTATTATAAAGAGAAATCTGTGATTCCATCTAGCTTTCAAGAGTGTTGTAAATGGCTGCAGGAATGGGATTGTTATGGAGAAGGTCCAAGAAGGCAATATATTGATGATCTTCCTAAAGTTCTGGCTGATTTCTTTCCCATTGTGTCTCCAAAGTACAGTGTGGTGGTATCATTCACTTAAAAGAATCACAGAATCACTGGCTGTTAGGTGTTGGAAAGGACCTCAAAAGATCATCTAGTTCAATCCCCCTGCCAGAGCAGGATCACCTAGAGTAGGTCATGCAGGAGTGGATCCAGGTGGGTTTTGAATGTCTCCAGAGAAGGAGTTCCAGTGCTCTCTCACCCACATAGTGAAAAAGTTTTTTATGTTCATGTGGAACCTCCTATGCTACAGCTTGCACACATTGTCCCGTGTCCTGTGCTTGGACATTGTGGAGAAAAGCCTGTCTCCTCCCAACACCTACCTGTCCCAAATTTATAAACTTTAATAAGGTCATCTCCCAGTCTTCTCTTTTCCAAGCTAAAGAGACCCAGCTCCCTCAGCCTGTTTTCATAAGGGAGATTTTCCTTTCCCTTAATCATTTTTGTGGCTCTGTGCTGGGCTCTTTCAAGCAGTTCCCTGTCCTTCATGAACTGGGGGGCCCAGAATCCACAGTTATTTCATATGAAATGCTGTGTTTTCTGTACATCCTTCTACAAACATGCTCTTTCTTACTGAAAAAAAATACTGTGTATATATTTTTGTGCATATTTTATGTCTACATACTTTACACTCTTCAATACACATTTTATATCAGGAATATTTTTCTTTTCAGGAAGACTGAGGGAAAAATATATTCTGCAGTGAAGTTACCAGAAATAGTAGTAGTTACCACAAATAATAGTAGTTACCACAAATAGGCAGAATAGTGTACTGATGTTGCTTGTGATTGCTCACTGCTTCTATGAAATGTGCATTGTAAGATGCATTGTAGATTAACAGCATTAGCAGTTTTACTTTTGCTGCTTTAATGCCAATTATGCATCATTTATCTGTGTGCAGGGATAATCACTGAAAACATTATTTAGTTGTAAATATTGAACAATATTAAAATTTAAAGAGCAAACATTCACTGAAATCAACAGTTTTAAGTGAGCTAATTGCATCAATTGATATATATTCACATTGTTTACTGTATGTTTTACCAAATATCAAGATAATTTATACAAAAATAATGATTTAAGTACAAATGAGGAGGAAAAAAATGTGGAGATCTCAAAGGATTAAAATAAACAATGCATCCAAAAGATAGAAAGGAAGATGTATATTGGGTGTAAATGGCAAGGTTTTGGTTGGGGACATTGCAGGGACAACCTTTGGGAGGCAGCCAGGGCCTACCCTGAGTTGCACACTAGTGGCTCTGCAATGGATGCACCAGAGAACACTCCTAAGCCTTTTGTAACTAATGAAATGCTCTATATTAGGAATTCTGTATTTTTATAGCATGCAGAAATGAACAGAGGAAAGCCAATGTCACTTCTGTCTTCCAAAAGGACAAGAAGGTAGACCTAGGAAACTACAGAGTAGTCAGCCTCACCTCTTACTGATGTCTACAACTACCTGAAGGGTGCCAGGTGGGGATTGGTCTCTTCTGGGTAATCAGCAACAGAACAAGAGAACACAGTCTCAAGCTGTGCAAGGGGAAGTTTTGCCTTAATCTTAGAAAAAGTTCTTCACAAAAAGAGCTATTGCCCACTGGAATGTGCTGCCCAGTGAGGTGGTGGGGTCAGCGTCCCTGTAGGTGTTTAAGAAAAGATTGGGTGAAGCACTCAGTGCCATGGTCTAGTTGATTATATAGGGTTGGTTGATCGGTTGGATTTGATGATCTTGGAGGTCTCTTCCAACCTGGTTGATTCTGTGATTCTATCACTAGAAACATGATGAAACTGCTCATTCTGGAGGTCTGTTCTATGAGGAGCAAAAGAAGATTATCAGGAGTAGTCAGCACACATTCAAAAAGGGGAAATCATGCTTGACAATCTGATAGCCTTCTATAATGGTTTCAGCATCTGGGTAGATGAGAGAAGAGCAATGGATATTGTCTGCTTCAACATCAATAAGGCTTTTGTCAATATCACCCATCACACTTTTGACACTGTGGGTCAGATATGTGGGTTAGATGAGTGGGCAGTGAGGCTGATGGAGAACTAGCTGAATGATCATACACAGAGGGTTGTCCTCAACAGTGCAGGGGCTAACTGGATTCCTGCAGCATGTGGTATTCCCCAGCAGTAAGTACTGCGTCCCATCTTCTTCAATATCTTTACCATCACTGTAGATTTAGGGATAGAGTGTATTCCCAGTGAGATTTCTGGTGATGCTAAACTGGGAGAATTGGCTAAGATACCAGAAGGTTGTGCTGCCATTCAGCAAAACCTGGGCAGGCTGAAGAGTTGGGCAAAGGGCATTCTCTGAAGTTCAACAAAGGTAAGTGTATAGTTCTCCACCTGCAGAGGAATAAATCCAGGCTCTGTTATACAGGCTGGTGCTGACCTGATAGAAAGCAGCTCTGTGGAGAAGGACACAGGAACCGTGCTGGATAACAAGTTCCCCATGAGCCAGCAATGTGCCCTCACGACCAAGAATCATAGAATCATCAGTGGAGGTTCTCCTCCCAGTTTACTCTGCCCTGAGAAAGGCCACACCTGGAGTATTGTCTCCAGATCCAGGTTACCCACTTCAAGAGTGACAAAGAGCTACTGGAGAGAGCCCAACAGGGGGCCACAGAGATGTTTAGGCAATTGGATCATCTCTCTTAGAAGGAGAGACTGAGAGACCTGGAGGTCTTGATCCTGAAAAAAGAGAAGACTGGGAAGGGATCTTGTAAATGCTTATAGATACCTATAGAGTGGAGGTCAAGAAGATGGGTCTGGGCTCTTTTCAGTTGTCCCCAATGATAAGGGGCAATGGGTACAAACTAGAACACAGGAGGTTTCACTTGTACTTAAGGACAAACATCTTCATTTTGAGGGTAACAGAGCACTGAAGCAGGGAGTTTGTGGAGTCTCCATTTCTAGAGACTTTAAAAAAACCTGCCAGGATGTGTTCCTGTGCAACCTGATCTGATCTTTGTGCTTTAGTAGGGGAGTTGAAGTAGATGATTTCTGGAGTGAGTCCTGGAATGTGTGAGTGACTGCGTGGGTGCTTGACTGTAAGCTATGTCAAACCAACCCAATCAAAAAATGATTCCACCTTTCTTTAAATGAAACAAAACAAAACAACCAAAACAACCAAAAAAACCCCAACATGAACAATAAAAAAAAGACAACTTCTTCCTTCAAAAAATAAGAAACTTAAATTTAGAAAGAGCGTTATCTAAGTTTTGGGGGTGGGTGAAACACATTGTTGCTTTTTGCAGTGAAGATTTGATTTCTCCGCAATTTCAAAAAAACAGCAACTAAATCATGATTGGTTTCTCTTTAAACAATGGCGGATCAAAACAGGTCCAACACAAACCCAGTCCAAATCCTGGCATGTCCAGGCATGATCCCCCTCTTCCCCTTCCTCCTGCAGAGGTTTGAGGAACATGGGAAAAAGACAACCCAGGCATCAGAAAGTCTGGTAAACAAGGGATACATTGTCCCTTTGTGGTAAAAAGGCACATGCACTGCCCATGCTTCACCTAGATTAGGTTTATGTCTTTACCTAATACAGTCATGGTCTGGCAAAATCCCTTTCTATTGGTTGCCAGTAGGGCAAATTGATCCTCGCACAAATAATAGAAGCAAAGCCTAATTGTGAACAAGGTGCCTTGTATCATCTTGCCTTGCTGTGCCTTGCCTAAGATCCAGGAAGAGAAGCCACGAGCCTTGCAACTAAAAATCTTTGCTGTGCCTCAGTTTACTCAGAAAGATGTAAGGGCCTTCACATAAAGTGAGCTGAAACCACAGTCAGCTTCTTTGTGTCATAAAAGCCCAGGAGCAGACAGATGTGTCTTGCCAGGCAGAAGGGACAAATCCTGGGTGAGCCAAGACTTTGGGAGCCATCCCCTTGCAGCAATAAGCTGCTTGCAGCTTAAGCACCCGCTTCTCAAACCCAGAGCTCTCAGCAAAGCACTGAGAGAAACAGACTATTGCCAAGAGCCTGAAACCCCGAGACAGCCTGCAGACCCTGGGAAGCATCGAGAGCTGCCTGCTGCCCTGCCACGGTTAGCCCAACCATTGGGACAGTGAGACAACCCTGCCGGCAAACAGTGCCCGAAAGCACCCCAGAAGCCGTTACTGGCTAATGTACAGCAGCAGCAACCCCCTCCATGTGGATGGAATTCCCATTGCTCTGTGTAACTGGGACTATATTGCAGCCCCGGAGAGAATTCCAGAGAAATAATATTTTGAGTAGTTGTTTATTTCTATAAAGCCTTTTTGTAAAAGGTTTCTGTCAAGTGTGCCCATAGCGGACAAGCGATCATACACCAAACCTATTAATAAGGCCTTGGCATTTAAAAATATTAATAAATAATAATTAATATTTTAATAATATTATATTTGTCTTATTAATAAATAATAGTTCATAGTCATAAAACACACTGGTGCAACTAACTCTACACATATTTTAGCATAATGTTTTTGGATAAAGAATGGATATTTAGCAGACTAGAGGGCTAGATGAGTCCTTTCTATAAATTCTACTCAAATAATTCCCTAATTTGAGGAAGGTTCTGTGGTTTTGCCTGGCAGAGTCATTTGTGTGCATAAACACAATATGCATTGTCTTGATCAGCAATGCCCAAATAATACAAGGATTTTACGTGTTGTTTTTTTTACAGTGCTCTTCTACCAAGGTGATACAGCAGTTGTCCTATGCTTAAAGAGATCTTCCATGTACTATTTTCATTATAGCTGTACAGGTAAAATGTGGGACCTTGGCACATAGATTTTCTCAGTATGCATTATAAAATTACTGCCAATGTGCTCTTATGGCACACACAGGTCATTACATTAAAGGAAAAACATTGTTTTCTTCTGATGCATTACAGCTGAGATCTTAACTTCTGGCTGACAAAATAAACGTTTACCTCTTTTCCAGTGCCCCAATAAGGACTTGCATTGGCAGTGGTTCGGAAAGTTAAAATAATTAATAGGTTTAGTTTATTAAAGTAATAGATAAAGTAACAGTGGGATTGCCACTGATAAGTGCTGTAACTGCAAGCAATTGCGCTTGAGTTAATAAATCCAAGGTAACATCTAAAAAAGTGACACCATTTCATATAGAATTTTATTCACCTCAGAAACAAAACCACATAGATCAAATCGATCCATTTCCTATTTTAGATAGATGCTCCATACATAGCTTCATTTTTTTATTTTAATTTACTGGATGAATGTTATTGTTATCTGGAGTATGTTGGCAACACCTGAAAGAAATATAAAAATTTTTACACTGCTTTTACCTTTGGATTTAAAAGTTAAAGTTATAGAGACATTTTAACTTATGGAAAAGTCTTTCAAGGGGGTGGGTGGTGGTCTGTGTTGTGGAGACAAACAAAAAAATCCTTCACAAATTTTGAGTTGTGGTCACTGTGACTCTATAATTTTTCTATAAATGGTCAGCTGATTTTAGTTATCTGGCTGATCCTAGGGTCAAATAAATTAAAAAGATCCAGACTAGAAACAGAAATTCTCAATTCAATTTTATTTCATTATAGTTCTGCACATAATTTTCTGCTTGCACTTTTGAGTAATATCTTGCTACAAATAGCTAATATTTGTTGCCTTATTGTAAGGAGGGTACAATGCTAGTAACATTTGTGCCTTTTATTAATATATATTTGACAATTATATAAAGTTGCAAACACCTTGTTTTTGCATGGCTAGTGGTTTTTTTTCCCCTTGAATTCACATTCTGTGAATTGTGTCTCATTGTTTACGAATGCAGATCCCATAAGTTAGAAATCTTGTGGGTCAATTCCAATTTACAGGCTTATTTTATTCTGAGTTTCTCACTACTTTTATTTTTTTTTCATTAGAAGAAGATATGCTCCTTTTGACAGACTCATTGGCTTACCCTCAGTTCCTACCACTTTTCCAGATGATAAAAGTCCTATATCTTATTAACCAAACTGCCCCAAATGTGTGCAAAATCTAACTGTGTTTTACTTGTCAAGGGATTCATATGCACTCAGTACATTCTGCTTAAAACCCACCACACTGCACTTACATTGGAACATTGGTGTGAATACCCAAAGTACAGATTTAAATAACACTGACCCTCCACAATGTTCTTGCTTTTGCTGATAATTTCTTTGTGCTTTATATCAAAGGTTATGTAGAGTACTTGCTCTGAAGAAGCCTGTATGAGTCTTTGGATTTCCAGCCTAGATGAGATCCTTCACACTGCCCGTTAAGCTTATGTCCACTTTGTGCCATGGACAACACTGAGTTGGTTACCAAAAGATGAAACACTGTTGCTATAAAATTACATGAAAATAATTCTCTATGCTGTGCCAATAATACAAACTTTATAGATGAAAATGTAACACGGTAATTTCAGTTATTATTAGACTGGAACTAATCTCAATAGCAAAAGCAGCTGTTTTCATTAATTGTAGCAATATGAAAAAGTATTAATTTTTATTAGTATATTCATATATTTTGCAGTGAACTATTATTGGATATATTAAATGGCAAGTTGAGAGAAGTTTATTAAGTATGTATCTAATTCCCAGTTATTTAATTCTTGCTTAGTTAGGTCATCCAATGAAACACACATTTCAGCATATGTTATTGATAATTATAGAATGGCTTGACTTGGAATTGACTTCAAAAATCACCTAGTTCCAACCCCCCTGCTGTGGGCAGGGACACCTACCATTAGACCAGGTTGCCCAAAGCTTCATCCAGACTGGTTTTAAACATTTCCTGGGATGAAATATCCTCACCTTTTCTGAGCACCCATTCCAATATCTCACCACCCTCATAGTAAAGAACTTCTTTCTAATATCCAATCTAAACCATTGCCTGTTGTTTTGTCACCAGAGGACTGTGTCAGACAGTTCTTCATCCTTCCCCAGGTAGAGTTCCAGCTGGTAATTTATGTAGAGAGCACCACCCCCTCCTCTTCTCCTCTGCCTGTCTTTCCTAAAGAGCTTATATCCATCCATTCCCATGCTCCCATCACAGGACACATTCCACCATTTCCAGTGATGCAGATGATGTCACATCTCTGTAAGCATGTGCATGTCTCTAACTTCAGCAGTTTGTTTTCCATGCTCTGTATGTTAATATAGAGGCATTTAAGTTGGGGCCTCATTGAAGCTAACTTACTAGCTCAAATTCCATTCTCATGCACTTCAGGCAATCTGTTACTGGTCTGTGATCCTTCCTCAGACCCAGTCCCAGGGCATCTTTTACTGGCACTGTGGTAGCAGTGGGATAGATTGATGATCCCCTCCCCTGTCAACTATAGTTTAAAGCCCTCCTTACTAAATGGGCAAGCCTATGACAGACACTGCCTCTTCTCTGAGGTGTATCCCATCAGCCTTCAGGAGACCAGGTGACTCAAAGCAAGTTCTGTGGTCTAAGTCACCAAAGTCCTGACTGTGACACCACTCCCATAATTATTCACTGATTTTCCAGATTCTACAGGCCCTTTCATGCCTCTTACCTTTGACCAGGAGGATCAATGGCAAGACTACCTGTGCCCCAGGGTCTTTTACTGTTGCTCCCAGTGCTTTGTAATCTTTCTCGATGGTTTTCAGATTACTGGTGCCCACATGAAACAGCAGCAACAGGTAGTAGTTAGTGGGATGTATAAGGCATGGCAGTCTATAAGTTATATTCTTGATATGAGGCCCTGGTAAGCAGTAGACCACTCTAAAGACTGGGTCAGGTCATCAAATGGGCACCTCTGTACGTTTTAGTAGAGGCAAATCACAAATACTGTACATCTAACAAGTGATCCCACATATCAAATTCTTTAAAATTACCCACTGATTTTCACACTAAAAATCTGCTATTATATTTCTTAACAATGTCCTGACAATTAAGTAGTATTTTCCCAGAAACTTTCTCTAACCGTAGGAAGATGTTCTCCATTTTGTTTGTCATTAAATGTGAAAAAAGCAAAATCAGGAACTAAACATCATTTCAGGTATAAAATAAAATCCACCAGGCACATCCGTTTTCCTTCCCAGTCACAGGAAAACCAATCAGAAAACCCTTACAGTGTGCAATAACTACTGAAACTATACAGATGATAGAAGATAAAGCTACAGAGGATTCAGATGAATATTAAGAGACAACTGAGTTACTTTCAAGATGTCTGAAATTCTAGTAGATGGTAAAAATTTTTTGTTTATTAAAAAAATTTCTGGCTTTCTTATTAAGAATAGTACTTTCACCATAGAATTCCTAGACTTTCAATAAGTCTTTCACTTAAGGAAAACCATCTGAAATCTGTCCTATCCACAAGAATTATACCATTACCCAAGACTACTTCTATCACAGTCAAAGAGCGGTATCAGTAAAGCAAAGCTGAACTGTTTGGGAAAGAAAAGAGTGGAATTTTTTTAGGCATAAATGCCTCATCAGCTCTCTGCCAATCATTGTCCATATTTAGTGAATGACAGAATGGTATGGCATGGAAAGGATCTCTAGAGATCATATAGTCCAACCCCACTGCTAAAGCAGGGTCATGGAGAGCAAGCTGCACAGGAAAGAGTCCAGGAGGGTTTTGAAAATGCATGATACTGGACAAGGGTGTCAAAAAATCTGGAGTTATTTTGGTTTTTCTGGACGCTTTTCTTTCCCAACCACAGGGGAGGCTGAAGCTCCCCTTTGCCTGTAGAGCAATGTTATTTCTCACTGATTTCTACCCATCTTAGGTATTTGAAGCTTTACCTCTCAGCTGAAATGGATCTAGTGTCTTAGTAGAGATCTCTGTCTTATGTTTATATGATGTAGGCTACAGCTACTGATGATCTAGACTGTGGAAAGCTAAAATCATAAAGCCCAAGGATTAAAGAGGCAGTGCATAAACCAAAATCCTTTAAAAATACTTCCTTACTCTTTATTTTTTATATTACAATGTTTTGATGTGCTTGGTTACAGAATTCCTCATTACAGAAATGATGATATCATCGAGATTTTAGTGTGCTGTCAGACTTGAGGCAGTAGATAAGTTTGGTCAAGGCCACAGAAGTAAAAATCTTTGTTGACAGAAAAGTAAGAAAAATATACAGAACCTGTCAATACCTGTTATATAGAGTTGAAAGCAGGGCATTTATTGATATTAACATTATGGAGCAGCAATTCTTAATGGACACTGAAGTTCTGGTGTTAGGGCCCTGACATTTTTAGAATCCCTGCCATTAGCACTAATACATTTTGCAATTGTAGTTATTACTAGCAAATGTTCATTCCCAGACTCTATCTAGAAAAAAAAAAAAACATACTAGTGGCAGAAGGAAAACTGGGAAAAAGAGCTTAGCACTGCAACTGGAAATAATTTGTAAAGAAGCAATAGCTTAATGCTTCTATAAAATACAAAAGTTTCTTTGTGGAAATATTTTTAATTGTATTTTTGAAT
The DNA here is from genome assembly GCF_027791375.1 of Indicator indicator. Taxonomy (NCBI): domain Eukaryota; kingdom Metazoa; phylum Chordata; class Aves; order Piciformes; family Indicatoridae; genus Indicator; species Indicator indicator. The sequence continues at coordinate 71,258,318 of NC_072053.1, read as the reverse complement.
GCAAATAACACTAAAAAAGATGTAAAATAGCTTAGATAAATAAGATTTTAAAATAATGCACTTGAAAGAAGCATCTTGTCTTTTACAGTGCATACCTAATAGCACATGTGACAGTCATCAAATTTTTCATTGAAAAGGACATATAAGAATAGAAAATCTAGTTTACATTCTTTTTACCTAAAAAAGAAGGGAAAATATGTTAGGCATAGCTGTACAGAAAAGATTGGCTCAATATGACAAATCCTATTTGCAAACCTTAACTAATGTTGCTGTTAATGTTGGCAGGACTTCTTGAAGCAATAGCAGACTGATCTCTTTAGTCTCCATCGACTACAGTCTATGCCCTTTTACATCCTGCCCAGCTTGAAGTGGTCTTTCAGATACCTCACTACTCTAGTTTTTAATTTGGGCACACTCATGCTGAGAAGATTTGCATGTAGTCATAGTAACCTATATAAAACAAGCATAAATTTGCTGTCATTGAGATTTCCTCAAAACCTTTCTCCCTTTTTTTTTCCCAATCTCCTCATAAAAATAGTATTTACTGGATTCTTAACAAAAGGCAAAAATGAAGATTAAATTATCTTTGGGATTCCATGCGTGCTGTTAAATATTTTATATTGTGATGTAGTACAGCTAAAATTTCGCTAATAATTCTTACTGTCTTTTTCAAATAGTGTAAAACACTCAAGAAATTTAGTTCAGAATTACTTTACTATATATTGTGGTATGAGACAATTCCAAAGCTGGTTTCAGTCATCTCACTCTAAGGAAGAATAAAGTGTTCTTTTGTCTTTCTTCCCATATTTAAATATGGTGAATACAGTCCTTTAGTTTTAATTATTTTGCTTTCTTCAGTGCATATATGCAGTATTTCCAAAAGTGGTTGAGATAAAGGAGCCAAGACCTTTTAAATTAGATTTGTAAAATTTCTGGAAAGAGGTCATTTGTATCAATAGCAAAATCTTCCATTTTTACCTTTACTTTTGTTTGGAGGGTAGAGGATTAAAAAAATGAATGCAAAGCATGGGTACAATGAAAAAAGGTGGTTTGTACTATTTCCTTTTATTTTATCTAATATAACCTGAGTGAGGAACCAATAATTAAATTTTTTTAAATAAATTGTTTATTTTACAGGATAGAGAGATAATTCTACCCTTTAGGATAGAATTAAAAGTGTTCAGGTACTATGTTTCTTTCTAATTTGTGAACCAAGTGTTTATTCAGTTCAATGTCTTGACGTAGCAAGATGGCCAAATAGAATCATAGAATAACCCAGGCGGGAAGGGAACACAAAATATCTCCTGGTCCAGACTTTTGTGGCCTAGATGAGATGCTTTAGCATCTTGTCCAATTGTGGTTTTAAAATCTCTAGTAATGAGGACTCTACCACATCCATGGGGAGGTTGTTCCAGTGATTTATTTTTCTCACTGTAAAAGAAGTCTTATATCAAGATGAAAACTCTCCCAGTGAAATTTGTACCCATTGCTGTTTCTCCATCTAGCTTCTGGTGAAGGGAAAGCCTTCATTCCCTTTGTACATATCTTTTAAGTACTGGAATACGTCATGAGGTTCCTTAGAGCCTACTCTTCTCCAGGGAGAAGAGATGCAACTGCTTCAGTCTTTCCTCACGGGGTGGGTTCTCCATACCTTCAATAATCTTTGTGGCCCTCCTTTGGACCTTCTTCAATTTGTCTGCATGTTTTTTGGACTGTGGGGACCAGAACATAGCACTCCAGATGTAGCCTGACAAGCTAAGTAATAGTGTCTCTCTCTTTGCTAGTAACACTCATGAGGATAAAGCCCAGTATCCAATTTGGTTTTGTTGCTGCAAGAAACACATCAATGATTCATGTAAAGGTTGTTGTCCACCAGTACACTGAGGTGTCTTTCAGTAAGCCTGCTACCTAGCCATGCACCTCTCAACTTGTCCTGGCCTCTCTGGTTTTGTCATCCCCAGTGCAGGACTTCAATCTCTGTTGAACTTGATAGAGTTCTTGCTAGACTATTCTTCCAGCCTGTCCAGGTATCTTCGTAAGATGTCTCTCCCTTCTAATGTGTTGACCTTGCCACACACTTTGGTGCCATCAACAAACGTGGTGAGGTTTTTTTCAATCCCATTGTGTATATGGCTTATGAAGATACTGAATAGCATGGGGTTCAGTATCTACCCCTATGAGACCCTATGTGACGTGCTGCCAAAATGATCAAGAAGCATTGATCTTGACCCTCTTAGCATGGCCTGTTATCCAGTTTCCCACCTACCTTGCAGACCACCTATCCAATCTGTGCTTATCCAGTTTGTCCAGGAGGAAACTGGACAAAGTTTCCTGGGAAACTTTCTTTGTGGGAAAGACTGTAGAACAGTTTGCTGAAGGCAATACTGACTATTCTCATGATAAAATAAATTATTGTAGAAGGTCTGGCATGATTTGCCTCTGCAAAATTGGTGTTAGCTTTTCCCAGCCATCCACTTCATTAGGTTTACAACAGTTTCTAAGAGGACTCATTCCTATATTTTCCCAAACACTGAAGTCTAATGGGTCTCTAATTTCAAGGGTTCTCTTTTGAGTCCTTCTAGTAGATAAATGTAATATTTGGTCTCTTCCAGTCATCAGGAATGCCCTCTGATCTCCACAACTTTTTAAATATTACAGTGGCCTTGCAACAAAGCCAACTGCTTCTCTTGACACCCTGGGTTGGATTCTGTACCGGTTCATATATTTATGTAAGTTAAGCACTTGCAAAAGGCTGCAGATCACTATTTCTTCCACTCCTGGTGGGTCAACATGAGTTGTAACTGCTTGATCCTGTGATCTGGGGACCACCTGTGCCGGTAAGGGCATAGGCAAAGAAGGTTGGCATTATTAGTAATTAGTTTCCCTTCCCCGTCTTGTATAGGTCTGATGTCTCCCCTTTGTTTCTTCTTATGTTCATATATTTAAGGAATCCTTGTTCTTGACATCTTTATCTAATTTTGATTCTAGCTGAGCCTTCCTGATTGCCTATCTGCACGCCCTAGCAAGCGTCTTGAAGTTGTTAATGGCTGTCTTTCTTGCCATGTTTCTGTATCTGATACGCTTTTTTTTCCCTCCTTTTTTTTTTTCTCCACTTCCTCCTCTCCCCCCCTGCTTTTAGGCACACCCAAAACCTCATCTCTAAGCCAGAGTCATCACTTGTTCTATTTTTCTCCTTTTCCTATGCCAGGCATAGATTGTTCTTGTGCTTTTAGGATGTTATTCTTGAATAACTCCCAGCAGTCACAAGCTACTTTGCCCTTTGCAGATGCTAACCATGGAATCCCTTGCAGCTGAAATTTGAACAAATCAAAACTAGCTCTTCTAAAATTCAGGGGGTTTGTCCTACTACTAGTCTTCAGTGTGCTCAGTAGGATCTGAAAATCCACAGTGCCCTTGTCACTGTGTCCAAGGCTACTACTGATATTCACATTGTAAAGCCTTCTCTGCATGTGAACAGTAAATGTAGCAATTGACTGTTCTTTTAGATAGGTGGATCCCATCTCTGGGATGCCATGCAAACTGTTCCAATGCTCCCCACAGACACACCTCCTTATTTGTGTGCCCTGTTCAGAAAGCTCCAGACATCAAAATCCAAGCAGTCCAATTTCTCTGATGTGTTTTTTTCATATATGTCTTAGGCTTTGTTTATGAGAAATAATAGTACTATCATTGAAAACACATGATAATATCATTTCAGAATTAGAGAATATAAGCACTTTCTGAGGCCAGAGAATACTTTTATGCTGTGAATTAATGAATCTGAATTTGCAGGTAAAACCCAGATCATCTGTCTTTAATGTAAAATTATAGATATGGATATGTTAGGGAAGTATTGACTTTGACTCCAGAAAGGTTGAATAGCTTTAAGGTATTTCCAAGAACCTCTATACTTTTTTTGTGAGCCCTATGTATGGATTTGAACACCTGCTGCATTTAAACTCAGTGACATAAATTTAGGAACCAGTCCTAGTGAAGTCTCTTGAATGTTCTTACATGCATGCAGAGACCAAACCATTTATTTTATTTTTTTAATGGTAATTGCTATGTCTCAGTTATTCATGAATTGGGCAATACTAATTCTTGTTCTTGCTTTATAGTGTTTGCTTACCTTTTAGTGTATGTGCTCCACCTACGTCTGTTTCAGACAATATGATAAACACTGCTAGCAAGAAAACTGCAGCTCAAGTAAGAAATTATAAGATCATAATTTTAAACAAAATTGAATATATGCTATTCTGTGCATATCAAAAGTCATAGTTTAGAAATTCAACAATAATTCCATTTTTAGGTATTTTGTTAAACTATGTTTCTCCTTTGAATAAAGGCAGAGTAAAAAAACAAAATACTTTAGCAGAAAGTGTCCTTGTAAAAGAAAGATTTGCAGATTAAGACCTCTTTAGATGAAAATGTAATTCACCTTGTCACTGGAAAAGTGAACTGTTGTCAGTTCAGCATCTGAAGGTTGAACGTACCATCTGATTAATTAACATATGAACACCCTGTGTATCATTATAATTAGATTTCTCAATGAACATCCAGTTCTAGAAAGTTGTTGCTTAAGAAAGAGCAGTAGGATTTTTCTAGACAATAATAGTATACTGCCCACTATGGCTTCCTGCCACTGTTTTCCAGTCTGGGTTTTAATCTGAGGTCCCAGGAAATGGTTTGGTACAGCAATTCCTTTCTTCTTTAGTTTACAAAACCTACCAGGTTTACAAAGTGTTTCTTAAGTGTCACAGTAATCCTAGTCTTTTTTTCTCCATAGCCTTTATTGTATCCACGTAGCATGTGGTGATTTGGGAAAAAGCACGGGTTGGTTTTTTTTTCCATAATGTCACTCCAGTTCAGTTGGTTCACTAACATTAATCTAATAAACTGAATACCTAATGATTGCCAAAAAAAAATATTATAAAGAGCATCTATCTATTTTTAACCCTTAAATCCAGGGCACCCAAGGTGAAACAGAGTTGGCTCACACTATGTACTGTGTAAATTCACATTGGTTCACCTGATGTTAAGGAACTGTACTTAACTAATAAACGATATGGCAAACGGGTATTAATAAAAATATTAATAACCTTTTATTAATATGGAAAATTGCCAAAACTTGTTAAATAGATTCGTTGTATGGTTGGATTATACATTTACTTTAGGAATGTACAGTCTTTGGGCAGATACAACAATTCTATGCAAAATGGGAGGAAATAACATGGAAAGAGAAAATGTCTGGGAGTTTATGGCACTCAGCCACAGTGGGGGGAACCCCTAAGCCAAAATGAATGAATTAATTACTCATAGCTGATTTCACCCAAGTGGGAACTGCTGCTGCTGTGTATTAGTTGCTGAGGCATTTGGGGCACTGCGCTGGGACGGCAGGGCGCTGGCACGGCAGGTTGTCAGCAAGATGGTGCCACACAGTCCCTGGGCTGGTCTGGCTTCAGCGGATGGCAGGTGGTTTACAACGCGTTCTTGATGACAAGCGCTTGCTTTGTCCTGGGTAAACTGAGGCACGGCACAATTACAGTTGCAAGCGGAAGCAGCCTTGGCTCCAGCTCCTAAGCTCGTGGCTTCTCTGGCTTTTTGTGTAGTCTCATGGCTTTATCCCTGGCTTTGGACTGTGCAAATCAAGGCAGGGCAGGGCAACTCGAGACAACTTCAAGCACGATGGTCCAAGCAGGTCAAGCAAGGTTCAAGAGCAAGGCAAAGGCGACTACCAGTCAGCCTGTATGTATATCTTGCCCAAGATCTCATTGGGACAATAGGGCAACTGAAGCCAGCATGTAGTTACCCAATAAAAAATGCTTTTGCCAGGCTGTGACCATAAAAGGCAAAACAAAGGCCTGGTTTCTGGGGGAGCAGTGGCCAGTACACTTGCTCTTCCCTGGTGAACAACTTGTTTATCAGACATGTATGGTCCTGTCCCCTTTGCTCCTTTTCCTGCGTTGCCCTGACTTTCTGCAGAAAGGAGAGGGAGAGGGGGGCCATGTCTAGACGCTTTAGGGCCTGTCTGGGTTTTGTGCTGGGCCTGTTAGGCCCTACCATGACACCTGAGCAAGCTGGTACTCCTGAGCAGAAAAGCTCATAAATGCTAGTTGGAGTCTTCAAAAAGTACAATCCTATCTGCTGATGGATTTTTCCCCATGAAGCCCTAATAACCAGAGCAATTAGTGCTACAGGGCTGATGTAGCCACCCTGTATCAGCTCTGGAGCTGGGTTGGTTCAGGAACACATGTAATGGCACCGTATGAAAGGCAGGCAGTGTCTTAACCTCTTTCACCAGAACCCATTTATAAATCACAAGCCTTCTGCAGAGTGGCTGAGTGAACTGGAGTTGCTTAATCTGAGGAGGCTCAGGGAAGGCCTTAGCTCTCCCTATAACTACATGAAAGGATCTTGCAGTGAGGTAGGTGTTGTCTTCTCTCTAGTAACAAATGATAGGACAAGAGGAAATGGCCTCAAATTGTGCAAGGGGAGGTTTAGATTCGGAAAAATTTCTTCACCGAAAGAGGGGTTAAGCATTGGAACAGGCTCTGCAGAGAGGTGGTGTAGTCACCATCCCTCTAAGTGTTCAAATATGTGTAGATACGGTACCTAGAGAAAAGGTGTGGTGGACTAACGATTAAAAGGTGTGATTGGACTTGGAGGTTTTTTCCAGCCTTAATGATTCTATGAGTCTGTACTTTCAATACTTCATCTGTAAACCTCTATGTATTTTTGAGGGGCATTTGGCTTTTGGAATTTGACTTTATGAATAAATTAAACTCTTAAACTAATAAGAATACAACCCAAATTTTTTGTGGTTTTAAAAAAAATTCTATATAATAAATATTTCTTTTAGACTTTTACTTTAGAATGCAGCCACTGAAGATGTCCTTGAAATGTTAAATTTTAATTTTAAGGTATACTTGAACAATCTAGTCATGTAAGCTCAAAAAATATAAAGATGTATCTGAAAGTATTGTTAAAATCCTGGAAAATTATTAAGTCTTTTCATCTGTATAGTGATTTATATAACTAAGTTTCACAGATATTATTTTCATGTGTAATTTAAAAAATCTGCTTATTCTCCTTAGAAACTTTTAAAATTTAATATTTTTTCCTATTTTTTTAAATTATGATCACATTTATTAAAGCATTTTGTAAAATGTAGGACAGTAACATGGACTTCTGAAGTATCGAGGAATGCCTTATACATAACATGAAGCTGCTTATTCAGCAATCAGCTTGCATTCCAACAAATAGAATTTTTTAGAAAAGAGCACTTCAAGTCTAATGTGTGTGTTTTCAGGAATTTGGTTTACAAGTCCATTAACTCTGTATAATGGGAATCACATATATTCATTACATTACAGACTGCTATGCTTTGCCAAGTATAGAATCTCTAAATGTGTAGAGAATATCCTTAACTATAAACCAGTGTAACTGTATGAACACAACCACTACATGGCTGATGTGTCATCAAGAGCATTAAAACAGCCCTTTCCCAGTATTCTCATCAAAAGCCACATGGATCAGACAGTTCCTTTATAACTGTCACTGCTTAGCCTATTGTCCCTTCTTTCAAAACTCTTCAATGCAACTTATTCACTTTCCTCGTTCCATTTCCTGTACATTCCCTCAGTTCCATATTGTTCTGAATGTACTGTGCTGTACAAAATGTGAGAAAATTATGCTGCAAATTTTCATACATTTTATGTGCCTTTGCACATGTTGCAAGCAAATATTTTTTAATATGCATGTCAAAAAAGCTGGTTAAAAATTTTGTGTGCAGCTTTCCTCATCTGTTTGTGTCATAGGGATTCATCCAAAGCAAATAGCTTTTTTATGCTTTTGAGATATTTTAATTGTGTATAAGGCATTAAAATCTTAATTTGAATTGTACAACCTTAAGTTTTAATGTTACTGTCTTGTGAAATCTTGTAGCACTGAACCTCTGAGATCAAGAATTAATAAAGGTTTTTGTTGCTTATCATAAATACAGTAGCATATTGTGTCTATATGAGGATCAGGGACCCACTGTGCTAAGTCTGATAGGGAATGAAAAGGCATTTCCGCACTGAAATCCTAAAGGCTACATTATTAATTTTGCTATCTTTACTATTAAATAAGCCCTCATAATAGTAATTTGTATCAACCTTGGCCACAATGCTGTTCTCTTTTTAATGACTTCTCAATTATTTTTGAGCTGCAGGAACAAGTAGTTCTATTTCTATTAAACAGTGTCAGAAATCATAAGGAACTTTGTCTGTCTGTGTCAGGGAAAGCCTTTCTTTAAAAGTTATTTCCTTCTTTCCAAAGACTAACTGTTAGACTCACACATATTGTGACCTCTAGAAGTATCAGAGTTCCTCTTCCTGGACTTCCAGTGCTTATTTTTGAATTATTTTAACATCTTAAACAGTCTTTTCCTTAAGTCATCTTGTACAATCCACTGTTACAAATCAAGGAAGAATCCTGTCCCAATTCTTGATATTAAACTTTTTAAATTATCTGTCTCAGAATTACTTTGCTGCTTAAAAAAATTCTACCTCTTATTTTATTGTAGTTCTACTCAGCACCATTGTGAAAGGTTGTTGCTTCCCTCAGCAGCCCAAAATAACTCTGTAGTCTCTGAAGACAACCTCATCAGAGCTATTCCACGTGTGACTTAGTTGGCTATGATTTGTGCTGTTTTGCAATCTGTGTGCCTTTTATTCCCTTTTGAAATGTTCAGGCTAGAGCCAGTGCACGATTAAATGACAAAAAGCATGTGCTGTTGTTTGTATCTTTCTTTTAGCTTTGTATCTTCATAGAGAAAAAAAAAAAAAAGAGGAGAATGCCAGATGGAAATACTTTGCATTATAACCAGCAGATAGCTCAGCAGGGTAAGGAAATGTAAACTTTCAGGAGACTGCACAGTGTTCCTCCTTCAGCAGAACCAGTGCACATATGCTCTGTCCCTGAGTGATGATAGCTAACCATTCTAGTGCGTGGAGGAAAATGCTGTAATTCTGAGTTGTGAAAGACCTATGAGTTACTGGTAGTCAGTATTTACTAAACCAAATGCTCAAATACCCACTTACGCAGCGTTATCGGTTAGATTCAGATAGATTTAGGCATATCCTGCATGATAATCCACACCTTAACATGTCTTGTTGAATCTTGAAAGAAAAAAATAAAAGAAAACTAAATAATGTTTTGTTTTGTTTTGGTTTTTTTTTAAGATTGATTAGGCAGTGAAGAGCAGTTTATCATTGTGAAAAGCCACATGAAGAAATATGCTTGAGGCACTCTTCATTTGAGAAATCTGTGAGCAACAGTGCTTTCTGACAGTGCAGATTGACAACATTTTACCCATTGCAACTACAGGTATTATGCTAACTCTTCACAAACTTGCATGAAAAGATCATGAAATCTTCAGCATCTTATAAAAGACCTTAAGCTGCACAGTGAAATGTCAGAAAGGAAAACATCAAATATATTCCCAGGGGATGACAGAATTTAGAAAGTACTTTCACCTAACCAAAAGATTTATTTTAAAACATCACATCAAGGCAAGTCTGTGAACAACTTCTGTATTTCATTTTCTCCAATGGTATTGTTATTATCTCCACCTATGAATAATATTTTTAAAAAACTCTCCAACATGATGAAATCACTTATATAGCTTATGAAGTTGAGAGCATATTGAAAAGGTATTATACAATTATTTCCATGTGTAGTTGCTTATATTACCATGTTCACTTGTCCAAATATAGGCAATTGTGACCTAGATTTTTTTGTACAGATGGGAAGATTACATATAAAAAGCCTAGATATTTAACTGTTAACAAATTAAGTTGTTAGTGAAATACAAAGAAACACACTATGTTCTCAATTATTAATTGGACATATATTTCAAGTTATCAATGCAAACTGTATTCTGTACATTAAAAAAGAGAACTATTTATTTTCAGTACTCTTGTTTGGTTTTCTCCTGTCCATTTCAGTCTTGATTTTTCAAATTAAGGTAAATTATTTTTTTTCTGTACAAATACTCACAAGACCCCTAAATACATGGGTTTTATTATAACAGCCAGCCAAGATAAACCATTTTGCACTGTTATTTCTGTCAGAGTGATAGAACATCATTGGCTCCATCTCACTGTATTTTAATACATATTGTGTACAACTTCACACTCATGTAACAAGACATTTATACACTCAGTGTGACGCATATAACCATAAAAAACTTCAAACACAAAACACATTTCCTCATCTTAACTGTATATAAGACACAAATTTGACAGAACTGGCTGACAAAAGCTTTGCTTTTGTGACATAATGTTCGCAAAGGGAAAATTTTGAAAAAAGTTCCAAATCTAACAGATGTTAATTGAAAATATTAAAATCATTACTAAGCATCTGTTTTCTTAACCACTTCTTGACTTTTAACATCTGGGGTTGTGTATAATTTCTTTTTACAGGGAAAATAGTGAGGTATAATCAAGCACAGGATAGTTTGATTTAGTACTCTGTTAATTTCTTTTCAAAAGCAGGCTTTTTACTATGGGAGTTTAAAAGGTTGACCAAGGTGTTGAGAGAACATAGCCATACCATGCTGGAAAAAAAAAAAAAAGTCTGATACATTATTTCTGTTTTCATTCATTCACACTTTCTTCCACTTGCATGAATGTCACAACTTCCTTACATATGGAGATCACCCTCTAATGTCTTCTCTATTCAAGTTTATAATTCTTCCCAGGAGAAAAATAATTCCTTTTTTTGTTCTTTCTTCAGTCTTGACATTGTATTACTTTCTTACTTTTGTTCTTCCTTTCTTTTTCTCTTCCTGTTCTTACTTTCTTTTTCTCCCACAGTCCATGAATCTTTTTCCCAAGGACCAGTTGACAGTCATAGTGATTTTAGTTTTGTCTTAAAACATCAAAACCCTGAGGAATACTTCCCTAAATGCTTCTACATAGCATAAAATTTTCTTGAAGTGGATTGTAAATGGAAGTTCTTTTTTAAAAGGGTAAAACTGGGGTGGAGATAATGGTTAACTTAGCACACTAAAAATTTGCAACATACAGATTTTCTGAATAAAGGTTTCCAACAACCACTGAGAGACTTTAAGTATTGATTTGTGACTTTAAAGCAACAATTTGTTTGCTTTGGTTTGGTTTTGGTTTTGTTTGTGTGTTTGTGGGGGTTTTGTTTGTTTGGGGTTTTGTTTGTTTATTTGTTTTCCTCAGGAAAATAATAATGTTGAGTTAATAAAATAACTGGTAAGTTAATAAAATAACCTGCTTCCAGAGCTTATTTAGATTTTAAATATGATTTCTTCAGTTATCTCAGATAGTGCACTTGCACTATTGTATTCATTAATTATGTTAAAGACTCAGAAAATACTAATTAAGGTCTTTGAATAAGGTCAGCTTAAAAGTTGAGTGGAGCTTACAACAGACAAGAAGTTTTGAAGTGAATCAATGGATCTTGCTGTGGCAGAAAACTTGTGTGAGCTAAAATAATTGTTACAGTTTTCACAGTTTTCCCCAGGGAATACTGTGCAAATAATTTAAAGAGTAGTCTTTTCAGATGCAAAGTAACTGATATAAAAACATACTAAGAACTTTTGTTGATTGTTGCAGCCACTGTTCTGAGGGCAACTGTTGGATGTGTGAACCGTGAATGATTCCCTAGCTGACCAATTGCACTGTGAAGAGCAAAACAATAACATTCCATGTGTGCCAAGAACAACATCCTGACATGCTGGCACCTCTTACTGGGGAATGAGTGTAGCTTATATACTCCGCTGGACTCTGTTGGTTAAGTGATTGATAACAAAGAGTATCTAAACAGCCACTCTGAGCACTAGAACAGATTGTGGGTTTAGGGCTTCTCTAGGAATGTCTACTTTGTTAGCTACTCCTTTTAAGGGCTTCTGAGACTTCATCTGTAAGAGGGTCTCTGAGAGTCTGTAATGCTGGTAATTCTACAACACAGTAATAAAGGACTTCTGAGAGGATTTATGAGATTCTCTGCCCTCTGCATTTCTGGAATTCCATTGCTAGAGCAGTAATGGGGTTCATATATTCATCACCCAATTGCATCCCATTATCAGGGCTTACTGTGACTGCATCAGCACCCCAAAACAGGGGTGAAATAGTTGATGTTATCTTTTAGGTTTTTTTTTTTCTTTTTTTCAATTATTAAATATTCTCATTAAATGTAGGGGCTACTGTTAATTTTCCAGAGTTACTGAAAAAATTGTATAGCCAAAGGTTTGTAATTTTGAAGGGAGAAAATTTTGGGTTGCTTTTATTAGCAGCAGCCCTGCTCTTGCTTTAAAGTGCATTTTTCAGAGACAAACTCACACTGCTAAACTTTAATGTCAACAAACTTTCTGCCTCATAAACAATTCAAGTATAACTGAAGATTTATTAATTTTTATTGTATTATCTACTACTGCTGATTTTTCTTGGAAATTTTTCTCAATGAAGTAATCTTGTACATTTCAAGGAAATATAACTTACTGTATATACATATATTCAGGGGTGCACTTATGCCAGACAACTATCCAGTGGTGAGAGGTTTTTCAATGTATCAGAGGACTATTTATTAAATATAGATTAAATATAAACTCTTTATCATAATTTATATTGTGATGTTCTTTTTATGAGTATATTGTGAGCCAGGAATCTGGCTTAAAATGGAGACATCCAGTGTTTGTAGCCAGATGTAAACATTTTCATACTGATGATTTTGCTGAGTATTTTTTTTAATGCTTACTGTTCTAAGGCCTTTCACATAAAGGAGGTACTGGTCTACAAAATGACTAGCTTGATGCACTGGTTTGATTTGGTTTGCTCATTTGTTTACTAACAGTATTTGAGAACACAAACTCATCGAGGAGGCAGTGAGTACAGGAACTCAAACTGATTTTCTGCATCTGAATTGGAGGTGAAGTGTGCTACAGTATGCTTGTTTTTAAATACATTTGTAGTGGTTTATAGCCTTTCTACTGGCTTTGTTCTAGCATCTTGTGGTTATGGGCTGGAAATCTTTGTTCAATAAGTGAGGAATTGAAGAGGAACAGGGAACCAAGCATGCCTGCAGGAGAGAGACATGCATGTATGTATGTCTCCCAAGTGCATGTGGGAAAGAAGGATGTAGACAAAGACTAAGGGAAAGAAAGTGATAAATATTGTGATAAATGTTTTGCAATTGCAGCGGTCACTGGGAACACAAAGAATGAAATTCAGGTCTTTATTTGTCTTAATATTATGTAAACATTTCCAGGGAATTTCTCTAATTATTGCTACACTAGAATAAAACATTTGTGAAAAAGTCTCTCACGGCCACTTCTCATGTCCTGTACAGTTATTTTCTCATTAGTTTTTCTCTTTCCCCAGCTAAAAATTGTTTCATAATCTGCCAGCAAACTACTTAATCTGAATCAGTACATATCCACAAAAGCACTTTTATAAGTAACATAAAATTGTGCTTGAGATTCACCTTTTTTTTTTCTGCCTGACCTTAGTAAGGACTTCATCTGGGAAAGCATTTAAAAATGTGTAGTGAATTTGATTAAGTTTATCCCTTTGATGGCTGCTAAAGATTAATAAGCAGATATGTAATTGGGTTTTATGCAAATGTCATAATATTCAGTGTACATAAAAATGAATACAATGTATAAGGTTTAGAGATTTAAATTGGACATAACTGTCTGGAGAACAGCTATTTCACAGGTTTGTTTTAAAGCTTTTTTCAAATGAATGCTGATTTGATTCAAACATTCTGTGGGAAATTAGTACAGTGGGTGTCAGTTTAGATACTAATAGAGAGTTCACTATCCAAGTTATGAAGCTAAAGCAAAAGATTATATTTTGCTAAAATATCTATATATTTCCTTGCAAGAACTGTAAGTAGCAGAATGATTTAATCATAGAACTACCTGGGTTGGAAGGGACCTCTAAAGATCACCTACTCCAACCCACTCCACAGTGAGCAGGGACATCCTCAACCAGATCAGAGTGCCCAGAGCTGCATCAAGCCTCACCTTGAATATCTCCAGGGATGGGGCCTCAAGCACTCCTCTGGGCAACCTGTTCCAGTTCTCAACCACCCTCATAGTAAAGAATTTGTTCCTAATGTCCAGTCTAAATCTGCTCCTCTCCAGCTTAAAGCCATTGGCCCCTCATCCTGTCATTGCAGGCCTTTGTAAACAGTCCTTCTTCATCCCTCTGGCGGGCCCTCTTCAGAGGGCCACTGAAAGGTGGCAAATCGGTCTGGAGACTTCTCTTTTCCAGGCTGAACAGCCCCAGCTCCCTCAGCCTGTCCTCATAGGTGCTCAAGGCCCCTGATAATTTTTGTGGCCCCCTCTTTGGACCCGCTCCATCAGGTCCATGCCCTTCCTGTACTGAGGGCTCCAAAGCTGGATGCAGTACTCCAGGGGTAGTCTTACGAGAGCAGAGCAAAGTGGCAGAATCATCTCTCGTGATCTGCTGGCTATGCTTCTTTTGGTACAGCCCAGGATGCCATTTGCCTTCTGGGCTGCAAGCACACAATGTTTGCTCATGTCCAGCTTCTCATCCACCAGCAAGTCCTTTTCCTCAGGGCTGCTTTCTACCACCTCCTCCCCCAGCTTGTATTGGTAGTAAGGGTTGTTCTGACCCAGCTGCAGGACCCTGCATCTGGTCTTGTTGAACCTCATGAGGTTCACCTGGGCCCAACTCTCCAGCCTGTCCACATCCTTCTGAAAGACATCCCATCCCTCTGGCATATCAACAGCACCACTCAGCAAGGCATCATTTGGAAACTTGCGGATGGTGCACTCAATCCCACTCTCTGTATCATTGCCAGGACTTTTCAAATAGAATGGAGAATGGCTTGACTGTTACATCAGCCAATTCTCTCAGGACTGTGGGATGCAGCTCTGTCAGCATAAACAATCTGGGATTTGACCTTCCTCCTCTTAATCAGAGAACATAGAATGGCTTAGGTTGGAAGGGGCCTCAGATACTATCTATTCCAACCTCTGGACAATGGGCAAGGACACCTCGCAACTAGACTCGGCTGCTCAAGGCTTCATCCAAGGTGGCCCTGAACGCTTCCAGGGAGGAGGGATCCACAGCCTCCCTGGGCAACCTATTCCAGAGTCTCACCAACCTTGTACTGAAGAACTTCCTAAGTTCCAGTCTAAACCTACTCTCCCTCAGTTTAAATTCATTCCCCCTTGACCTGTCACTAGACACCCTTATTAAAAGTCCCTCTCCAGCCTTCCTCCAGGTATTTAAAGGCAGTTTTAAGGTCCCCCCTTAAGCTTATGTTATAAAATAGTGAGAAAAAAGGGTTTTCATTCTACATTTGGGATGTAGCATATAACATATTGATAAGATTAAGGAAATAGCATGTAAAAATGTGTTATTAAAGTATTTTATTCATTGGCTAGTCATTAAGTTTTGATGAGAGGTGATGATAGACCCACAGCTGAGTCAGTGTGGACCAGTATTGCTAGAGGTTTAACTGCAGTCACAGTGACTACAGATCTCTCAAGCTCTTCACCCTCCAACAGTGTTGCCTCACACCTTCACCATCACGTTAGTAAATATTGGCGTTACTGTTGTTCAAAACTAGAAGCTTCTACCAGCTCATTTTAGCCTCATCTTGAAAAAGATTGAGAAGAAAGGAAAACAATCCAGTCACTCATCTATCACTGGCCCTTTTCAGCGTATGAGCTGTGCTGCACTGCAAGACAACCTTGTGAAGCAGAACAAGAGCCTGTATTTAGAGACTGAAGTTACTCTCAGATCTCATAGTCTTACGTATCTTCAGGTTCCTCAGGAGGTCAAGAACCTGATTTTTGCATACAGTGGGAGGTACTTCACTGCCCTGGTCTCCACCTTGTGATTTTTTTTTTACTTGGTAGGAGTTGGGGGAGGCATTGCCAGTGAAGCCTGAAGAAAAATAGTCGTTGAGGACCTCAGCCCTCTCCTCATCTGCTGTTACTAACTCACCATTCTCACTCTTCAGGGCAGATCTGTTTTCTTTTACCTTCCTTTCTTTGTTGATGTACTTTTAGCAGACCTTCTTAGTATTGTTTACATCTCTTGCCAGGTTCAACTCCAGCGATACTCTGACCTTTCTGACCTCATCCCTACACAATCAGGCAGCATCCTATTACTCTTCCCAGGATACCTGTACCTGCTTCCACTGCATGTATAGCAGCATTTTTGCAGGTCATGGCTCAGCCATGTTGGTCTCTTCCTTTCCTTCCTAGATTTCCGACACTTGGGGATTGAGCTGCTTTGCTGTCCATGGAAAGCATCCTCAAAGATCTGCCAGCTCTGTTCTGCTCCCTTGTCTCTGAGAGCTGTTTCCCACAGGGTCCTGTTTACTATCTCCTTGAAGAGCTGAAAGTTTGCTTTCCTAAAAACCAGGCTTATATAAAACAATTATCATGGGGTCTCAGGAAAACAAGTGAAATCTGGGGTAAAGATGTTACAGTTTGCCTCAACAGCAATGTCTGGAGGTAGCAAGTTCTGTTGCAGGAATAAGTCTGATGATTTCTCCATACTTAAGACTTTCACATCAGAAAATCTTTAACACTTCACTGATTTTGGCATCTTTGTATTAACACCAGTGACAATATAGTGGTAAACAACAGAAGAAGCTGATCACAGGAAGGTCTCATTAAGCCCAGGTGTGTTTCATCTCTTATTTTATGTGTGATTTTGGTTTAACCTCTCTACAAATAACTTCTTTGGGATATACTAAAAATCTAGCCACCTAAAAAACCAACCAAAAAAAAAAATTAAAAAAATTTGCAAACAAAATGTCATATTTAATAAATATATTAAAATCCCAGCGGTTAAGCTGTCTGTTGAGAAGCCATGAGTGCACATCATAAATGCATCAGAGCTAAAGAAAAAAAAATAATGAGGTGTCTATGACTCTAAAAAGATTTTAGAGTAATTTAATGCATTCCATTTATTCAATAAGATATGAAGGAGTTCTAGGGGGGGTGGAAGGGAGGATTCATTGCACTGGAAGTCAAAAAATAAGAAAACCACCAGAAATCCCAAACCAACCAACCAAAAAAGGCCAGTATGCTTTGTTCCACAGCAGACTGTTTATTTCCATTCCTGCTATGTAGAGCTCATTAAAGAAAAAAGAAATTTAAAAATTGAAATTCACATATATTACTCAAAATTATTTATGCTGTATGTTTGAGGTTTAGCCTGGCATTTTGATTACAGCCTTATTGACTAGAAAATGCTTTACGAATGTGTCTGAAAGTATGCTGAAATGTTTTCATGAGCTAGTATCTAAACTATCATAAACTGAGCCACCATGTCACCACAAGAATCCTGTATTGCAGTCACAGAATGGCTGAGGTTGGAAAAACATCCTTAGATCTGGTCTAGCCTTTGTGTTCAAGCCAGATCAGCCTGAGCAAGCTCCTGATCCTTCCTATTTGCCCCTCTTATTCTGGAAGGTGACAAATGGCTAGTCCTTTAAGCTAGACAGTTCTGTAACGAATTCCACCTCTAGTCATTATTTACACCAGTTTGCTAGCAATTAATTACTTTATAGATTGATTTTTCATGTTGTTCCACAGAGATTTATATGAAACAAGTTGCATTGTGAGTAAACCTACTACAGAGAAATAACTGAGTGGGCAACAGAAACTAATATAAGAAAGTGAAAGAAACATATAACTGTACACAGAGATGTTAGGAATTGTCTACAATAATCTTAATTTCAAGTAACCTTTGGTCAAACTAGACTATTAACTCTCAGTTTAACTTGCCATGAATATTGTTTTCAGCTAAACTGAACTATTTCCATGACTTGATTGTGTTTTGTATTCCTGGAAAAGGCCTGCAAATCCTTTCCTGAATTAATGAAAATGAAGAAGCTTTGTTGGCAAGCTGAAACTTTCTTAATTATTGCACATTTAACCTGAAACATTCTTAAATGACTCCTACCACTTGGAATAAATTCTATCTGCTAACGGCATCTTCATTAATATAAATGTAATGTGGAAGCACTGCAGGGAACTTTATCACAGCTTCAGATCAAGTTCATTTTTTTATGTGTTTTACCACAGTAGTAATGAAAGGTAGGTTTTTTGAAAATCAGTTCTGGGTCACTTTGATCTTATTTTAAGATACAAAAATTAATTCCAGGTACCTTTTAAAGTGGTTATTAGTTCCATTTTTATTATTGTTCAACATGAGAAAAGGTAGGCTGATTCACAAATACAGGAAAACTGTTTTTGTAAACAGAACTGCTGGTAATTAGGACATTAAAAGTGTCTTATTGAGGATATATATTTTTTAAACTATAACAATGTAAGATCTATGTTTTTTCAAGTAAGAGTAAGTACTCAAGTTTTTTCTGCATTTCTCAATTTTACAAATTTTACTTTAAATTGAAACCCATGTCTTACTTGTACACTCTCTACTCGCTATGAAAGGGAAAACCTAGAGAGTAAATCTGGAAAGTAAGGCACACCATTCTGGACTAGAATATGACTAAAAAGTTCTTTAGAAAAGAATTGATGTCAGTGCCAGTTATGCATTGCCATTTGTTAAGTCCATGTGATATGTAATTTGTCTCCTGACAACACTACTAAATACCTGGACTGTGTTATCCCATTCAGCTGTGAAGCCTCCAGGACTCTTACAAATAAAGGAAATCAGCTTGGTCATGCTTTCTGTGGTATCTATTATAGCTGAATTAAAATTGCAATGAATTTCCTCTCAAGTGTTGGTTCACCAAGTTGTATTGGTGTTCTGAAAATGTTTTGTGCAGTTACAGTAAGTAGAAGCCACTGTTAGAGAAACATGTTTGGCCCTTACGTACTCACTATGGTTTGATACAAAAGAGCAATCTACCACTAATTAATGTAAGTGGCCAATATTTAATCCACAGGAATCTGTAAGTATTTATGAGAACCGCATATTGCTGACATGAACTAAATTAATCACAACCTGGCCTATCAAACCATGTCAGATGTTATATCACCAAGTTTAAGGACTTCTGGTTCCAAAAAGAATTAAATATTCACAGGTACTTTCATGTTAAAAAAGGAGTTATCTGCTAAGTTTAAATGTCAGTGAACAGAGAATACACATGAGAGGAAATGCAGGCATTTACAACTAAATTTGTAAGTTTTCTAAGTCTCTGAATCTCATTCTTAGTGTGACACCTTGAATGTGAATTAATGTGAGAAAAACTTTTATCAGTCTATGAGATTGTAAAACACACCTTATCATTTTTTCATGAAATATTTCTAGTGATTACTAAGTCACTGCCAGTATTATGGAAAAACAAAAGATCTGAGTCCTGTCACTACCAGGACTGTGACTTAGCAGTTCATTTACTCTGGTTGTGTGTTTATTGCACAGATTTTTCCTCAAAACATCACAGATAAATTTAATCTCTAGGAAACTTAACAATCAAAAATTTTACATCAAGATCACTACCTAATTTGTATCACTAAATTTAAGTTACAGATCAGTAATCTACTAGCACTTCATATAGATTCCTGCCTTTATTAGTTGTTTAGTAACTTCAGTAAATACTACATGGATAGAAATAATTAAAAAGGAGTTGTAAAACTAGATCTTATAGAGAGGTATTCCAGAGCTGCTGAAAATATGTTATTGCAAATTTCCTTTTCATTTGAAATGCAAAGACTAAAAAGCAGTGTCTTAATAGTATTTAGTGTCCTTGCTCCTCTCAAACTAAACAGTATTTGTGGAAGCTAAGTATTTTGAATACTTTGGCACAAAGGATTTATTTTCCACATTCATTGTAACAACTAGTAAACACTACTACTCCAGTCAGCTACTGTAGTTTCCCTAATTAATTTTGTGTGTCTTAGGAGATAACTAAAATACTAACTTGTGGGAGGGAAAAACAAGTGTAAGAACGTTTTTTTTTCCCCTAGGAAAAAATGGATTTAGCAATCTGTGTGACTACATATCTAGGCATGGAGTGCAGAACTGTAGTAGTTATAGTAATGTCAGTGAAACATTAAGCATGTTTGATATGTGTATATCCCAGTAGTTAATGACCAGGTTCTCACTGTCTTAATCACAATCTGAGTGAGTCTGCAAAGGGTGTTGGTATACTGACCTTCATACCTATGGAGTAAGTAACACTTATACAGCAAATATATTCCAGCCTCATAAGTATTTTCTATCAGGTGCCATAAGAAGGAGAATAGTCTTAGAAAAATACATTCTTCTTTTCTTATTTTACTTCATTTGGAAAATTCTGCACTTCTGTCAGCTCCTGGTCTTTCCATTACTTAGGCAGAAGGCTCACAGCAACAATTATCTGGGAGATGAATTCCATGGAAAAGAAAGACTTGATTCATTTGACTTTAATTTCAGTGAATGTAAATTCATGCAAATTTATCAGAAACGTCCTGATTGATTTTTGTACTGAGTGCTGTGCCGGAAAACTGAACTTACAGAAGAGTATTTAAGAAGCGTTGCATGAAAGGTATGAATGTTTCTGCCTTCGAGGATGATGCAGAAAAAAATCCATTCTACAGCCATTACTGGCATAAAGTCTAAAATAATATGATGTGTAGATTGTGGGGTATAGCTCTAGTTATATATGACAAAAATCTGTAATTTTAATGTATTTATTATTTTATTGCACTTTTCACCAGTTGTAATCACTGAGCATGGTACTCCCTTTGTTTGAGTATCAATATTCCAAACTCTACATGAAATTCTTACACATGAAAAAAGAGTAGAAATTCTATCAGATAAACGATGTAATATCAAGTTGCTTTGAATGCATTTAAGTTACATTTGACTGAGAAAATATTGTAGTGTGGTGGGTTGAAATTCCCTTCCCATATTAACACCACAAGACTAGCTCAGCTTGGAAGCAAATGAGGCTGTGTTTACAGGTGAAAACTACAGTTCCACAATGGAATGCAATGAACATAAACAAAATAAACAGTATTTACAATATTCACAGATACATACAATTAACATAAACAACACAAAACCATCCTGGCCAAAGCCAGGAGATCTGTCCCTCTGCCTCCCCCTTCCCTGCTTTCTCCAAACCCCCCTGGCAAAAGGAAGAAAAGATAAGAAGCAGAGAGGTTCTTAGAACTTAGCTTTCAAGGTCAATATTCAGGTGTGTTATCTCTGAAGCAAAGCCAGAAGAGAAACGCAGAACCACCCTGCTAGACTGCCCAGCAGATAAACACCAGACTGAACTTTGTTTTGAGTACTGACTCTTAGAAATTTCTCTCTCTCCAATGGAAGTGTTTAGAATAATCATTATTTTGCTTTCTTATATCCAGTTGTGATTTATTTACATTCTTTTACTTTTCTGCTTGAACTCTGTGAAAAGAAATTAAAGCCATAGCCTTAAAACCACCACACAACAGAAGACATTCATCCAGTGCTATACTCTGTATGTAACACCTGGAGAAATGGTCGCTACTTACCAGACAGAATATGACATGTTAGATCTGTAATGCATGTAACCTTTGCAGCTGTTGAAGGCCCAACCCAGAAAGAAACTTCAGCAGGATCTTTAAAATGAGAACACAAACATGGCCTTAAAACATTGAGAGAGTAAGTTTTGCCTTTAGAAGAACTAAATGGCTTCCTATTGCAGTGCAGACCATTCGGCGAACCCAAAACAAAGGCAAAAACAAAAACAAAAACCACAAACCAAAAGAGCCAACCAACCAACCAAAAAACCCCAAACAAAACAAAACAAAACAAAAGTAACAAAAAAACCCACAACTAAAATTAACTGTGTAAAACCTATGGAACAGCAGGATTAGTTGTCACGTGGTGTCTAAGAAATGTACTCATAAAACCTGAAGTATCACATTCCTTCACACCAGAAGGAGGTAAATGAGATGCTTAAAAGAATGTAGATAATCTTGTGGTCATTCACCCTTCATTAAAACTGCAGGGAAAGAATTGATGAAGGAACTGAGCCTAAACATAATTGCCACTGGTACTACCTGCTGCTTGCAAAGTCCTGATGAAGACAAGGAATCAATAGGACTTAATTTAGGACTTTCAGGCTCCAAATGCTTCCTGCAAAAAAAGACTATTAGCTTCCATTATCCTCTAATAGTAACAATTATCTCCTTTGCTCTTAACCTGTTATCATTAAACAGGGACCTTACAGACTCTTTTTTATGTAACTGATATCTATATTTTACAGTTACCTTTCAGAATTCTTACGGCATTTTTGCAACAGATGACAGTTATGTGGTGTGAACCCAGACATACAGTTTTATGTCCTGGCCCCTCAAATTATTTTTTACCATTGCAAAGCTGTCAATATCAAATAGATCACTGACTCTGTATGTCAGAGAATAAAACTTGAATCATGGTGCCACTATGAAAAGTGTTACTTTGTCCAGTATGTTAAGCATTCTTGAATAAAAACAAGCCTATCAAGAAAATTGTCAGTACTTGCATGAGACCAAGAATGCTTTTAACAACTTTGACAGCTTTTCAAGCATCAAAGGCTGGTAGATATTGTGAATCTTTTGAAAACAATTTATTTTTGCACATTCAGGAAGATCAGTCACAAAGCTTTGGAGAAAAAGTGAACAGTAGAGATTAGCAAAGCTTCCTACATCTGTTTTTTTCCGCTTTGTTAAACTTATGGATAAGATATGGGGTGCTTGTTTTCTCTCATAGTTTATTATATGTACAATACCCAGTTCCTCAATTAGGCAGACGTTGTAGTATTAAACAATATACCCTTATGAGACAGTAAGTAGGGTTACTCAATTGTCTTGATTTCTTATCTAAGAAAATAAGAAGAATCTTTGCTAAATTTATGAACAAGCTTCTACTGTTCTAGTGGAAATCTACAATTTGTATTATAGTAGTTCTGTGTAATTTAAATTTTAAAAACAGAGTGAAATATAATGCATGTAGGCTTTATGGTCCTAAAGAAGCAGTTAGCTGTCACGCCCCTAGTCTGTATCCTTAAAGTTTCAAATCACTGGCTATTTTGGACAGTAGAATCCCCAAAATATCTTGATCTGACAACACCAAACAATTTGCTGCCTCTTTCTTGTGGAAGGTTCTTTAAGAATCCTAACACAGATATTTCCCATGCCCATCTCAAGCTCACAGAGTACTGATATTTCTCTCTGAATGCCTGCTGCTTTGAGCTTAAGAAGGCAGAAGAATGGGAGTAATTGCTGGCTCCAATAGCCTTTCTGCTAAATAAGATTATGTGGAATGTAGGTGATAGCTTGAAAATATTGCCTTACCCAGAGATGCTTGAATGAACTTCTGTATCATAGGAATGTGTCTTATCAATGACTACTGGATTTGCTGATGGATTTTGCATTATATAATTAAATATTTATTAATACATTAATGGTGAGAGTACTTACTGACCTTGCTTTACTGTAATTTCTAGTTTAAAATATATGAAGGCAATTCAAAGCTTAGGTATCTAACCAAAGAAGAAGTACATTTTCTACAAACATCCTTTACGGATACAGAAAAAAAACCAGAGATGTGCCCCAAAAGCCGCTTAAAAATTAAACTAAACTTCAATATCTTCTTATTCCTTCTGTCTTTAACAGTAAGTACAATCTTTTGACTATTGAAATCTGGGGTTTCATTTCTATCTGATGGACAAATACAGAGGAAAAAAAAGAGTCTCTACTTCTCCTTCAGTTCAGTTAAGAAGATACACAGCAGATACATAAAAGGACAGTTAACAGTTTGTTGGGATTCATGCAAACTCATAAATAAGCAGCATGGTATTTTGAAAGGCACTATGTGGTGATATTTGGAGTCAGATGGAAGGTAGTGAAATATTACTGCAGCTACAAAATTACTTCTTTACTAAATTTAAGTACACTGCATATCTACTATCTGGCTTAGTTACTTCTTTGGGTGATTGGGAATTTTGTATGTATTCTTAACCTTTCCGCCAACTGTATAGAAGCTTAGGTGATAAAT